>NC_141036.1:42707500-43032500 GCF_052040795.2 Danio rerio | reverse complement strand
TTCCAGCCTGAGTCAATTGAGCCAGATGCGGCGGCCGAGCGAGCAGGCGCTGCCGCATGCGAGCCGGAATCAGCCCGCGACGCCGCGACTAGGTTATGCGCTGATGCCCGGAGCTGGCGCGATTGAATCTTCATTATATAAAACCCTCACATTTGTTAACGTTATTACACCCATTTTTGTTGATATAACAACAAACGCATGCTACTATGTGAACGCAAAGTGTATCACTGAGTTTAACCTTTGAATAAAGATGCAAACAGCATAGCAATTATTTAAATAAAGGACAAAATAAATAACAATAAACCTGTATCGATTGCACAAGTATTAAATAATAATAATAATAAATACGAAAATGACAATAAAACTGCACAATAAAATAAACCCATTTAAGTACGGGGTATACAGGAGATCCTTAGCAGTAATTCTCTTTGTGTTTAAATAATAATCTCCACGTTGATCTCCTGTAAGGTTATTTGAACTTGCTTTATAGGACGTCTCTGCATTTTAAGTTTTGGCATGTTATTAAGTGATCTACTGAATTTGCTGTTATAAATCATTATAAGGTTCTTGAAACCGAATCTTATATAACCTAATAGAGCTGTAAATGTTAGATATTATTTATTTACATCATTTACTGTTGGCGTTTTATTTGAACACTCCAGCTAACATTAAAAAGAATGTAAATTCCTCGTTGCCAGATATAATGAAGGCATCGAATAAACCAAATGAAAACGGAGGCAAAAAAATTAAATAAATAAACAATTCAAGCGAAAATGAATAAACAATATACTAGTGATGTTACAGCAGATAGACGTTGTATTAATAGTGCAAAGTTTTTTTGCACAAATTGACAAATTGCAGGGTTGGGATGTGTAAATATCCTGTTGATATTTAGTAATCTTGCTGTA
This sequence comes from Danio rerio, assembly GCF_052040795.2. NCBI lineage: Eukaryota > Metazoa > Chordata > Actinopteri > Cypriniformes > Danionidae > Danio > Danio rerio. The sequence goes on along the minus strand of NC_141036.1, from coordinate 43,031,592 downwards.
TTTATCTTCTAAACGCACGATTGTTCCCGCATGGTAAATCGTTATGGTGTGTAGGCTATATTTTGGGTTCTGTTGATGGCTAATTAAAAATAAAAACCTTTCTAAAAATGTATGTGTTGTGTATATGTTATTGTTCATATTTTACAAGTGTTATTTCTACCCCTATGAAGATAACAAATACCAACAACAAATATAACAATAAAAGAATATATTATTTGTGCTCATATTCAGGCTAGAGTGTATAAAAGATCGTTTATTTCTGCAGTCCACCATGTATTGCTTTTATTAAAGTTTAACAGCTTACATCACACCGTTTTTAAACTGTATATTATTGTGTTTTTTTAATGTAAGTGCTTCTATTTACATCAGTGAGCGTTTGTTATAGTGCAGACACCGGCAGTCGAGTGAGAAGTTCGGGGGGCGTGGTTGATTTTACATAAAGCGTTTGGTTGGAAGCTCGACTCCGCTCATTATCGCGGCTCCTCCTCTGGCTCCATCAGACAGTCCTTCTGCGCATGTCTGGCTCCAATTTCAGCAGTCTTTTGCGACAGTTTGTGCCCGTCAAGCAGGCGTTTTGCCCTCAAGGCGTTCAATGGCAAAAGGGGCTGTCGCGTCGTCCATATTTTTTACAGTCATTGGTATCAGCCATGGAGATAGTAGTAGTGGCAGTATTATTATTAGTAATGAAATAATATATGTAAACATTTTTGCAGTCAAATAGACAAACATCGAAGGTTTTGTAATTGTTTAGATTTTTATTAATAATAATAACAACAACAATGACAACAACAATAACAACAATAATAATTAATATTAATAATAATAATATTACTAGTAATAATAATAATAATAATAATAATAATAATTATTATTATTATTATTATTATTATTATTATTATTATTATTATTATTAATCAAAATGATTACACAACCATTATTATTATTATTACTATTATTATTATTATTATTATTATTATTATTATTATTATTATAAATGAAAACTATTACAAAACCATTATTTTTATTTTATTATTTTTATTATTATTAATAATAATAATAATAATAATAATAATAATAATAATAATAATAATAATAATAATAATAATAATAATGATAATGTAGGTGCATGGTAAATTTTTAGTCACTGGCCTCTGGCAAAATAGTGTATGCCCTGCCTGTATCTTTATTGTACTTGGTAAAAAGATTGATACATGATTAGAATGACATTGATACAAATGATAAAGATAAGAAACATAACATACTCATTTTAAATAAGGTAAAAAGTTCATTCAAATACGGTATAATTAAATGCAGAACGGATTCAGCTTGAGTCTAAACTTCAAACTCTCCATCCAAGCTGTAAAATACAGATGAGTTGATCATTTATGTTGCTAGCGGATGAGAAAACCCCCTACAATCCACTCTCTGACCTCGCAGACAATAATATCCTCTGTGAGTGGGACGACAGCAACTGTGCAAAGCAGAAGATGCACTTCGAAACACCATTATGCTGGATAGAGATGCATTGGATGTGCTAATTCTGATAGGGAATAACACAATGAGTCATCCAACACATTGCAAAAAAAGAAAATAATAGCACGCCTCGGGCCTTTATCGATGTCATGCATATGCAAGTTGAGAAATTAGCAGATCAATGTGGCCCTCGCTAAGTGACCAACTCCTACCTCCTCAACCTTCAGGCTGATGGAGAATTCAAGCTGAACGACTAACAGAGACGGCCATTTGTCTTCTGCAGAGTCATTATCATTGGGTTCTGTTCACAGCATAGCAACGTCACTGCTTTGCCATTATATAAGATGTTTACTAACAGTTGTTTCATGGCTTGTGTAGATGTTAGTGTCTCCAATGCTCTGATCTAAGTAGAGGTGCTTCTGGCGTCAGGATTTGGGCTTTAGTGTTTACAGTATGTTCATAGAGTCTAATTTTGTATTAGTAATACTAATTAATCTTGAAAGAAGTCATTTTTAAGTAAATGTTTTATTTTATATAAGCTAAAAAAAAAAAAAAAAGATCAACTGAGGTCAATAGGGACATGGCAAAAAATGTGTGCATTATTTTGTACTGCCTCAGCAGCCTGTATTCCGTTATTTTGCTTATTCTGCTATTACCACATACAAACGTTTAAGTATAAAAATGTTGAATAGTGTTGAATGTTTTAATCACATTTTTATGTACATATTAACCACTTTAAAATGTTGTAATTTTATAATTTTGTTAAAATAAAACCAATATAACTTCAGTGCATCTGGAATATGTTTGGAAAGTACAAGGATTGCCGAATGACCCACAATGACCCAAAGCACATTGCCAAAATATCAATGAAGTAGCTTCACAACAACTCTGTAAATGTCTTTGCGTGGCCCAGCCAGAGCCCAGACATATATCCTATTGAACATCGCTGAAGAGATCTGAAAATAGCTTTTTTTTTAATCAAACCTGATAGAGCTTGAGAGGTACTGCAAAGAGGAATCGGCAAAAATTCTCAAAGACAGGTGTGCCAAGCTTGTGACATCATATTCAAAAAACCTGTAATTGCTGCCAAAGGTGCTTTCACAAAGTATTGAGCAAAGGCTTTGAATACTTACTTACATGTGATTTTTCAGGTTTTTTTTTATTTTTAATAAATTAGCAACAATTATCATTATATATATTTTTTTTACATTGTCATGGGGTACATTCCACATTGTCATAGTTATGGAGTATTGTGTGTAAAATTTTGAGGAAATAAATGAATTTGGACTATGGGGGAAACCAGAGCACTTGAAGGAAACCCACAAGAAACGGGGAGAACATGCAAACTTCAGACAGAAATGCCAACTGACCCAGCCGAGGTTCGGATTACTTTCTTGCTGTAAGGCGATTGTGCTACCCACTGTGCCACCTTGACGCCCCATTTCATATATATTTTTTTGTAAATTACAAAACACAAATAAATTCTGTATCGCTACCTTGAATGGCCATAATGGCCAAATTGACCACATGCATTTCAGTGTCTGCTTCTTTTTCCTATGCCTTTGAATACGTGTTCCTAGAAACAACTTAAACAGGGTATCCGCTGGGTCTTAAAGTCTTAAAATGTTTTACATTTCATAAACTAAATTTCTTAAATTCACAGATAAATTGTCTTTTAGGTCTTAAATCATTTTAAACAAGTCGTAATTTTCCTTTATGTAAAGCTACATATTCATCCAGTCACCAACAATACATCTCAATAACAACTAATACTATTACAGCTCATGTAAATGCATACATTTTGTTTACTTAAGTTTCCATTTTTAAAGTGTTTTTTTTTTTTGTATGTATACTACTTCTTAAACTAGTGTCTGCTTGTTTTGTTTTGTTCTGACATTCTTTTATATATATATATATATAAATATGTGGCTAAGAAATAACTTACTAGAATTAGTTTTTATTTTATTTTTATTTGACAAGACAAAAATTCTGCTGGGCCATTTAAACATTCCTTAGCGTTAAGCCCTATATAAGTCTAAAATATAATTCATTGTGGTCATAAAAAGGTCTTAAAAAGTGTTAAATTTGACTTGGTGAAACCTGCAGAAACCCTGCAAAACATCTTATAGCTAAAATATTACTAGACGTGGTCTAGTAACTCGAACACTATTAATATCCCAAAAAAATATATATTTGTTTAGGGTAGTGACTTCATAAAAGATGAGGACAGACATTCAATTTCTAATTTTAAAATACTAATAGAAGCTCCGAATGTAAATATGGCAAGGATTCAGTTCGGAGCATTCTTACATGAATGGTCAGAATGACTGCTATGGACGTTGTAGTAGTTATAGACATAATCTAGTAACCCGAACACATATATTACAAAAAAACAAACAAACAAACAAACAAACAAACAAACAAACAAACAAACAAACAAATGATGGCAGACATTCAACTTAAATAAAGTAAATACTGTATGATGTGACAAAAGTTTTAAGTATAATATGAAAGGTCAAAATGCTATCTATGGCCATTTTAAAAGTTATAGAAATCTGATAGTTCCAGTGTTAAGTGAATAAATAATTAAATAAAAAAATAAAAAAAAAAATATTAGAATATTTGTAAAAAAATATATATAAAATTTGACAAACAAATTTCCTGGTTTGTATTTTAAGTTTGTCAACTCAATAAATGCATGTTAAAACATATCCTGTGCCCAAGGATTTGGACCATAAGAGGCCATTGTTTGTGTGTGTGTGTGTGTGTGTGTGTGTGTGTGTGTGTGTGTGTGTGTGTGTGTGTGTGTGTGTGTGTGTGTGTGTGTGTGTGTGTGTGTGTGTGTGTGTGTGTGTGTGTGTGTGTGTGTGTGTGTGTGTGTGTGTGTGTGTGTGTGTCTGTGTGTGTGTGTGTCTGTGTGTGTGTCTGTGTGTGTGTGTGTGCGCGTTTATATAACTGATTTATTGATAATTATTGACAATAAGACAAGTTAAAGTTGAAGTTGCTGGTTCTGCTGAATAATGTGTGTATTATTAAAAAAAAATGTCTATCTTATAAAAATCTCTATTTGTGTTTGTGTGGATAGAGCGTCCAGACTCCATTCAGTGAGTTGGTTGAAGAGGGGCCGCTATTCGGAGCAGGTGAGAGCACTGAGGGAGATGTACAAGCGTTCCTGTCAGAGATCAGTGAAGAAGATGTGGAGATCCTGAGACAGAGAGAAGAGGCTCTTCTGCAGATTGAGGTAAGAGATCTGTAACCACACACACTGAAGACCTGACTGCATTAATAAGCTCCACCCATCCCCTTATTATCTTCTTTTTATTACTGAGCATTTATTTTCCTAATTTAGAGAAATGAGTTACACTTTAGTTTAGGTTACAATAAATGCTATTAATAACTGGCTTAATACCTACCTAAGCATATTAACTTTGAATGATCCCATTCTGCATCCCTAATCCTACACAATCCCTAAATCTAATTCTATATTTATAACTGTTAATGAACAGCCAATTAATAGTTTATTAAGCCAGTAGTGTTAGTTATTGGTTTGTTAATACTTGAAATTGTGACCTATACTAAAGTGTTACCTAGAAATGTTATTTTTATATATGTTTTTATATATAAGATTGAATTTGCACAATGTTTAATGTGCTCAATAAAGCTTCAGATTAAAATATAGTTAACACAGTGATTTTGTGCACTGTAAAATAAAACAAAACAGCCAGTTCAGAATTTTACTGCATATAATGTCTAAGTATTTCAACAGGTTTGTACCAAATAATTGTATCTTAAAAATATATAATGTTATCCTAAAACAAAACTGAGTGCAATAATCAGGTTTGAATGAACGAACGAAAGAACAAATGAATAAATGAAAATCTTCATTAATAACGGATCAACTTCAAAATCATAACTCTTGTATACTCTGAGGTTATTGATTTTTCTGCTGTTTCTTTCTTAATGCTTCATAGTACAGATAGTTGTAGTTCTTTCCCTCATTAAACCATTTTGTACACAGTCTTTATTAGGGGTTGGTATTGTTTGGGGTTATTTCGATATTGGTGCTAAATCAATAATTTTAAAACGATTTAGGATTTTGCATTATACAATTAAGATTACATTAGCTCACTAATAACCTGTCGAAAAGCTGTCTTTAAAATCAGGGAATACCCTCTTTTTTTTTTTTTTTTTACTTTGTTTACATGGACATCAGTAATCTAATTATTTGCCTTAATGTGAATAGGACAATAATATGATGAAATGTTTACATGAGTTGCTTTTTGAATGTTCCTTTTTGTTTTGAATGTTGTTATGATTCCGTTTTACTTGTTACAGCACATAGATCAATTAACATCATTGTCACCACGCTATCCAACGTTTTCTCCAGAGTTTTATGTAATTTTGGGTGTTTCATTTTTAATGTTTTGACTTTAACTGCATTTCAGCAGTTTCACTTTTATTTAGCAACATATTGTTCATGACCCATGACAAACTGAGGCATTGGTTGAGAATATGAAGCAAGGACTAGTGGAAGAGTGTTGTTAAAGAACCCCTTTTTTGCATTAAAAAGGTCATATTTTGGTTTTAGGGGTCTCCAACAACATGATGATATGCGTGCAAGTTCAAAAACGCTTTCATTGCCTTATAATAAGCATTTATTTTTACCCAATTATCCCAATGATTCCCATATGAATCGTTCAGCGATTCATTTGTTCCCAAACCCCTCCTAAGTGCGAAGCTAATCTGTGGTGATTGGTTCGACTGTGCTCAGCACAAGACAGACAGAAATGCCCACAATGGCTACAGTATGACGTAGCACAAAGTATGTGAGAGCCCAGTGCAGGAATACAATAAAGCAATGCAGTTAATATGCAGTCATATCACACTCCTCTTAATCCTTACCCCAAGTAATAACAACGACACGCATTCAGTATTATCCACACAGTGGCAAAATTTAAACTATTTTGAAAATTGACCGCGCCACCTGTGTGAAGGAACAGCTGATGGTGGTCATTGCAAAGGCAAACAGCAGAGGATCGCCAGTTCAGAAACGCATTTAAATCAGTAAAGGAAGAAGCACGCGTCACGTTTTTAACGTGGTTTTGGACGTGATATGTGAACAGCCCTATACAGATTTAACCTGAGAGGTACAGTACAAGCACTGATCTATAATTGATATGTGATTACAAGACGCACAGGGCGATTTCAACTTATAACACACAATTAAACACATATTTTGCAAACGACACAAAACAAGGCAACAATTTTAATGAGACTTACATGTTATAAACCGGAGGAAGAAGAAACTGGTCTATTTGAACTATAAAAGGTACTGACAAAGTCCCTGTCAAAGTCTGACAAAGTCCCATAGTCTCTGCTGCTCCTTCAATAGCAAACAGCCAACAAATACGACACTGGTGTACTTTTTAGAAAAAACTCTTTATTATCGTATATGCCTTGCTCACATATGACAATTTACATAACGATAGCAATCGTGCAGCGAGATAATGGATCATAACTACTACAGATAACAGAACAAGTCAACAAAAGGATGATTGGATTAGATGTCAGTATAAAGACGACAGCATAGACGACAGTACGGATGACAATATAACGACAGCATAGACGACTGTTAGGATGAAAGAACAGACGCCCATAAGAACAACAGCATACAACGGTAGGGTAACGGACAGTAAAGATGAATAGACAACAATAAGGACAACAGATCAGATGACTGAATATCCCATAGAATATGACAGTACAAAACAGAGAAAAACCAACTGGACGACAGATAAAGATGATATCAACAGACAACATGTACGTCAATAATGCTAACATGCGGGCAGTGAAAGTAGACAAAGACAAATGTGAAGTACATAGCTGTCATGGGAATTTTGGCACAAATGAAACCCCATACATATCCCCCATAAATGTTTAGAATTAAAAGTTTAAAGATGGTGTGACCCAACACATACCTATGTGGGCCTTTGTTGTACGCCTTGATGCCTCTTACGTCTTTGTCACTGCACCAGTGGCAATGAAATTAGGCAACGAAATTCATATGCTGACTTGTTGAGGGGCTTACCAATTACATATGTACTGTTATCATAATGGCATCAGGTTTTGGTACACAACCAAATTCTTTAATGTGCTTTGTAAATACTAACAAACAGCAAATATATTAACCAACTGAAGTGTTACTACATTTTGCAATGTTGTGATTCACCAGAAAGCTTGTTTAAATTTGTATATGGGGATAAAATAAATTAATAAATAGATAAAGAAATGGGAAAATTCCAGATCCAGTGCTCCTGAAAAGGTAGGCATACACTGACGAAGGATCAGTGGGTATTCTTAGAACACTCAAAAACAATGTAGATGTTTGTCATCAGTCTATACAGTTGTTTGGTGCCCTGCATTGTCCTTTTATTCAGAAATCCAGACACACTTGAGAAGAACAAACATGATGATTGGAGAAAATGGCACTGCATCCATACAAACAGAACCCTCTGGCCTGCATTCCTTCTGTACTCACCATCATCTTCAGCAACTGTCTTTTTTACTGAAGCTTTCAGGGCAATTTTCCTGAGACTCTGTGCTTTGGTTTATTTAGCTGTCTAGTCGCGCACGCAAACAGCAGGCTTTTCATACACCACTGCAAAACAGCATCACGTTGCTCAACTAAAGCATGTCTCGTCTGTAGCAAAACAGCTGTTTTTCTCCAGATGTGCTTTTGAACAGATGTGAACCTGTGATGATGGGGTCATTTTGTTGTTCTTTGGCATCCGTTTGGTCCAATTTCAAAGCCATTTGTTTTGGACGTGCACCTTGTGCTGGTTTTTCTTTGATCTAAGGTGTTCAAAGACAAAAGTGAATATGAAATAAATGTCAGCCCATCATGATTATGTACAGGGCTGGACAGAAAGCGACTCATGCAGATGGCATGTCAAAATGAATGGATCTTTCTTGTTTGAATAGCAGGGAGTTGAGAAACAAGAGGACCCGCTCGTCCTAATGACTGATGACAACCTTGAAAGAGCCTTGAAATTAAGATGTATGGCTTTTTTCTTCCTGAAGACCTGTCTGAAGTTCATACTAAGTCACTTGCCAATGCAGCGCCTGCATCTGGTTAACAGACAGGCATCAAACAATACCGCGTCCTGCAGCCTTCTTAATAAATTCACATTTATCACACAGACAAACCCTGAAAGGCTCAAACAAAGCTGACAGCTTATTTTAGGTATGGAGAAATTGGTGGAGTTTTAGTTTTTTCAGATGCCACATTGCAATATTTTTTTTTTTTCTGTGATTGATAAATGACAACATGTGTTGAATAGCTTTAATGAAATAATGAATCATTATAAAGTGAGGTGAATTACTTGAAAAAAAATGCTGTTTTGTATGTATATGATTTATTTGGGCTTTCATATGCCATATTTACATTATTTCGGCCAATTCAAAATTACCTTTATATTTTTATCTCAAAAATATATTTTTATATATTTACAATAAAAATAATCTATTTATACCAACAATAATTACTAGATTACCAAGAAAATTGTAATATAAAAAATATTATAATATATAAAAAGAAAAATAGAATATATGAAAAAAAAATATATATATACATACAGTTGAAGTCAGAATTATTAGCCCCCCTAAATTTTTAGACCGCTCGTTTATTGTTTCCCTAATTTCTGTTTAACGGAGAGCAGATTTTTTTCAACACATTTATAAACATAAAAGTTTTAATAACTAATTTCTAATTACTGATTTATTTTATCTTTGCCATGATAACTGTAAATAATATTTTACTAGATATTTTTCAAGACACTTCTATACAGCTTATAGTGACATTTAAAGGATTAACTGGGTTAATTAGGTTACCTAGGCAGGTAAGGGTAATTGGGCAAGTTATTGTATAACAGAGGTTTGTTCTGTTGACTATCGAGAAAAAATATAGCTTAAAAGGGCTAATATTTTGTGCTTAAAATGGTGTTAAAAAAATTTTAAAACTGCTTTTATTCTAGCCGAAATAAAACAAATAAGAGTTTCTCCAGAAGAAAACTTATTATCAGACATACTGTAATAATTTCCTTGCTCTGTCTGTTAAAAAACATCTGAAAAATATTTAAAAAGGAAGAAAAAATGTGAAGGGGGCTAATAATTCTGACTTCAACTGTATATATATTTCTGTGTGGAGTTTATGTTCTCCCGGTGTTTGCGTGGGTTTCTTCTGGGTGGTCCCCCACAAACAAACAAATTGTAGGTGAAAATATGTGCTGTAGGTGAATTAGGTAAGCTAAATTGTAGTTTATGTGTGTAAATGAGTGTGGTGTATGGGTGTTTTCCTGTGATGGGTTGCAGTTGGAAGAGAATCCGCTGTGTAAAACATATGCCGGATAAGTTGGCGGTTCATTCCGCTGTGGCGACCCCAAATTATAAAATGATAAATAATAAAATGAATGAATGAATATATTTATATAAAAAGGTACATTTTCTATGGCGTCAAAACCAGCTAAATTCACTTTTCACGCTTTTTTGTTGTTGCAAAAAACTCAAAATCCACCTATTGGCACAAGACAAAATCCACCTATTGGGACAATCACTAAAGATGCATTTACATATTATTTTACCAAACGTAAAACACATTACACAAACCATCTAAAATTAAAAATACATAAATCTGTTAATTGTGGTGGTTCATTCCGATGACTGTAAATAATATTTGACTAGATGTTTTTCAAGACACTTCTAAACAGCTTAAAGTGACATTTAAAGGCCTAACTAAACTAATTAGGTTAACCAGGCAGGTTTGAGTAATTACACAAGTTATTGTATAACGATGGTTTGTTCTGTAGACCATAGAAAGTATATATAGCTTGAAGGGGCTAATAAGTTTGACCTTAAAATGGTTTTTAAAAAAATAAAAACTGCTTTTATTCTAGCCAAAAAAAAAAAAAAAAAAAAAAATATATATATATATATATATATATATATATATATATATATATATATATATATATATATATATATATATATATTCATACATTCATTTTCTTTTCGCTTAGTTTCTTTCGCCACAGCAGAATGAACCGCCAACTTATCCATCACATCTTTTATTCAGCGGCCCTTCCAGCTGCAACTCATCTCTAGGAAGCATCTGTACCCACTCATACAGTATGGACAATTTAGCCTACCCAATTCACCTGTACCACATGACTTTGGATTGTGGGAAAAACCGGAGAACCCGAAGGAAACACACAAGAACGCAAAGAGAACATGCAAACCACACAGATACGCCAACTATATTATAAATATATTTAATAAATAAAAAATATTTTTACATATTTACAATATATTGTCATATTCACAAGAAATGTTTTCAGTCATCTTTGAGTGAAAATTATGGAATTAAAAAATATCAATAAATCTTTTTTTTTTTTTGTTGAATAATATGCTGCATTTTATAGAACCATTTGAGTTTTCGTGTTACATAGTTCACAATCTTACTATTTTTACCAGTTCAACAATTTATTATTATTTTGTTAAAGGATCACACACAAGAAAATATCACAACAAATAAATATATAATGATAACTGTTAGAAAGCCTGTCCTAGGAACTTAAATTAGTAATTGTTTCCCGCACGGACATTTTTACATGACGCACACCAGTACGGACTGAATGCCATTCACTGTTTATGCCGCAGGTTATGCTCTGCAAATGCGTTTATGTTATACAAGTGAGTACATATATATGTTTGATTCTGATTATTATATGTCATGTATGTTATTGGTCACTTTCAGTGTTTTTGACGATCGTTTTTCCCGTTAATTTCGGCCGTAATTTGCCGATCTAATTTGCTGAGTCATCGCCCTCCACACTAATGCTACGTGCGAATGCGGCCAGTGTTTGTTTACATAACGATTTATAGTGCCCTGTTATTTAGTTTACTGTTGTATTTCAGTTCATTTCATTGCTATAACAGGCGGAAATACAGACTGTATCATGTATATCTTGTATTGTGTTAGTTAATATTTCTCATTGTGTTAGTACAATAAGACACAAATGTTAGATGAATATTTTTTGGTAAATTATTTCTCTTTATTTCCTTTTGTAGACCATACCCACACATTCTTTGCAATATCTCCAGTGCATACCTCAGCTGCATATTCAGGACAGAAATAAATGCTCATCAGAAAGAATCTCTTCTCCACTCTTGATTTTCTAACCGAAATCAGATCCATATTTGGCCGCCTTAGCCAGCTAAAAATCTTGAATGTAGTGGGACTTCACTACATTTTATGGTCCTTCGAGCCGGATGAGAGCAATAATACACCAATATGGATCCAGCAAATGATGACGCATCAGAGACAATGGAAAGACCACGACGTAAGACTCATCTCCCTTCTCATCTGGACGATTATGAGGTTGGCTATCGACCCACTGAGGACCCTCCTCCCAAAGCTTCTTCCCACTGTCCCAGTAAGTCAAGAAGCAGCTCGAGGAAAACGTCTCATAGCGGTGTAAGCTCTCACTCCAGGACAAGTAGGCGATCTGTCACCTCCACAGGCGTTTATCTTCCACCTGAGCTCTCCAGCGTTCAGACTGCTATATTGGAGGAGAAGATTAAACAAAGGCAGTTAGACAGTCTTCGTCAGCAGGTTGCAGAGGACTCATTGGCTGATGTAGAATACCAGCGGCTACAGGCACAAGCTAAAGAAGCCCAGCAAGTTCAAGAGGAAGCTCTCAGAGCAAAGGAAACCTTATCAAAGCAGCTAGAAAGACAGCGTAAGCTGCAACAAGCAGAAACTGAGCTTGAGGTAGCTAAGCTTGTGTCCTCTATGCTTGTTAAAGACTCTGGTTCGACCACTCCTATCCATACAAGCTCACCCGGCAACCATTTGTCTCTATCTCAGCCTGTATGTGTCGATCAAGCCATAAGTTCATCTCATCTCTCATCCTCTTTCCAGCAGCCCGCTACTCAGTCACCCGCTGTGACGTCAACAATACAGACTTGTCATGCAGAGCAGGGTATTTCTGATGACTCCTGGGTGTCTCAGCCATCATTTAGACCTCTGCAATTGACAGCTGAGTCTAAAGGTGCACCATTTACTGCAGTGCCACAAGGAGGCTCATCGTCGGTCTCTAAGGTATCTCAGACTGCCCCTATAACTATGCCAGTTCGAACTGTGTTATCTGCAACAAATATGATATCCCAACCACATTTGAGAGCTCCAGTCATGTCCACTTCTGCACTTCCCTTACATACAAGCATGCAGTCTATGCCACCACCGCCTATCACAGCCACCCCGCAGCTGGCTACATCATATACTGTACCACAAACTGTAATACCTCCAGTGACAGCACATGCACGTCTGTTACAGCCTCCAATCACCAGCCACCCGCCACCTGTTTTGCAACCTACCAGCCTTAGCTATGTGCAGCCACCACCATTCATGCACAACAGTCACCCTGCACATATGGGTACAGAGCTACTGTTTGCATCGGCCTACGGCATCCCACAGCCTAAGTTACCAGTGTTTGAAAGTGGTAACGAGAGTGACTTTGCCCTGCTAAAATTAGCGTTGGACAATTTGTTGACTAATCACAACCATCTCAGTGAGCAATACAAGTACCATGTCTTATTAAGCCACTTAAAACTTCCCAGTGCTCAGCAGCTGGCCAAAGCCTACATGTATCATCCTCGTCCTTATTCAGCTGCACTACAGGCTCTTCAAGACAAGTATGGCCAGCCGCGACAGCTTGTCCAGTCAGAGCTGGGTGTAATGATGAACACTCCACCAATCAGAATGGGTGATGCGAATGCTTTTGATAACTTTGCCTTATCTGTTCAGTCGTTGGTGGGCATGCTAAGGACACTTGAGGGCCAGAATGGTTACGAGCTCATGTGTGGCTCTCACGTCGATCGCCTGTTAAGTAAACTGCCATCTGCCTATCGTGATGGTTTTGTTGAATACTGCCTGAGCAGGGGGATTCTCCAAACAGGTACCGATAGGACCTACACACTTCCTGATCTAGCCACCTGGTTAGAGATCAAATCTCAAGCAAAACGCATCTCCAATCGAGCCGCAACTTTGTTCCAGAGTGAACTATCCAAGCCTCATGGTAGGGTCACAGTGTCTACTCGCCCGAAGGAGCGGGCAACACCAGTACTCTTGGCCAATGAGAGGGGCACACCTCCCCCTGGATTTGCCGCCCAGAAACCCAATACAAAGCTGAAACCATACTGCCCCCATTGTGACAACAGGGACCATTACCTCAACTCTTGTGACCAGTTCAAGAAGTTGACCTCGGATCAAATTGTCACTTGGATTAAAGAGGGAAACCGTTGCTGGAGATGTGGCAGGACACATGCAGTAGAGACCTGTAACCTTAAGCGCCCATGTAAGGTCTGCAAAGAACTTCACCTCATAGTTCTACATAACACTATTAATGACACGTCCAAGGCTGTACTTATGGTGAGCATGCCGTCCACCAGGGTTTACCTCGACAGACCTAACCGTTCACCAAAGGTTATGTTGAAAGTAGTTAAGGTCCTTCTCCACCATGGCCACCGCACTATGGAAACTCATGCAGTCCTTGACGACGGGTCAGAGAGGACAATAGTATTACAGCCAGCAGTACGGCAGCTAAAGTTAACCGGGACCACTGAATTGCTTCCCCTACAGACAATTCAACAGTGCCACACAGAGCTGGAAGGGCGGTCAATCTCCTTTGAGGTGTCCTCTGTCACAAAGCCCATGGTAAAGTTTGCTATATGCAACGCATTCACTGCAACCGGTTTGTGCCTAGCAGAGCACAACTACCCAGTAACTGCTCTCCAGAATGCCCATCGACACTTGAAGGATCTGCCACTGCCTCCCGTGGACAGGGTAAAGCCACTGCTCCTTATTGGATCTGACAATCCTCACCTTCTGACACCCATCCAGCCTGTCTGCGAAGGCCCAGTAGGGGGGCCCATTGCGGTCTGCACGCAACTCGGATGGTGTCTCCAAGGCCCGATGAGTCCTATGCAGTCCTCACGAGGAAAGCAGCAATGTCTTAACATCATGACAGCTCCAGCCCGTGATGAACTTATCCATCATGTAGAAAGACTCTGGCAAGTTGACACCCTTCCGTACAATGAGAAAATAATCACCAGGTCTAAGCAAGATAAGGAAGCTTACAACATGCTTCAGGATTCTACCATCAGAGTAAATGTGGATGGTGTTCAACGCTACGCTACACCCCTGCTGAGACGGACACCTGTGAGTTTGCTCCATGCAGAAAAGGATGCAGTTCTACCCAGTTTACGCAGCACAGAGCGCCGGCTGTCACGGGATCCGGAGAGGGCTAAAGCATACTGCACTGAGATCCAGAAGTTGGAGGCAGCTGGATATGTTGCCAAGATAACTGCGGAGGAAGCCAACAAGAGTAACGAGTCTTGGTATATTCCGCATCACGTTGTACATCACAACAACAAAGACCGGATTGTCTTTAACTGTTCCTTTCAACATCAAGGACAGTCATTGAACAGTCAGCTACTGCCTGGACCAACTTTGGGACCATCGTTATTGGGAGTCCTCCTGAGATTCCGGCAGCATGCTGTTGCTGTAAGCGGTGACATAAAAGGCATGTTCCACCAGGTACGTCTGCTGCCCAAAGACAAACAGGTGCTTCGTTTCCTATGGAGGGACATGTGCAGGGATAGAGAGCCCGATATATACGAATGGCAGGTGCTTCCCTTCGGAACTACCTGTAGTCCATGTTGCGCCATCTTTGCCCTCCAACACCATGCACAAGGACACAAAGGTGACATGCCTAAGTTGGTTAACATAGTGGAGAACTCCTTTTATGTTGATAACTGTCTTTACAGCACACCAACAGCCAAGGAAGCTAAGGACGTTGTGGATGGACTGCGTCAGTTGCTGGCTGAGGGAGGCTTTGATTTAAGACAGTGGGCCTGTAATGTACCATCTGTGATCCAGCATCTTCCCGCAGAGGCCTTGTCTACCAACAGTGAACGATGGTTAACCAAAGCTAGTACAGACCTGCAAGAACCCACTCTTGGCCTACGGTGGAATTGTCTCAATGATTCTCTGGGTTACAATTTACGTTCTGCAGAGCCATTGGAGCCTACTATGAGGAACATGTACAAGACATTGGCCAGTCAGTATGATCCTTTAGGATTTATTATCCCGTTCACTACAAGGGCTAAAGTCCTCATTCAGGACCTTTGGAAGCAAAACTTGGGCTGGGATGATCTGATTGAGCCTGCACAGCTGAGGAATAAGTGGTTAACCTGGGTAGGAGAAATTCCAACACTCCTTCAGTTGCAGTTCCCTCGACTATACACACCAGTCTGGCCTGATAATCCTCCTGTCACTCGAGAGCTACACATCTTTTGTGACGCATCTGAAAGAGCGTATGGGTCAGTGGCTTATTTACGTGCTTCTGATGATCAAGGACATGTTGCCGTCACCTTTGTCTTGGCTCGATCGAGAGTGGCCCCCAGAAAATGCCTATCCATGCCTCGTTTGGAGCTAAGTGCAGCACTGACCGGCGCCCAGTTAGCCCAAGTAATACAAAATGAGTTAACTCTTCCCATCGATTCAGTCACTCTCTGGTCTGACTCAACAACTGTGCTGTACTGGTTGACCGCAGAGTCTTGCCGCTACAAGGTGTTTGTTGGAGGACGTGTAGCTGAAATACAGACTCTCACTGAGACAGCTGAATGGAGGTATGTTGATTCGGCCAACAACCCGGCTGACCATATCACAAGGGGTCTAACTTTAGCGGAGCTAACAGGCCCTCACCAATGGAATTCAGGACCATCCTTTCTCCTTAAATCCGTTGACCAATGGCCATCCATTCCCAAGCTAGCGGTAGAACCAGAACTCAGTGAATTAAAGAAAGCTGCCTTCGTTGGTACTATTTCAGTGAATAACCCTTCACTCCCAGACCCAACTCAGTTCTCTACATGGCAAGAACTTGTCCAGGCCACTGTTAGGTCCCTGCACGGGGCGGCTATTGCTGATAATAACTTCTCTAGTGACGCAGCTGACTATATTGAAGCTGAGAAACTCCTCCTGGTACAGGCTCAAAGTGACTCGTTCCCATACGAGGTCAAGGCTCTGAAGACTGCCCAATCTCTACCTTCTGACAGTCGTTTGATCTCTCTTGCCCCTGAGTTTGATGAAGCCACAGGTCTCATCCGAGTAGGTGGAAGATTACGTCGGACTGACAGCCTAGACTTGGATTCTATCCACCCAATTGTGTTGGATCCTGGCCACCCTGTCACCAAGCTGTTAATTAAGGAGACAGATCAGCGACTCCTTCACCCAGGCTCCGAACGGGTCCTAGCTGAACTGCGCCGCCAGTATTGGGTATTGAGAGGCAGAGAAGCAATTCGGAAACATCAGCACACATGTAGAGACTGTCAGTTCTGGCGTGCTAAACCTCAGACACCCCAAATGGCTGATCTTCCATCCAGCAGACTGCAACTTTACAAACCCCCGTTCTACTCTACAGGGGTAGATTGCTTTGGCCCCTTCACGGTTAAAGTTGGTCGTCGCCAAGAGAAGAGGTGGGGAGTCCTCTATAAATGTATGACAACCAGGTGCGTGCATCTAGATCTACTGGAACAACTAGACACTGATGCATTTCTGCTTTCTCTGCGTCGCTTCATCGCAAGACGAGGCAAGCCCATGGAATTGCTATGTGACAATGGCACTAACTTCGTTGGAGGGGATCGAGAATTACGAGAGACCTTCAATGCCATGGCACCAAAGCTGCAGGAGCAGCTTGCGGAGCAAAGGATTCGATTTCGCTTTAACCCACCAAGTGCTCCTCATTTCGGGGGAACCTGGGAGCGTGAGGTCAAATCGGTGAAGTCCGCTTTACGTGTCATCCTGCGAGAGCAGTCAGTGCCAGAGGCAGTATTGCAAACCCTGTTAGTGGAGGTGGAAGGCATTCTGAATTCCAAGCCACTTGGCTACATATCCTCTGACGTTGCAGACTTGGACCCAGTGACTCCCAACCTGCTCCTTATGGGCCGACGTGATGCCTCACTTCCTCAGGTTCTGTATGACTCCAACAACTTGCTCGGCAGACGCAGATGGAGACATAGCCAGGTGTTGGCTGATAATTTCTGGACTGCCTTCATCCGCCA
Source organism: Danio rerio (assembly GCF_052040795.2). Lineage (NCBI taxonomy): Eukaryota > Metazoa > Chordata > Actinopteri > Cypriniformes > Danionidae > Danio > Danio rerio. The sequence goes on along the minus strand of NC_141036.1, from coordinate 43,013,943 downwards.
TCATCTCCCAAGTTTACAGGATCGCCAGAAGTGGAGGAAGGATGGCAAGGAACTTACCGTGGGCCAAGTAGTTCTTATTGTTGATCCACAACTCCCACGTGCTTTATGGCCTGTAGGAACAGTGTCTGAAACGTTACCTGGAGCTGACGGTAAAATTCGTACCGTTAGAGTTAAAGTTAAGGAAAAAACTTACACTCGTCCAGTTGTGCGATTAATTCCCCTTCCGCACCTAGAGGATAATGTTCCTGACACGGCAGACAAACTTTCTTAAAATGTACAATTATCCTGACAGATAATTGGGGGCGGCTGTGTTAGAAAGCCTGTCCTAGGAACTTAAATTAGTAATTGTTTCCCGCACGGACATTTTTACATGACGCACACCAGTACGGACTGAATGCCATTCACTGTTTATGCCGCAGGTTATGCTCTGCAAATGCGTTTATGTTATACAAGTGAGTACATATATATGTTTGATTCTGATTATTATATGTCATGTATGTTATTGGTCACTTTCAGTGTTTTTGACGATCGTTTTTCCCGTTAATTTCGGCCGTAATTTGCCGATCTAATTTGCTGAGTCATCGCCCTCCACACTAATGCTACGTGCGAATGCGGCCAGTGTTTGTTTACATAACGATTTATAGTGCCCTGTTATTTAGTTTACTGTTGTATTTCAGTTCATTTCATTGCTATAACAGGCGGAAATACAGACTGTATCATGTATATCTTGTATTGTGTTAGTTAATATTTCTCATTGTGTTAGTACAATAAGACACAAATGTTAGATGAATATTTTTTGGTAAATTATTTCTCTTTATTTCCTTTTGTAGACCATACCCACACATTCTTTGCAATATCTCCAGTGCATACCTCAGCTGCATATTCAGGACAGAAATAAATGCTCATCAGAAAGAATCTCTTCTCCACTCTTGATTTTCTAACCGAAATCAGATCCATATTTGGCCGCCTTAGCCAGCTAAAAATCTTGAATGTAGTGGGACTTCACTACAATAACATTAAAGAAAATAAACGAAAATGGGTAAACTATATATTTATTTTACTGTAAACTAACTGTACATTTTTACATCTTTTCTTTAAACACTATCGCTATCAAGCTTTGATTTTGACACAATAACAAGTAATTACAATTATATATGTAAATTAGACATTATTTTACAGATATAAATAATTGCACATTATTGTACTGTCACTTATTTATTTACTTTCAAATAGGTCATAATATCAAATGTGCAAATGCCTTGCTTCACTCTAAAACCAGGAGCAGAATAATTTATTTAAATAAATTACGACCTGTGCGACATGACAATCGCCCAAAGCCATATAGCAATACAGATTTTATTTTAGTATACTATGCAGCCCTTTTCTGCATTGACTTGTTCTTCAAGAGCTCTGACTCAGAAACGTCTCTGGCCCCGGGCCCATCCGAGCTGATCATATATGACAATGTGCTTTTCCTGTCTAGCATCTTCCCAACCCGAACCTTCAGCCTCACCCGTGCCTCCTCCTCATGCAACTCCGCTCAAGTGTATCTCTCTCTCTTCATCCATTTATCTCTCTCTTCTGCACTGTTAGATAGATTCCCAAGGGAAATGGAGAAGATGGAATGTCTGTTATCCGTGTAAAGTACAATCAGCCCCCCACCCAATCTCTCTTTTTTCTCTTTCTAAAAGCTGATCTGTTCTACTAAGGAGTTAGGATTTAAGGTCCTTGCACACGGAGTCAAAAAATATTTGAATGGAGGTCTTTGCTTATACATGTGTGTATGTGTGTGTTTACATGGTTGAGTCCAATGCATATTAATTCATATGTTGTCAAAAATAGGAAATGGAGTCTTCAACATTAAGGATTATTTTGTTGAGCTCTGTTAAAAAAAAAAAAAAAAAGATAGAAATAGAAAATAGGAATGTAAAGAAAATAGAAATATTAGGTCCATCCAATCCTGAGATTGCAGAGAGAGAAAGCAGAGTTTCATATCAGTGAGCTGTGTGATTATCCAAACGACTCAAAGTGTACTCAGTGGCTCAATTTGATGCTTTACTAGTGATTCCGGAGCCACACATTAAAGAGAAGACTACCCATTTATGCGATTAATTCTAAACAAAGACTGGCAGTATATCTAAGGTATGCAAATAGACACAAACATAGCCACAGCCATATTACTCTGCAGCCCAAGAAGGGTTAAATTTGTGAGACCACCTGGGAAAACTGTTGTAAGTGGTGTTAGTAAGGCCAGTAAGGTGTGCTCACCTTCTGATCTATGTGGGTTTTAATGTCCCAATTTAGTGACAGGGACACTATACTGTCAGTGAGCACCACCCTTCAGATGAGACAGTAAACCCATGAGACATTAAACCCACCACCCATCAGATGAGAGGTTTAAGCACATTTTGTAAATAGTAGGGATGTGACACCAGTGCCCTGGCCATATTCCGTCCTTCAGGCCTTACCCATCATGGCCTCCCTGGCCATATTCTGTCCATCAGGCCTTACCCATCATGTCCTCCCAATCATCCCCATCCGCTGAATTGGCTCTACCACTAACTCTTGGTTTGAATCCTGTCGTATCATCCATATGTGGCATCACTCAGGTGGTGGGGAAGAGAACCCCCCCTTATATGATTCTAAAGTGTTTTGGGTGTATGGAAATAACAATCTAAAAGTGTTAAATACATGCATTCATTTACATGCAGAGTGTGTATTCAGAAATGTGCACACTAGGCATTGAAACAATTATGGTTTTGACATTTGCTTGTATGTTTTGAATAGTCTAAACATGACAATATAAGTACACCCCCCACAAATATCTGCTTTAAATTAATGTTTTCCATAGGATGGTTTATTATCTTTGTGCATATACATTAGTTTAGTCAGTACTGAAGCCAAATCTGGAGGTAATCCGACAAAATAACTTAATATAATGGTTAAGAAATTAGCACAGCCAAATTTATATGTTAGAGAAAATATTTACATTTAAAAAGATAACAACAAAACGAAACAAAATAAATACAGTTTTGGTGGAAAGTTATAGTATGTAATTTATATTTTACAATATTTTGCAGGAATTTTAATGTGTTATCTTTCCATTCTAAAGATATGATTAAAATATTATTTTAATATATCTGTTTATTAAATCTGTTTTGTTCAAATGCACAAATATATATATATATATATATATATATATATATATATATATATATATATATATATATATATGTATGTATGTATGTATGTATGTATGTATGTATGTATGTATGTATGTATGTATGTATGTATGTATGTATGTATGCATATATATATATATATATATTTATTGAGAAATGGATAAAAAATATTAAAATAAAAAAAATATTCATTTTCAAAATGGGATGTACTCCTATATGCTGAGCACTGTATATTTTGGAGACATTGTTGTAAAGTAGGGATGCACCAAAATGAAAATTCTGGGGCAAAACCGAATATTCTGGATGCACTTGGCCAAAAACCTAAACCGGATATGCAGGTGGAATAATAACTTTTAGTAGTTATTTATTATTTCATTAAATAATACAATTTTATATTTTAAATACATTTTTAAATGTAATATCTTATTAAATTTAACTTATTGATTTTAAAAGCCCAAGATAAGTGAATGAGTGGAGAGGCATAATTCTGACAGCATCGTAGTGCTATAGTAGCAGCAAAAAGTGTATAGAAATGTCAAAATGTAGAAATCGCCTTGTTATTTGAGAAGACTTTAATTTTCCCCTGAGCATGTGTGGCACATGTATAGATACTCAAGCTATAAACTTTGACCATGAAATACACGCAAGCTAGATGACAGTGTGCTTCACTGCTTTTATCGTTTGCGAGGCACAAGCCATTGAAAATAATGGGTTTCATAGCGCATTGCTTTCTGTGTCCTTTTGTCACACCACAATGGAATTTTTGGTAGATAAGATTAGGGAACCAAAAATTCAGTCCATCCCATGGTGTAAATATGATTGACTTAACAGGAGGTTATTTTTTTAACGTGCAAAAGTTTCTGACAAGTATTTTAGATTCAGTGTGCAAGGACCTTTGGTGACTTGTGTGCTCAGGCGAGCCCTTCTCTGGAGAGCCATGCTAAGGCACGGACACATACAAGCCTGACAGAGGACGAGAAGGTTATTCCTCATGCTGTTATGGATTCTCCATCTTGATTTTCTATGAGTCGACCCACAAGGGTAATGAACTGTATTTCTGGGATGACTAATTCGATTTAGATTCACCCAATATTACGGTGAAACAAGGGGAGGAGCTAGACTCCGCCTCTCCCCCGTTGATGACATCAACCCCAGACGCACCTCTCTGACACTTTCACACTGACCATTATTTCATCAAAATGAATTTGTTTTAAAAAAAAGGAAAACATAGGGCACGACAAAGGACAACTTTCAAGGGGAATCTGAATGCAACACCTGGCCCATCCAGGAGAAAAAATACAGACACGTGTCTCCCCTGCAAATGTGTCCAGTGCATCTTTTTTTGCCCTTCAGATGGAAGTTTTAGAGCAGAGTTGAGCTCCAGTACTGTAACACAATGATAATGGCAGACAGTTGTGGCTGGCCTGTATGTCATTGTTAGTCATTCTCTACAAAATGCACAACTCTGGATTGAAAATGTCTGCTTAGAAGATTGCACATATATTTTAGAGGAGACTAAACCTGTAGGGCAAATAAAGGACATGGTTTCCATCAGTGAGATTGAATTGAGGGCCAAGAGATTCGACACTGTGCTTAAGTTAAATATGTTAATTAACTATAAAAAGTAATGATTAAAAGAAATCATATTACAAATTACTACTTTAGTACTATTATGTTTCAGATATTATTTGGGTTTTTAGATACTATTTAGTCCTCTAGTATTATTTATTTATTTATTTATTTATTTATTTAAATTAACTTGTTTCTGATTTTTTTTTTCACTTTGAATGTAATGTGTGTCAGCATTTATTATTATTATTAATAATAATAATAATAATCATATTTAATAATCATATTTTTAAATGTTTGTAATATTTGTTTTAGTTTATTAAAATATTATTAAAATTAGCAATTGTAAATTTTTAATGGTCTTAGTTGAATTTAACCACATTGTTGCCAAGCAGTGTCAACTCATCCTAGCTCATTTATTAATACTGTAAATATACAATTTATGAATAAATTTTACTGTTTAGAATGTTTTGTGTTTAACTGAAGTGTTACATAAGAGGGAGTATTTCCTCCGATTATTAATGATCAGATTTGGACTTAGACTTAATTAATAATCTTTGGAATAAAAAAGACAGATATTTTGAAAAAAAGTACAGTTAGTATTTTTTTTTTTATTTGCAGAATTGTCCAAAATTTTGATATCACTACTTTTGATGTATTTATTATTATTATTATTATTATTATTATTATTATTATTAGTCTGCCGTTAATAAATGTTTATTATATATGATAATAATAATAATAATAATAATAATAACAATTATTATTATTATTATTATTATTATTATTATTATTTCTTCTTATTATTATATTAATAATAATAATAATAATAATAATAATAATAATAATTATTATTCTTGTTATTATACTACTACTACTACTACTACTACTACTAATAATAATAATAATAATAATAATAATAATAATAATTAATATTATATATGAACATGTAATATGATATATGGACTAGGGTTGTAACGGTATGAATTTTTTACGGTATGATAATCGTCTAAAACAATACCACGGTTTGACGGTTTCGCGGTATACGGTATTAAATAGTAATTCTCATAGCAAAGACCCTGAAAAGAATAAGAACACGTTTTCTGACTGAACAAAGGTTTTATTTCAACAAACTTTTGAAAGAACCATTTTAATAGAACTATAGAAGTCTTTTATAAAAATAAACTGAAAAATCTCCCATTTTAATAAATTAAATTAGAAGGAATAAACAAGCAGGGTCTTTTAAGATTAGACAAAAATAAACTTAAACTGTCCTTCCTTATAAGCAGGATAAATGGGAGACCAAAAGTGCAATACCAAGTTTATGGCTGTAAGTATGTATTTAAAGCGTTGTTTTTTTCAGTCTAGGTTGTGATGAAGAAATGTAAGCATGTTGAGATTTTCAGGTCTTAATCTTGACCGCTGAGGTGAGAGAATGTGTCCACTTGTACAATGAACAAATAAAAAATAATAATGTGTCAAAGTCCAAATAAACATGGTGCAAATCCTCAGTAAAAAAAATAGATATAAATATTTACTATACTATAGTTACATAACGAAACTAGATTCAATATGGAACATCCTTAGGTTTTATGTGCCAGCATGGATATGGTTGTCTGTGGATATGGATTTGAATGTGGTTGTATGCAATGCAGACAAACAGCTGCACCTTCATTTGTGTCTTTTGAAAACAGCAAGAGCAGCAGTTCGTCTTTGCTGTGTCACTGTTTTGTCATGTTTCTGTGCTGCTGTGCATGCAAAAGTACTTAGTATGAGAATTATTTCATGCAAAACTTTTTTTTTGCGTTTTATTTAGCCGCGCAGAAATGTATGCCTATCTCTCATTCTGTGTTGTTCAAAAAGCTCGTTTTTGGTCCACAAACAAAAGCGAAACCTATGCTTATTGGTTGTGATATAGCGAGTTTGAACCAATCTGGGCATGGAGGAGGGACAATGCATCAATGTATCATGTCTGGTTTGTCCGGAGACAAAGTGACGAGCGTTTCTTTGTCAAATCAGCGTTGTCAAATTTTGATGACGTAACCGCACTGATTCCGGAGCCTCTGAAAGTCAGCGAATGGTATGTGGAAAGCTGAGATTCTCTTCTTTATGCCAATCTTTGAATTGTATGAATCGGATCAGCGGGTCAAAAGTTATTAAACATTTAAGAGCAATACTTATTTTTAGCCGCGGGCGGCTGTCTCGGTCTTTAAGGGTTAAAACCGTTGCTATGCAATTGTTCATGGTATGATAATCGTGCACGTTCAAATCGTGGTAAACCGTCATACCGGTATATTGTTACAACCCTAATATGGACCAGGCTTGAAAATGGTTTTCAAGCATCAAAGCATTAAAATATGCTTTCTGGTCATTGGAACTTGTCCTAATTAGTTGTGTTTTTCTAAGCAGAAAATAAAGACTAGTATTCAGTTGTTGTTTCATTTAGATTTGTACAGTACAAACAAATGAGGTTACAACCTCTTGTACATTAAGATTGTTTTTACCATGGCCAGTTGCTTTGCTTGTTAATCTACTTTGATGCATGGAGGCAAAGGCTCGTTTTCTCCTAACAAACTGCCTGACCCTTCAGACAACACTGACACAGTGGGGGAGCTTCTCTTCCCATTACCCCCCTCATCCCGCTCTTCTCTTTACAGAAGCAGCCTCTTTACATTTTCTCAACTCTGTTCTCGATTAAATCACATAGGCATATGCTTGGCATATATTACTTGGCAGTAAACATACGCTCATTCATTCATTTTCTTTTCAGTCCCTTTGTTAATCTGCGGTCGCCACAGCAGAATGAACTGCCAACTTATCCAGCAGATGCTTTTACACAGCGTATGCTCTTACAGCTGCAACCCATCACTGGGAAACATCATTCCCACACATACACTAAGATTAAATGATTGCACTTGAGTAAATTACTTATAGTACTCTGGTAAAATAATAAAGTATTTTTTTTTTCCATTTTACTTCAAAGTACAAAAGGAATCGTCAATTTATTAACGGCAGACTCCATCTGATCAGATCATTAAAATCAGTGAATTGTTAACCGCAGAATCTCTTTGACAGGAGCATTTGAATCAGTCAGATGCTAACAGCAAACTTGCTCTAATCGAATCATTTGAATCAGTGATTTATTAACTGCAGACTCTCTCTAACCAAATAATCTGAATCAGTGAATCGTTAACTGCAGCCTCTCTCTGACTGAAACATTTGAATCAGTGAATTAAAAACTACTGAGTTTTAAAACAGTGAATCGTTAACTGCACAGCAACCAAAAAAGCAAAAACAACTTGCCCACTTGTGCCCACCGCAACTTACTAGAAGAACTGTAGTCTTTTTAATCATGCTGACTACAGTTTTCATCAAATAATTTGTAATTAGTAACAGAATAAATAATGAGGAATAAGGAAATGAGTTGTCATTCAGAACCAGTAGCAGTAAGAAATATTGAGCTACGGGTCTGATTCATGAACTAATGATCTATTTAAGGTTTTTTTAGTAAATAAGAAATCAGTTAGAACAACTGCTGAATTATTCCAACTCACTTACTCAACAGTCATTATTTTGGTAATATTCGACTGCCAAAACAACACACTGCATAATGCAAATAGACACTAAAACATTGAAAATGGTTTGCACACAGTATGTAAATTTCATAACACAGTGACCTCTAAATAGCAGTTAATATTTAAGCCCATTCATTTCTTAAATAATATTATTTATAAATTCAAAGTGGCCAGTGATTTTGCATTCCCAGCTTTGTTTTTTCTAATTAAAGTGAACTAAAATGTATTCATTGTCATTTTGTAAAATGGACTTAAATTAAATTATTGAAATATGACAAAATTGGAAATAAATGTAAAGGATTTTTTTAAATATATTTTCTGTTCAGTCATCACACGCTAAAAGGCTCTTACAACCAAACTAAGAGGCTCTTTCTGGGCTTGCAGTGCTTTATTGATTTGTTTTTCTGAAAGTAATTTCTATCTTTTTTTAACATTAATATCTGTCTTGCTTTCTCTAGTGTTTGCCATTGCCTTTATTGTACATCCCTGATCATTTTTTGTTGTTGTTTTTTTGTGTCAATCAATAGCAAGTGTTTTTGAGCATCTCATATTCCAGTCCTCATCTAGATGACATATATAATAACTCCCTCACATATATATATTTTTTCCTTTCATGTGGATAAGACACACACACATACACACACAGACTGTGTCGTAAGACTGTTTGCTTTGCGTTTTGAGGTCTTTGGGCTGTGACGGAAAGGAAACATTTGATTTTACATTATAAACCGTTTATTCAGCAAGGGCAAAAAGAGACGTTTCACGCTTAAGCCCTCAGCAGGCTGCGCACGGAAATGTCATCATTTTTTTGGGGCTGTAAGCGTGCACGTAAATCTGCTTAACAGTTTTTTCTGCTGTGGCACTGACACCGCGTCCTGTTGCCCGCTGCCTTTGGGCTGGGGTGTGGGCTTGTGTGCGCGTGTGTGTGTGTCTGTGTGTGTGTGTAGTGGGGGTGTTGTGATGTGGGGAGAATCTCATATCAGCATTAAACACATTTATCTAAAAGAGAGAGAGAGAGAGAGAGAGAGAGAGAGAGAGAGAGAGAGAGAGAGAGAGAGAGAGAGAGAGAGAGAGGGGTGGAGGCAGGGATTCTGGGAGGGAGATGGAAAAGAGAATTAGAAATGAAAAAAGCAAAGTATTTCACAGTTCAGAACTGCATCAGGACATAAGAGCTGGGGTTTCGAATGATTCAGTTCCAGAGATCCCTCAACAACACTCAATGACAAGCCCCTGACCTCCAGTAAGACATCTAGATTTTTTCCACAGCAATGTAGATTTAATTTACTATTTCTTTATTTATTGAAAGAGCATTAAAGTCAATGATGCCAGCTGACAAGTCAACTTATATTATGTTATAAATTATTATATTATATTATATCTGTTTTTGAGTTCTTCTGATCACATAGTAATTTGTACAGGCATTATTTTATATTAAAACAAATAACACATTTAAAAAGTGTAAATAAAGTACCTTATGGTTATTTAATAAGAAACTGTTAAGGTTTAGGGAAGGACATTAATGTCCAAGTAATGCCGAGTTCAGACTGCATGATTTTCAAAGTAGTCATGTCACAGATGTTTTTACACTGCATGACTATCTGGGCTAGCGTTTCATCGCTGCTTTGTTTATACTGCAAGATGGATCGGCGACAGGGACATTCACATTGCATGACTTTACTATAGGAAGAATCGCCGACAACTTCGTCCAAACTACGTCTCACACCCAAAAGCACGTAGTATATCTTTTGTTATTAACTGCATAATGAGAAAGAAGCCTTTAATGGGGTAGAACATGTACATGTTTGCTTACCTGGGTTTAAAGGGAATTGGCCATTTCTCCTCAACGTTGATAATAAACAAATTTCTTTCTGTATGAAACGTCAAACAGACACGGTTGCTCCTGAGTCCTGTCAAACCTCCACTAGTTTTTCCTCCATTTCGTGGTTCCAAATAAACCGAAAAAGAGCGCTTTTACCTTCTCCCCCAGCCTCCCGCTGGCCTGCAGCAGGTATACACACACGCACACACACAAGTGAAAGCTGCTCTCTCATTGGCTGTAGGCGATGGCTAATGTTATTTTCAGTCAAAACTCCATTCACACGGCATGATTTGAATCGCCGACAGCTCCAGATATTTAGCACGCCAAATATCTCACTGGCATCAGCGACTCATCGGCGATTCTCTCAGATCGCGTCTTTAATCGTTCATACTGTGTGATTGTCACTCACGTGCACGAGCAGCGATTTGACTGTGATTTCAGGCATTTGTCGGCGATTTCTCAAAACCTGTCGGCGAGCCAAAATCGGGGCTAAAATCTGAACTAGGCATAAGGAAGCATAAAGCGTAAAGCATAAAGTAGCATAAAACATATTTTCATTGACACTTAATGTAATATTATTACATATTGTTTTATAATGCAACTTTTATACAGAGGTGTAGACATCTGCAACTATATTTCCATAGATAATAAACAGATCTCTCGATATAATATTGAACCGTTTGGTACAACATCCACAGTTCAATACGCATTTGTGAATTTGCGTTTTTCTCAGTTTTGCGTTTAAATACCTAATTTATGTGCGTTTCATATTTCCCCGAATTGACTGTGTGTACCTGTAAGTCTGTGAGCTGAGATTTCGAAACTTCTCCCCGCGAGTAAATATCCAATCACTATGCTCTAAAGTTAGGGGGCGCTTAACCATCATTCCACACTTTATCATGGTAAGCGGCGGTGAAGTGAGGCTGAGGAAACAGTTCGACGAAGCGCCGGCGTCTTTCAAATTTCGGTTTTGGTGATAAATATACTAAACCTGTGAACAAAAAATAACTGTGTGCAAGCATTGTTTTACACGTATAACCATGACTACACATCACCCAGCAATGTCTGAAGGCAAGATAGCAGAGAAGGTAATAAAGTCTTCCAAATAGCAACAATCCCTCGCTAAATCCTCCCAGCAAACTTACCCAACTGGTTCCGAGAGACACATAAATATGACAAAGGCAGTGCGGGTGTTTATTGCTAAAGATTTGCAGCCTTTTCAGTGATTGGAGATGCAGGCTTTTGTCATCTTATAAAAGCACTCGATCCGCGTTACAGACTACAGTCTTACATTTTTTCAGCACCGAGATAATTAAGATTAATTTATCTTTACTTACACATACAAATTTACTTACTTTACATACAAATATGTTTATTTGAAATAGCCAATTAATCTTTATTAACTTCACATGTTTACTTTCAAAATATAGGAATGTATGTGTTCCCCAGTTTGTACATGGGCTACCAGCAGCTGTGAGATTTCAGTGTTAATATTTTTTTTTTAAAATACAATACACTAGGAACTAGTTTACTGTTCTTGGCTTTTAAGTTAAACAAAATGAGTATTGCAATAAATCATTTTTATTTATTTATTTTTTCTCCTTAACCTCTTATTATTGTTATATTGCCTATAGAATTAAAAAAAAAAAAAAAAAAACATGTATCGAGCCATGATAACCGAACTGAACTGAAAACCGTGTCAAAAAACCGAGGTATGTATTAAACCGAGGGCTAACTGTATTGTTGCATCCCTAGTATCTAATTACACTTATTGCAAAATACAAATTTGACATTTTAAATAGAATATATTGTTTAAAAATGATATAAAAGTATCTAAAAAAACAAAATAAACAAAAAATAAATAAATAAATAAAAAAAACGTGCATTTTTAATGAATAATCTGTATATGTCCCATAAAATTAAAATAAAGTGTTTTAAATGTTAGTATCAGTATTGTTCGTTTTTAAGATATCTATAAGCTAGTGTGCTCCAAAACAGAGATAAAATCTGCGTTTAGAAGATCTAAAACTGATATACACATGGAAAGCTTTTGCTTAAATGCACCAATGGTTTTATTCACGCCAACTTATACTTTGGTTTCTCATCAAATCGTGACCAATCAAAAGCTCTTTAGTAGCTGACAAGCCCCGCCCCCTTCAAGATACTTCACATTTAATGCACTTGAGCTCAACTACTCTCACTGGCAGAGCGGTGATAAAGCAAAATGCTATTGGCTGTTTTTTTACAAAGGGGAGGAGCCACACTACGTCCCATCCTCTATTTATATTTCAGTCGGGATTATGTTAAACACTGAATAAAAATGCACATTACAAAGCCCTTCACTGGACCTTTAACACCTACCTGCTGTCTTATTATTGTAGTACAGTTAGAATGTAACATATGGTATATAGACTGGCAGTCAATAATTTCACATTTACTTTTACATAACTCGTTTATATTTAGACACCCTATATGTCTGGCTGCCTAAAAAAACGTACACTGAAGCACAATATAGTATATGTTTAGTTTTCAGTGCGTGGTTGATGTCCTTCTCAGTTAAGCCCAAATCACTTTAAACCAAGCCTCTCATTGATTGTTTTATTTTTTTTTTTACAGACAGCTGGATTTTTAGAGGCCTTCTGCCAGAGCGTTGTCATTTAAGACCGATTTCCGTGGCCCAACTGCACAAACCCCACCTGTTCCTTGAATCCTTTGAGCTTCAGCAATCAAGCAATAAATAAGCTGCCAATTTGAATGCACTGAGGCTGTTAGACTGGCGAAGATCAAAGCCTTCTGTGTCCGCGCAGCAAATACAGCGTCCCCTCCCTAAAACAAAACCTACACACTGAGCAGAATTAACCATCATCTCTCCAGGCTCTGGCTTAAAGCTGGCATACTCTTCTCCAATATTGTCAGAGCACTGACAGGCATCAGCACTGCTGTTGCAAACACTGCTGTACTGTATATGCTCTTTTATTTTCTTCTTGTTTGCAAAAAAAAAAAAAAAAAAAATCAGCCAATCTGCGCACGGTCCCTTGACATCATTCTGGAGATTGCTTTATGATAACGCTTTCTTGGTGAAAGCAGACTTACGTAAGACTAATTATGCCCCTCAGGACGATAAGGCCACTCAAGGAGACTCAAGAACATTAAAATGAAGAACCAAGAGGTGTGCAATACAAAGAGAAGACTATCACTTAAAGCAGCAGCGTTTCATTTAGAAATGAACATTCCTGTACCACATATTCATATATAATCTTCATGTTTGTCCAAACTTACATGATGTTGTTGTTTTCTGTGGAAACAAAAGATTGTTAGTTCTCAGGCTCACTTAAACAAGCTTTCACTCAAAAAAAAAAAAATAAATAATAAAAAATAAAAAATAAATATATATATATATATATATATATATATATATATATATATATATATATATATATATATATATATATATATATATATATATATATATAGTGCTTTTTCAAACTGCTTGCACTAAAAAAATGATGTCTGCAAAATTCTTGCAAACAATTTATTTGAATTTATTTATTAAAGTAGTTGAACTTACTGTAAACAAACAAATTACATTTAGTAATGTTCAACTTTGTTTGTTTAAATTCACCTCAAATAAATTGTTCACAAAAAAAATTGCAAATCCAATGAATCATCTTTTAATATTTTTTCATTCAGTGTTTAAAATGATCTGAAACAACACAATTCTAGTTATATATGCACAATTTATTTGTTTTATTTCAGTACACAAAAAAAATGAACTGTTAATCATTGTCAATCATTTTGCAACCCAGGCTCATTCTCATTACGTACCCATAAATAAATTTCTAGAGAGCAGCAAATATGTCCCAGGAGCTACTTTTTTTTTGTGGCAGTTTTTGTTTTCGCGAATCCACCAGAGGCTGCTGTGTATGCTTTTTGAGATCGTAGATTTTTCTTACAAGTGCAATTCGTGACTGCTCTTCTCAAAATATTACCACAAAACATTAATCAATTCATTCATAAAGGAACAAACCTGAAATGATCCATTTGCAAGGGATTGCAATAAGTGTGGAAATGTTTGCATAAAAGTAATCATAGTGGTTTTAAGTTAGGATAAAGTCTTATATGTTATTCAGTCACAAGATGGTGTCAAAAAGTAAAAAAATAAATAAATAATTGACAGAAACTAAACCAGCTGAATGGAGCAAATACTAACCTATGTATTATTCATTTACAAAACTGTGCCAAACGGTCAAAAACAGTAGCGTGAAAGACACACAGACGCGTATAAATGTGGATGTAAGTATATGGATGTCAACGTATTCATTGACGATCAAGGTGATTTGAAGTTCCCGGATGAAACGTTTTTATTCAGCGGTTGTTTTCTCAGAATCACATGTACACAGAATCAATGTTGCGACTATCCAATCAGAACTGAGTATTCCAGACAGCCGTGTAATAACATTAGCTAATGCCATGTGTGTAAACTTGAACTGACAATAAATAACTTTTTTTTCGATTAACATACGTTAACAACAATTAAAAAAATACTATGATAAATGTATTGTTCATTGTTTGTTCATGTTAGTAAACAAATTAAATACTACTAGTTGCATTTGTACAAAATTGACTAATTTAACCTTATTGTAAATTGTTATTAAGAATTGGCTGTATTGTTTGGTAAAACTGTTCATATTAAACATGATTGTTTGTGCTTGGAGTATGTGCTGTGCTTTAAAGGACAGAACTGCACTATCCGCACAACACCTGTATTTTACAGCTCCAGTGGAGTGTGTAGTGTTACTAAGAGGGGAATTTAGGGCTCTTCTGGGTCACATAAAACATGGAGGTCACTGGATGTTTCTGGGAAAGAGCAGCACAATGTGACTCTGAGACCAAGCTTGGGGATCTGATTCTGAGTTTGACTGACATTGCAGTCTGTCTGTGGCTGCTGTCAACTAGTTTAGGATTTCTGTTTTCTGACCACAGGTAGAAATAAAAGCCTGGCCGTTTATCCATTTGCCATGCAATGCAGAGAAATATAAGTGAGATGGTTTATGTGGTCTAGCATTGATTTTTGTAGGTTAGATAATGTACACTCGTGGTCAGTTATTTGGAATAATATTTAATTTTTAATGGTTTAAAACATAGTAGCTAAGGATTCATAAATTTTATTGAAAATACTGAATAAATATTGATATTTGTAACAAAAAATTTTATTTTGATATGTGAATTTAAATATTTATTTTAAAAAATGAATGTATAATAGTTAAATAATGATAAATTATAATAAAAAAATTTATTTAATTAGTATTAATAATAAAAAATGTATGTATATATATATATATATATATATATATATATATATATATATATATATATATATATATATATATATATATATACACACACACAAACATATATACATGACATGCATATATACATACTACACTGGAATAAATGGCATTTAGTTGAAGTCAGAACTATTAGCCCCCCTTTTAATTTTTTTTTCGTTTTTAAATATTTAAGTTACGTTGAACAGAGCAAAGAAATGTTCACAGTATGTCTGATAATATTTTTTTCTTCTGGAGAAAGTCTGATTTGTTTTCTTTCGGCTAGAATAAAAGCAGTTTTTAATTTTTTAGAAACAATTTTTGGGACAAAATTATTAAGCTATATATATTTTTTTTTTCCGATAGTCTAAAGAACAAACTATCATTATACAATAACTTGCCTATTACCCTAACTTGCCTAGTTAACCTAATTAACCTAGTTAAGCCTTTAAATGTCACTTTAAGCTGCATAGAAGTGTCTTAAGAGATATCTGGTCAAATATTATTTATTGTCATCATGGCAAAGATAAAATAAATCAATTATTAGAAATAAGTTATTAAAACTATTATGTTTAGAAATGTGTAGAAAAAAAATCTTCTCTCCGTTAAACAGAAATTGGGGGAAAAAATAAACGGGGCTGATAATTCAGGGGGGGCTAATAATTCTGACTTCAACTGTATATGTCATGTATTCCAGTGCAGTGAATAAAAATGAATTTAATGAATGAATGAATGAAATTTAATTGTTATTTAGTAACATGTGGGGCAAAATTGACTCCAACTTTAAAATACTATCATATCGGCTGGATGTATGTTTATTAGTCTAATCAACATTACTGTGCATTCACACCCAAGGCAGTGAGAGCGTCAAAGTAACTAGAAGTCATTCATTTTCTATGGGAGCTGGCGGAAATAAGCGGCAGTGCGTCTTCGCCAGTGTGAGCATTGAGGAGAGCTGAAATCAAGTCAACTTTATGGTTATGAGCTGTGACTTGGTCTGGCGGCAAGCAATCAGAATTCAGAAGTGCACCACTAGAGAGGATTCCAGAAAACACAGTCATGTGAACTTTGGTTCCGACCACAGTTGTTCCCAAGCATTTTAATATCGCTAGATTTTCTGTTTTTTTTACAGTGTTTTCTTACAGGCACTTAAATAAAAATAAGTACAGGCAAGTTACTGATGTGCAATAATGTTACATACATTTGAAGTCAGAATTATTAGCCTCCCTGAATTATTAGCTCTCCTGTCTATTTTTTTCCCAATTTCTATTTAATGGAGAGAAGATTTTTTTTTTCAACACATTTCTAAACACAAAAGTTTTAATAATTCATTTCTAATAACTGATTTATTTTACCTTTGCCATGATGACAGTAAATAATAGTTTACTATATAATTTTCAAGACACCTTTATACAGCTTAAAGTGACATTTAAAGGCATAATTATGTTAATTAAGTTAACTAGGCAAGTTAGGGTAATTATGCAAGTTATTGTATTATGATGGTTTGTTTTGTAGACAGTCTGAAAAATATACAGCTTAAAGGAGCTAATAATTTTGGCCTTAAAAAAATATTCTAGCCAAAATAAAACAAATAAGACAGAAAAAAATATTATCAGACATATTGTGACCATTTCCTTGCCGGATCTGTGAAGGCAGACAGCATTGTCGCCAGGGTAGCCAGAGGGAATTTTGACGCTCTCTGTGCCTTCTGTGTGAACGCAGTTAGCCTTTCTAAATACTGACCGTATTAAAAAAAAAATTATTTCAGCTTTGATATTTTTGCTCCTCCAATATTTTATTAATTAGTGTTTTGACAATGTGATGCCATCAATTTTTATTGGTTCTGAATTATTAATAGATGTTGATTTTAGCGTCTGCGTTAGCAACTATATTGTATTAGTAAAAAAATTATATGTAAAGTATGATAATTATTTAGGATTAAAAAAAATGTTCAAACGATAAGTGTATTTAAACTCAAAAATAACAATATTTGTGAAACAAAAAAATGTTACTTGAATTAATTTAATGCAAAGTTGCTGAATGACATAACAACAGCTATTATTTTTATTATTAGTATTTTTATGATATAGAAATTTGCAATAATCTTATAAAATGGTTTTAGCACCAAATCAGAATATTAAAATACTTTCTGATTGATTATGTAATAATAAAAATGGTAATAATAGATGCTGAAAATTATAAGCTTTACCTTCACCGGCAAGAAAAAAAATTACATTTTAAAGAGCCCCTATTATGGATTTTTGAGAATGACCTTTCACAGCTCTAAGTAAAGTGAAATATCCAGCTAAGGCTTAAATCTGAAAGTAGACAGTGTTTAAAACTATTGATTCATTTATAAAAGAGTCAACCCATAGTGCTTTAATCTTGATAAAGAGTCGTTAGCCGCTTCGGCGTGACGTCGATACAAATCTTAAGCCCCGCCCAATTGTTGCACGCACAAGCCCTAGAAAATTAAAATCTGCGGCCCCGCCCACTAAACTTAGCAAAGAAAAAGAGGAAGACAAGTACTGTAGCAGACAGTTGAATGAAGTCATGAAGACGCTGTGCTCTGCTGGATATTATTGGAAGTAATTACAGGGTCAGGGTTGAAATACCGAGAGTTTTCCGGGATAATTAACAAAGTGGGTGGGTGATTGGAAATTGGTCTAAAATACAGGAGACTCCCGGGAAAAACTGGAGTGTTGGCAGGAATGCTTACACATACACTATGCACTCTGACTACTTTAATATTGTTGATAAGCTGGGTACTTCACTCTGTTGCGCTGAACGCTGTCAACCAATCGCAACAGGCTGTCATCGGCCCAATCAGTGAAGATTAGCTTCGCGCTAAGGAGGGGTTTGGGAACAAATGAATCGCTGAACAATATCATAAATGCATATTATAAGACAATAAAAGTGTTTTTTGACCTTGTATGCATATCAGCCTGTTGTTGGAGACCCTTACAACTAAAATATGACCCTTTTAATGTATAATAGGGGGTCTTTAAAGTGCAAACAAAAAAATTTGACCATTACTGTACTATTCTTTATATATTATTTAGAATTTGCTTCTTTAATTTAATTTAATTAGATTTTATTTGCTACCTTTCCAATTAAATTAACAAAATAAACATAAGTGTTGTAGAGCCCTCTGTTTTCTGATTTCAGTAAAAGAGCACCACAAAAGCAGAGTAACATGATGGTGGATGTGGCTTTCACACAGGGCTGCTCTCAGACTTTGACTGAGAGATAGACTGGCATTTTGGAAAGGTAGAACAGCTGTAGGCTCTGTTTGGGTGCCAGGATTCAGAAGAGATGTGCAGCAGGGGTGGACGGATGGATGACTAGAGCAATGACAAGCGCTTCAAGCAAATCATGACTAACACACTCGCAGCATATGCATTTCATATAGAATTTAAAAAGTGCATTGATGTGGCAGTAAAGTAAGCAGCGCACTTGAGCAAATCATCCAACACAGCAGAGCCCTTAGCATGCAATCAAACCACACAAAAGAGTCAAGAAGTCAAACTGCATTGCTTAGAATAGTCAAAGGTATTTTATTTGAATGATAGCTGTGCTTATTTGTATTACCAAAATAATTATTTATGCAAGCAGAGCTATCATTATTTTGAATGATAGCTGTGCTTATTTGATAGCTGTGCTCATTGTTTAATCTTCTCCAGATTAAAGTTACTGCTTTTCATTTTTTCTTTTAAAAAGATTTTTTTCTTCCAAAGCTGACAATTTAGACTCAGTTCTGAACTTTCTGAAAAAATGGCTGTGTTTCTTTTGACAAAGGTAATGGTTTCTATTTATAAAACAAAAGTTCTGGTAATTGAAGCCAATTTGTCAATAGCTGTGTTTTATTTACAGCAGAGTACATTTGTTTCCACCCCCTTTTTCAGTGGGACTAGTTTCAAACCTCTTCAGTTGTTTATTAAGTATGCACTCACTGGTCACTTTATTAGGTACACCTTACTAATACTGAGTTTGTGCCCCTTTTGCCTTCAAAACTGCCTTAAGTCCTTCTTGGTATGGATTGAAAACGGTACTGGAAATATTCCTCCGAGATTTTGGTCCATATTGGCGTAAAAGCATCACGCAGTTGCTGCAGATTTGTTGGCTGCACATCCATGGTGGGAATCTCCCGTTCCACCACATCTCAAATGTGCTCTATTGAATTGAGATCTGGTGACTGTGGAGGCCATTTGAGTACAGTGAACTCATTGTCATGTTCAAGAAACCAGTCTGAGAGGATTTGCACTTTATGACATGGTGCGTTATCCTGCTGGAAGTAGCCATCAGAAGATGGGTACACTGTGGTCTCAAAGGAATGGGCATGGTCAGCACTATACTTAGGTAGGCTGTGGTGTTGACACAATGCTCAGTTGGTACTAATGGGTCCAAAGAGTGCCAAGAATATATCCCCCACACAATTACACCACCACCACCAGCCTGAACCATTGATACAAGGCATGATGGATTGATGCTTTCATGCTGTTAATGCCAAATTCTGACCCTACCAGAAGAAATCAAGACTCATGAGACCAGGGGATGTTTTTCCAATCTTCTATTGTCCAATTTTGGTGAGCCTGTGCCAATTGTAGCCTCAGTTTCTTGTTTTTAACTGACAGAAGTGGCACCCAGTGTGGTCTTCTGCTGCTGTAGCCCATCCACCTCAAGGTTGGGCGTGTTGTGTATTTAGAGATGCTCTTCTGCATACCTCAGTTGTAACAAGTGGTTATTTGAGTTACTGTTGCCTTTCTATTAGCTCGAACCAGTCTTGCAACCCCCTGGCATCAACAAGGCATTTGCACCCACAGAACTGCCCCTCACTGGATTTTTTCTTTTTTTTTGGGCCATTCTCTGTTAACCCTAGAGGTGCTTGTGTGTGAAAATCCCAGTAGATCAGCAGTTTCTAAAATGCCCAGACCAGCCCGTCTGGCACCAACAACCATGCCACGTTCAAAGTCAGTTAAATCACCTTCTTTCCCCTTTCTGATGCTCGGTTTGAACTGCAGCAGAATGACTTGACCATGTCTACATGCTTAAATGCACTGAGTTGCTGTCATGTGATTGGCTAAAAGTTGTGTTAACGAGCAGTTGGACAGGTGTACCTAATAAAGTGGCCGGTGAGTGTAGAAGCCATGCAGGTTACTTTTTTATTGTCCACTTTTGACCAATTATTTTTTTTTAACTACAGGTAATTGAATAAAAACATGTCAACAAACTATCATTAGAATATGAGTAGAGTATCAGCAGACTGTAAGGTTATATGGATACAGTAGCTGAATATTCTGACAAGCAGTTGCAAAGTTTATTATATGGTCAGTATAAATTAAATGAAACTAAACTAAATAATGGAAGGGCATCCACTGCATAACATGTATGCCAGAGTAATTGGTCGTTCATTCCACTGTGGCAACCCCTGATAAATCAGGCACTAAGCCAACGAAAAATGAATATATAAATAAAATTCAATATATATATATATATATATATATATATATATATATATATATATATATATATATATATATATATATATATATATATATATATAAATAAAATAAAAATATAAAAATAAAAAAAATGAAATAATAAAGTGTTAGCAGATATTAGGCAGACAGTCTATTAAAATTGTAATCACTGCCTGTTGAAAATAGTTGCAAAGTTACTTAAATAATATCTAAAGTTAATGTAAATTTATTGCAATATTTCTGTGTTTGCATATTGAGAGCACATAAAGATCAACTCAGTTATGTGTTTGTGGGACTACATGTCAGAATGGGCAGAGCTAAAGGTCTGTTTGGGCATATGTTTTTCAATACAGCTCTCTGATTGGTTGAATTTTCGGCACAGTATTGCATGCAATGATGTTTTTTTCTGCATAAATTCCACGATTAAACATGACGGTTTAAGTTTATATAATGTAAACAGATGGCTAAAGGCTTCAGTATGGTTAAGATCTCTCTCTGTTTCTCTCTCTCTTTCTCTCCCTCATGTTCTATAATTGCATATATCCATTCTGCAGTTAACCAGATGAATATGTGAAGTTGAAACATCACATATGTCTTGTAAATGCCACATTGCACCACAAACTTGATCTAGTTTCTGCATTTAATTTGGAAGAGGGTGTAGAGGTTGCATTAAACAGCACTCATTTGAGTTTTAAAAAGCATTGACTGATTATCTAAAAGACTTTGCGTCATTTTGACAGAAAAACAAACAAGCACAGTGTGTTTTTGCAGACATATTGTACATATTCAACCCTAAAACACATTACGCATCATGGCTGTGTTGTTTAAACTTGACTTTAACTATACAATATGGTGTTGATCAGCATAGACGGGTCAAATCTTCTCCTGCTGTGTGAGATACAGATTCCAGACACAATGGGACCACCGCTGCGAAGAATAGTCTGCTTTACAGGAGATGTTGTCTTTTTAAATGCCATGTAATAGACAGTACCAGCTATGATTTATGAAGCAGCTATAATCTGACATTCCGGTGCATCACCTCAGTCTATGTGTGTACAGTACATCACACATAATGATTTCCCCTCACCAGCTAGACTCGTAAATAAAACATTCTAGCTAAAAATATAATCATTATTACTGCACTGTTTGTGCGTTCGGTCGTTTATTTG
Source organism: Danio rerio (assembly GCF_052040795.2). Classification (NCBI taxonomy): domain Eukaryota; kingdom Metazoa; phylum Chordata; class Actinopteri; order Cypriniformes; family Danionidae; genus Danio; species Danio rerio. The sequence continues at coordinate 42,991,822 of NC_141036.1, read as the reverse complement.
TGCGTTCATCTATACATTCATTCATTCATTCATTCATTCATTCATTCATTCATTCATTCATTCATTCATTCATTCATTCATTCATCCATCCATTCATCCATTTGTTGTTCATTCATTCATTCATTCATTCATTCATTCATTCATTCATTCATCATGTGTTTGTTCATTCATTTGCTCATTATTTCATTTATTTGTTCGCTCATGCATGCTTGCTTTCATTCGTTCTTTATTCTTTTGTTCCTTCCATTGTTCATTCATTTGCTCATTTGTTAATCCATGTGTTCGTTCATTTATTCATTCATTCATTCATTTATTTGTCCATTCATGCATTTATTCGTTCATTCATTCATTCATTCATTAATTAATTAATTCATTAATTAATTCATTCATTCATTCGTTCATTAGTTCATTCATTCGTTCATTCATTCATTCATGCATTAATTTGTTTTCATGCATTCATTCATTTATTTATTATTTTGTTCCATCCTGTTCATTCTTTTGTTTATTTGTTTATCCATGTGTTTATTCATTCATTCATTCATTCATTCATTCATTCATTCATTCATTCATTCATTCATTCATCCATGAATTCATCTGTTCATTTGTTCATCCATGTGTTTATTTATTAATCCATTTATTTGTTCGTTTGTTTGTTCGTTCGTTCGTTTATTCATTTGTTCATTCATTTATTTATTCATGCATTCATTCATGCGTTCATTCATTTGTTTATTCATTGTTCATTCCTTTGTTTATTCATTTGTTCATCCATGTGTACATTCATTCATTCCTTCAATAGTTCATTCAATCGTTTGTTTGCTTATTCATTCGTTTATTCATTTGTTCATTCATTTATTTATTCATGCATTCATTCATGCGTTCATTCATTTGTTTATTCATTGTTAATTCCTTTGTTCATTCATTTGTTCATCTATGTGTTCATTCATTTATTTATGTGTTCATTTATTGGTTCGTTTAGTCATTAATTTATTCATTTAGAGTATTTTCTGAGTCTTATTTCTTTTACTTTGGCTGTACTAAAAAAAATATGTCTAAGGTCAATATTATTAGCTCCCTTAAGGATTTTTTTTTTCTCTCAAAAGGCTACAGAACAAGCCAGTATGTTGTCCAAACACTTCCCTAATTAATCTATCTTTATCCTAATAAACCTACTGTATGTTTTTATTGCTCTTTTGAAGCTGAATACTATATATGTATGTATATATATATATATATATATATATATATATATATATATATATATATATATATATGTATATATATATATATATATATATGTATATATATATATATATATATATATATATATATATATATATATATATATATATATATATATATATATATATATATATATATATATTGTAGCGAGGCAGAGGGAAAACACAAACACCGTAGATAATGTTACAAACAATGCCCCGGAGGGTGCCTTTATTTACAAGTGATATTGGGGTGAATGAGTGCTCTTCTTAAAGGTGCGTGCTCAAGTGCTCCGGGGAGATGGTGAAGGCTGGTGAGAAGTAGAGTGTTGGATCGGTCACGAGCTGGACTCGGCTGTGGGAGAGACAGAGAGAGACAAGCGTTAGCGCAGGGAGTCATGTCAAATGAAGCTCACTTCCGTCTGTGTGGGGCTAGCTTATATCTCTCCCTGGCTGATGAGGTCCAGCTGTGAGCGATCCGAGGTTGATGAGAGATCCAGCTGGTGTGGATTTGTGCCCAGGGCGACGTGGTATTACATGGCTCGCTACATTCCCCCCCCCTTAGCGTCGTCCTGGTCCTGGGTGTCCTGCGAAGGAAGAGCAGTGTATTGAGAGGGGGGGTAGAATGTTTCGACAGACCTGCCCATCCTGACCAGAGCCGTGAGAGTCCGTCTGCGTTTCCGTGGGAGGCCCCGGCTCGATGTTGTACGTCGAAGTTGAAATCCTGGAGCGACAGGAACCACCTGGTGACCCGAGCGTTGTTGTTCTTCGCTGTCGCCATCCATTGTAGCGGGGCGTGGTCGGTCACCAGAGTGAATTTCCTGCCAAGGAGATAGTACCTTAGCTCCAGGATTGCCCACTTGATCGCCAGGGCCTCCTTCTCCACCGTTGCGTAGCGGGTCTCTGCGGGGGTCAGCTTCCGACTCACGTACATTATGGGATGTTCTTCATCGCCGTGGACCTGGGAGAGGACCGCGCCCAGGCCCGAGTCGGAAGCATCCGTCTGTAGAATGAAGGGGCAGCCGAAGTCAGGTGCGTGCAGTACCGGTGAGGACGTGAGGGACTTCTTTAGGGCTCGGAACGCATCGTCGGCTTCCTTGGTCCATCTTATCCTCTCCGGCTGCCCCTTTCTGGTCAGGTCTGTCAAAGGGCTGGCTATGGATGAGAAGTTAGGTATGAAACATCTATAGTAGCCCGCTAACCCCAGAAATGCACGTACCTGGGTCTTTGTGGTGGGTTGTGGAGTTTCCTGTAGTGCCTTGACCTTGTTTTGCTGTGGCTGTATGAGACCTCGTCCAATGTGGAACCCGAGGTATCTGGCTTCGGCTAGACCCAGGTGGCATTTCTTGGGATTAGCTGTGAGCCCAGCCCGTCGAAGATCTAAGAGCACCCTCCGTAACCGGGATAGGTGTTCTTCCCATGACTCTGAGTGGACGATGAGGTCGTCCAGGTAGGCTGCTGCATATGGCTGGTGGGGCCTCAGCAGGATGTCCATCATTCTTTGGAATGTGGCTGGGGCCCCGTGGAGCCCGAAGGGAAGAACCCGGTATTGCCAGTGCCCACCGGGTGTGGAGAAGGCGGTTTTCTCCTTGGCGTCTTCACTGAGTGGTAACTGCCAGTAGCCTTTGGTGAGGTCGATGGTGGAGATAAATCGGGCTCCACCCAGCCTATCCAGCAGCTCGTCCACCCGAGGCATGGGGTATCCGTCGAACTTGGAGATCTCGTTGAGTTTCCTGAAGTCGTTGCAGAAACGGAGGGTGCCATCGGGTTTGGGGACCATCACTATTGGGCTGGACCACGGGCTACGGGATGGTTCGATGATGCCTAACCTTCTCATCTTCTGGATCTCCTCGTCGATAGCCAGCCTGCGAGCCTCTGGAACTCGATAAGGCCTTTGCCGGACGATGGTGCCAGGAGGAGTGATAATGTTGTGTTGGATGATGGAGGTTCGGCCCGGTTTCTCCGAGAACACATCCTTGAACTGACCAACCAAGGCTTGCAGCTCCGCCTTCTGGTTTGGTGAGAGTTGCTCACCAATGTGGACAACGGGAAGAGTTTCTTCAGCGAAGGCAACGAGATGACCTGGAGCTGCAACCCACTTCTTCATAAGATTTATGTGGTAGAGTTGTTCTTCCCGTCTTCGTCCCGGCTGACGGACTCGATAATTTACCGGCCCTACCCTTTCTACCACGGTGTATGGTCCCTTCCAGGATGCGAGGAACTTCGACGTTGTGGTAGGTATGAGTATCATCACCTTGTCCCCTGGGTGGAACTCTCTGGGTTGGGCGGGCCGGTTATACAATCTCTGCTGGGCGCGCTGGGCTTCGGTCAGGTGTTGTTTGACGATGGGCATGATTTTGTCGATGCGTTCTCTCATGTCCCGTACGTGTTCAATCACCGACCGCTGGGGGGCTGGTTCCTGTTCCCAGGCTTGACGAGCCACATCCAATAGGCCTCGGGGTTGGCGGCCAAACAGCAGTTCGAAGGGGGTAAATCCTGTGGAGGCCTGGGGGACTTCCCTGATACCGAATAACACGTACGGGATCATGAGGTCCCAGTCGCGCCCGTCCTCTGCCACCACCCGTCGGAGCATCTGCTTCAGAGTCTTGTTAAAGCGCTCGACAAGGCCGTCCGTCTGTGGATGATATACAGAGGTTTTTAGCTGTTTTACCTTGAGTAGGTGACAGAGGTCTGCCATCAACCGGGACATGAAGGGGGTGCCCTGGTCGGTCAGTATCTCCGTTGGGATTCCCACTCGACTGCATAGCAGAAACAGCTCCTTCGCGATGGCCGATGACGTGGCTTTCCTCAGGGGAATCGCTTCAGGGTATCTGGTGGCATAATCGAGGATAACAAGGATGTGCTCATGTCCCCGGGCCGACTTCGGCAAAGGCCCTACCAAGTCCATACCAATTCGGGTGAAGGGCACATCGATGATGGGTAGCGGTATTAGAGGGCTGGGGGGTGGTCGTTGGGGAGACGTTCTCTGGCAGATGTCACATGCCTGGCAATACCTCTTTACTTCCCCGTCTAGCCCCGGCCAATGGAAACGGTCGCGGATCCTTTTCACCGTGTTGGCCGCTCCCAGATGTCCCGCCATCGGGTGGGTATGTGCCAGTTCTAAGACCGTCTCCCTCTTGGTCCTCGGAACGACCAGTAGTGTCTTCTTTTCCCCCCGCCTCTCTGCGACACAGTACAGCAGACCATTTTCCACAATGAAATGTGGGAGGGGGTGAGGGCTGGGAAGTCGCTCATTTCCGTCGATGATCCGTACTTGTGGCCAACAGTGTTTGAGCGTTTCATCTTCCCTCTGTGCTCTGCCAAAGTCACCTCCTGCGGTTATCTGTTGAAACAGATCAAAGTATAGATTAGCAGATATAGATGACTCACCCCCTCTGTCGCTCTCGGTGGTCATCAGCGCTGGTTTGCGGTCCCGATGAGCCCGTGGCTTGTTCTTCTTCTTTGAACGAGCCGATGGAGCGTGGTGGTGAGTTAGGAGTTCGTCGAACCCCGGCCAGTCTCTGCCCAGTAAGAGGGACACAGGAAGATCTGGAACAACCCCGACTTCGATTCGCCAGCTACCTGGTTTCGCCGCGATGGTTACTCTTCGGGCGGGTACGTGGCGGGTATCACCATGCACACACGTGATCGGAATTCGCCCTTTGCTTTCATGATGGTATTTTAAAGTTTTCGGGTGAACCAGAGTGATGGCGCTTCCTGTGTCTAAGGTGGCCGTTTGTGTTTTTCCCTCTAGCTGGACTTTATGGGTGGGAGCTTCGGGAGGGATATTGCGGTGAACCGCGCACCCTGCTGTCCAGGCCGGGGTCGAGTGCGTCGTCGGCTCGGTGGGCATCGGCTCGTCCATCGGGCTGGGGACCGCTGGTCTGCCGCCTGGTCGCGCTGTGCCCTCCACCGGTCGCCAAGGTGCACTTACCCTCCGGGGTGGCAGAGCCGCTCTCTCCCCATTATCTCGGGCGATGTGAGCTTCAGCCAGCTCGATCGCCTCCACCAGGGTGGCCAGTGACTCAGGATTTCGCATGCTGGTGAGTGTTCGCAAACGTCGGGGTAACGCACGCATCATCTTCTCGATGATCACCTTCTCAGCGACCTGGACCGCCGAGGGATCTCCTCCCAATAACCATAGCCTTCCCAGGCGAGAAAGTTGAGCTGCTTGGGTTCTCACTGGTTGTTTCTCGTCGTAAGACCACTGGGAAAACTGTTGGGCTGCGCTGATTGTGGATAGCCCCATTCTGGCTAATATTTCCTTTTTTAACGCTTTGTAATCTTCATTTTTAGGTGTCTCTAGTGAAAAATATGCTCGTTGCGCTTCTCCTGTGAGAAACGGAGCCAACATTCTCGCCCAGTTTTCTTTTAGCCAGCCTTCTCTCTCGGCAATAACCTCAAAGGTATGTAAATAAGCGTCAATATCATCCAGGTCGCTGAGTTTAGTGAGATGATGATGCGCACTCACTTCGGGAGTCGGATGGTGTCTGGCCGCCTGGCGGAGCTGCTGTTCCAGTCGATCCTGTCTGGCTGTAAGCTGCTCAGAGATGGAATTCTGTTTCCTGGAGATCTCCACTAGGTGGAGCAGTACCTCTTCCACCGACATGGCGACGGGATGTTGACAGCCGAGTAAGAGGAAGCGTGGGAGAGAGAGAGAGCGGATGCCTGTCTGTAACAAACACAGAGAAAAATTCAGCGGTTATTTTCTACTTAATGGTGAGTGTTTCTTCTGAATTTTTCCCTCTGCAATGCCCGCATTCTCCACCAGTTGTAGCGAGGCAGAGGGAAAACACAAACACCGTAGATAATGTTACAAACAATGCCCCGGAGGGTGCCTTTATTTACAAGTGATATTGGGGTGAATGAGTGCTCTTCTTAAAGGTGCGTGCTCAAGTGCTCCGGGGAGATGGTGAAGGCTGGTGAGAAGTAGAGTGTTGGATCGGTCACGAGCTGGACTCGGCTGTGGGAGAGACAGAGAGAGACAAGCGTTAGCGCAGGGAGTCATGTCAAATGAAGCTCACTTCCGTCTGTGTGGGGCTAGCTTATATCTCTCCCTGGCTGATGAGGTCCAGCTGTGAGCGATCCGAGGTTGATGAGAGATCCAGCTGGTGTGGATTTGTGCCCAGGGCGACGTGGTATTACATGGCTCGCTACAATATATATATATATATATATATATATATATATATATATATATATATATATATAACATTTCACAGGGGGCCTACTAATTTCAATGATAGAATAGATGTGTGTGTGTGTGTGTGTGTGTGTGTGTGTGTGTGTGTGTGTGTGTGTGTGTGTGTGTGTGTCTGTGTCTGTGTCTGTGTCTGTGTGTGTGTGTGTGTGTGTGTGTGTGTGTGTGTGTGTGTGTGTGTGTGTGTGTGTGATGTAATTACACGAAAAATAAAAATATTGTGGTTGAACAAGAGAATGTGTTAAGGAATAATGGATATTCTCAACTGTATTTCGAAAGAGCACAAAGACATTTTTATTGATCATAACCTTCATGTAAAAGTGCAGACATGGCAAGTTATTTTGCGAGTTTGAACATCAGCTTCTTTATCTATTGTCAAAATTAAATAAAAAGTGTGTTGTTTAATTCATTGTTTTAAACAATCTTATAATAGGTTAGGACATCTAGTATGTCAGGAGAAGTGCAACTGTTATTTGGTGTTAAATTATACACTTGGAATTTACGAAATTAGAATATTATGTACATTTGTCTACTTCTGTATTTAAATGTGATGACAATTGCATATGGTATATATAATAAGAGTGTTTTTTTTAATACTAATGCCATTTTTTTGTGAAATTTACAATGATTTTGTTAGCACACATTGTTATTCTTTAGGTAAATAAATAATCCGAGCAAGTTAGTCCCCTGGGCCTTATATATATATATATATAAAAATAGATTCTGCATCATTACCGTAAAAACCCAAACAATCCCCAACCCTTCTTGAAATACAAAAACATGATATTTTGGTGGCACAGATTAAAAGTAGCCTTTTCTGCAGTGTGTTATCCTTCTTTTTTATTTATTAACATTAAATGATTGTCTTTATTTGAAATTTATTCAAATAAAAATACTGGTTTTAATGTCATTAACATCATTCAGATTTTATTTTTTTAAGCATGCGTTTAGACACTTAAATATTGATTCTGCATCATTACCGTTGAAACCCAAACAATCCCCAACCCTTCTTGAAATACAAAATATGATACAAAATATGCCTGAAACAACATATGATATTTTGGTGGTATAGATTAATTTGTGATTTATTACAATAAAAAAAAAGATTTTAATGTTTTCAGCATCATTCTTTGTGTTTCTTATTTATTTATTTATTTATTTATTTTTGTATGCATTTAGGCACTTAAATATTGATTCTGCAATAAAACCGTGAAAACCAAACAATCACCTACCCTTCCTGAAATACAAAATATGATATGTGATATGTTAATGGCACAGAATGAAAATAGCATTTTCTGGAGTGTGTTATCCCTCTTTTTATTAAGATTAAATGATTTCGTTAATTTGTGACATATTGAAATAAATATACAGATTTTAATGTCATCAGCATCATTTTATTTTTAATTTTTCAAAGTATGCATTTAGACACATACATATTGATTCTGCATATACACCGATAAAACCCAAGGAATCCCCAACCCTTCCTGAAATACAAAAAATATGATATTTTGGTGGCACAGAATAAAAGTAGCCTTTTTTAGAGTGTGTTATCCCTCTTTTTTATTTATTTATTAAGAATAAGTGTTTTTTTATGTGTAACTTAATACAATAAATTTACAGATTTTAATGTCATCAACATCATTTTTAATTTTTTAAGTATGCATTTAGGCATTTGAATATTGATTCTGTATCAATATCGTAAAAAAAAAACAATCACTAACCCATCCTGAAATATAAAACATCATATTTTAGTGGCACAGAATGAAAGTAACCTTTTCTGGAGTGTGTTGTCCATCTTTTTATGTATTAAGATTTAATGATTTCTTTAATTAGTGATTTATTAAAATAAAAATACAGATTTTAATGTTAACATGATTTTTTTCCCCAAAGTATGCATTTAAACACCTAAATATTGATTCTGCATCAATACCACAAAAACCCAAACAATCCCCAACCCTTCTTGAGATACAAAATATGATATTTTGGTGACACAGAATGAAAGTACAGTAGCCTTTTCTGGAGTGTGTTATCCCTCTTTTTTCCTCTCTAGCGGTGCTCTCAGTCAGATGGTCAGAGGTCTCAGAACTGATTGTCTAGGAAACGCTCTTCTTCGCAAGCTATTATGAAGCCATCAGCCACCAACCACCTCTTCTAGGTTTCCTTTTCTCATTCTATCATATGCAGTTCATGCCATACTTTCTAAGACTCTCGTGGAGTTACACACGCGCAGCTGGCGGCTTCTAAATATGGAGATTTTAGGTTGTTAGCCCCGGGGGAGCTTTGAGACATGCTGCGTTTAGTTCAGGACTTGAAATCAGAAACACAGAGGGTAGTCATATCACATTATCTTCAGCCAGCATAACACGTCAGCATCGTCCAGGGCACATTTCAGCTCTTATAAATGCATAAAAGCACTGCATTGTCGCTTGACCCTGGACGCTTGTGCTGTGCTATTTACTGCAATGAGGTTTTTCACTTGTGTGGAACTTTGAATTCACCTCAAGCTATTTTATTTCAAGTGTTGCTTATTCAGACATACTGGATGTGGCTCATTCTTCCTGTAAAAAGAACAAACATTCCAGGAACACAGACAAGCAAGTAAAACGGCAAAATATGAAATGAAACATCATTTTGTGAGGGTTCTGCTTTTGAAATAAAGGATTTTTTTTAAATCAATGTATATACAGTTAACGATGGGAAAATATTTCCCAAGGCACTGGTATTCAGCTTAAAATGCAATTTAAAGGCTTAACTATAAGTTAATTAGGTGAACTAGGCAATTTATTGGACAACAGTGATTTTTTTCTGTTGCCAAAACATTTTTTTTTTTACTAAAGAGGCTAATAATATTAATGGAAAAAAATTATATAGTAAATACCAACGCAATCTCACAGCAATTCGTAACTTTTTGATGTAGTGGATAATTCGAATGAATTTGTACGATCTAATTCCTATAATTTAGTACTGTATTTAAAATTTGTTGTAATTAAATGTGATTTTTTTATTTATTTATTTATTTGTTTGTTTGTTTTTGTTTGTTGCCATGCTTTGATATATCATTTATTTAATGTTTTTTTTTTTTTGTTTTTTTTTTGGAATATTGTCCCTATTGAGTTTGTGTTATTTATATAATTTGTTTGTTTACATATTTGCATTTTGTTTTATTTTATTTTTGTTTTTATATTTTATATGCATTTAATTTTTATAAAATAGTTTATATATTAATGTTTTTTGTTACTTTTTAATGTTTCAGTGTAGCAATTTCTTTATGGTTTATGGATAAATAATTTGCAATTCAAAATTATCCTATTTAGTTCTTTAGTTTTATTTATTTATTTATTTATAAATATTTTATTTATTTATTATAGCATTTTTAACATTTTCAAATATCAAATATATTTATTAATTTATTTATTTTATCATTTGTGTGTGTGTGTGTGTGTGTGTGTGTGTGTGTGTGTGTGTGTGTGTGTGTGTGTGTGTGTGTGTGTGTGTGTGTGTGTGTGTCTGGCTGTCTGTCTGTCTGTCTGTCTGTCTTTCTGTCTGTCTTCAGGTCCTGAAAAGCATTTTGATCCAGTAAATTGCATAATTATTGAATAATAAAAATTCAACAGAAGGGTTGATAATTTTGATGTCAGTTGTACTTTAACTTATTTGTAATTAAATGTATTTATTTGTCTGTCTGTCTGTTTCTTTGTTTGTTTATTTTCCCTATTGAGTTTGTGGTATTTATATGAAATTACATATTTGTTACATATTTGCTGTTTATTTTATTTTTAATTTATGTTTATATATTTATATGCATTTATTTTTTTTTAATAGTTTTTATATTTATGATTCTTTGTTACTTTTTTTAATTTATCAGTGTAGAAATGTCTTTCTGTAAGCATTAATATTTGTGCTTTCTGCTTTAGATCATCACCTTTTGTCAATGACTATAGCATCACTGTACAGGATGTACAAAAACTCAGACTAGAGCCAACATATTCTTTATTAAGAGGCGTTAATTTTGTTCAGCCGCCTTATTGTGTTAGCTTTAACAGTAATTGTGTACTTCAATTTAAGGAGTCATTTAGCAGATGTGTTTATCTAGAGAGATTAAAAGTACACACATGTATGTTTGATTAAAAGTACACACATTAGGTCAATCCTCTTGGAGAAACCCGAGGATAAGAGCTTTCCCTTTGATATCTAGCCTTCAGCTTTAACCATTGCAACACAATTACATATTTTAAAGGTAATTTGTGCCATTTTGTTTTATTGAAGAAATACTTTCTCATTGTATCTTTCTTACACATTTAGAGACTGTTTTAAGGTAAATTTTATTCATTTTTGAGTAATTTTGTTGTGTTTTTAAAGTTGCAATGTTTTTTTTTTCTTCAGTTTTATGTTTTTTCAACAATAATAAAATGTAGTCATTTTATTAAATCAACATATTAGTTCATTTTTATTAGTTTTTTTTATTTAATGTTAGTTTTTTATTTATATTAGTTTTACAAATTTTGTGTACATTTGTCATTTTTTTATAAAAAATTGTATTCACATTTTAGTTGCAATCGTTTTATTATGTGTGCCATTTTATGAATTTTAAAAATGTTTTGATATATGTAATTATTGTCCATTTTAGTAAGAGCTTAAGTAGTTTTTTTGTTCCTTTCAATATTTTAATTAATTAATTTATTTATTTATTTATTTGTTTATTTATTTGTTTATTTATTTATTTGTTTACTTATTTATTTATTTATTTATTTATTATTCATTTTTTGTTCATTCGTTTATTTATTTATTTATTTCATTATTATTATTTTTACTATTATTATTATTATTATTATTATTATTATTATTATTATTATTATTATTATTATATCTTAGTTCTCCCAGAAACAGAACTGGCTCAGCCACTGGTGTGATTTAGTGAGTTTAGATGGAGTCTTTCTGTATGTTGCATGGCCAATGGCAGGTCATTTTCAACAATTATTTATAAATTAAATAATTAAATAATTTTAATTTTAATTAACAATTGTATGTGTTGAAGTATGTTACTTGATCAGAAATGACCAATGTTATCATTATTATTATTATTATTATTATTATTAAATATTATTAGCATATAAATAATAATTAGTTGTTGTTGTTGTTGTTTTTGTTTTTGTTGTTGTTGTTTTAACTGTCTGGGCATTTGTATGTATGCAAAAACAGCCATTTTAGTTCACCTTTCCCGTGTAACACAGGAGGGCTCTCTCTTTTGGCTTGAGATATAGAAGATGCCATGTTGGTCTTTCTAATATGATTTCCCAATATTTCCCATATCTTGTCCATCCATCAGCTGTCAGCTGTATTTTAAAGTGGACACAAACCACAAATAATCTCTCAATTGGCAGGGAAAGCTCAGCGGCCCTGCGGTAGTCATTCCATCACAGCGACTCTCATATCACTCTCCTCACTGTTTTCTAGACTCAGAAACACTGTCTGATGGCTTACAGTCACTCACCTGTTCACTCCTGTCAGTCTGCGCTTCTGCTAACCTCGCGGCATGTAGTGTTCATAGAAGTGTCAGTCATTTTCTGTTTGGGAGACTTTGTGTCTTCCATGACATATATAGCCTTATCAGGCCACACATTTAATTGTGTTACTTCTGCGGATCCTGTGTGTGTGTGCGTGCGTGCATGCGTGCTTGCGTGTGTGTTTGTGTGTGTGTCAGATACAGCAGATGTCTGACATTTTGTATCTAATGAAACAAAGGCAGACCCTATCAGCCCCATGTTGGCGCTCTTTCTGTCTCTGTATCTCTGTCTCTATCTTTCGTTTTCTAAATAAAAACAGGATGATGTTTGACATGAGGATCCTCATCGTGAAAAAAGAGTATCGATCTAATCCACATGACTCGGTCTGTTTTCTGATGTTCATTGTTAAAGGAACACTACAACTATTTTTGGAAACAGACTCCTTTCATAAGTCATCTACCATTTTTGAATCCATTCAGCCCATCTCTTTGTCTGTCGGGAGTATTTTTAGCTTAGCTTAGCTTAGCATAGACAATTGTATCTGATTAGACCATTAGCATTTAATAATTTTCTTATTTAATGCTTGAATCTGCTAGTTACTTACTAAGACTGAGGTATACAAGAAAAGTTGTTATTTTGTAGGTCATTATGGCTAGGAACTATACTTTCATTCCAGCATAATAATCAGGTGACGTTGCTGCCTTGCCATGCTTATAAAAAAAATTTTGAGCTGCCCTTTGTCACCAATTCTGTTCATAATTTTTTATGGACAGAATTTCAAAGTGCAGCCTTGGGCTGGTGGGCGTTCGGTTCCAGGACCACATAATCTCATATCTGTTATTCGCACACAATGTTGTTCTGTTGGCTTTGTCGAAAATGGACCTTCAGAATGCACTGGAGCGATTTACTGCCGAGTGTGACGTGGCTGGGATGATAATCAGCACCTCCAATTCCAAGGCCATGGTGCTCTACTAGAAGACCCAGGACACACTGGAGGGACTAGGTCTCTCTTGACTGGCCTGGGAACACCTCGGGATACCCCCGGAGGAGCTGGAGGAAGTGTCTGGGGAGAAAGAAATCTGGGGTTCTCTCCTAAGACTGCTGCCTCTGAGACCCGGCCCTGGAAAAGCGTTTGAAAATGAATGAATGAATGAATGAATGAATGAATGAATGAACGAATGAACGAATGAACGAATGAATGAGATGCTAATGGCCTAATCCGATTCAATGCTTTATGCTAAGATAAGCTAAGCTAATATAAAAGTGCTCCCGCCAGACCCTGAGTTTGCTTGAATGGATTCAAAAATGATAAAATTTTGGGCTATTTACCTCTAGGTGACTTGTAAAATTTGCATATTAAAAATAGTGGATTGTTCCTTTAAGACAGCAATAGTTTCGGTTTAAATACATTTTTTCAAACTGAAAACTCTTAAAGCAATCCTCAAACTCTAAAATACAAAAATTATAATAATAAAAAATATATATGCCTAACTGAAAAGGATAAACTTTTTATTCGATAAAAAAAATTGCATAAGTTATGATAGAAACACTTTACCGAACAATTTCCAGTATGCACATTAAAAAAGTCATGTGATTTTGTTATAAGAGATCATGTGATGTTAAAAATGTGTGTGAATAGACAAACCAGCAGGCTGAGCACATGATAAAACATCTGAAATGTTGTTTTGGTCATTTTAAAATGCCTTAACAATTTTTGTATTAGTGTTATTATGTTATCATTTACCTCCAGAATAGGCTTAATCAAAAGTGGTCCATGTCTCGTGTCTTCATATGCCCCTACGTGTTCTTTGTGTGTCGGCATTTGTCTTCTGAGGCGCAAGCCATTTATTAAATAAAGAAAAAATTCACTCAGCTTCTTTTATCGCAGAAAATTCAGTTTTTAATTTTGATATTTAGAGCCAGTTAATCAAGAAGTGACGATTTTGTTATTTTTGACTCAGTGGATGGTAACACTATTTACTTGCACGTCTTTTATGTATCATATTTTATTTTTTATTTTTTATTTTATTTATTTTTAACTATTGTCATATAAATACTCAGAGTCATGCATCACAGTAGTATTTGTCATAGTGTTGGTCTTTAGATATTTCTCCTTGATTGATCTGGTCTGGTAAGGTAAAGTCACAGAACTTCCTTCTGCTCCACTGGCTGAAGCACTGAAGCACACGTTGACCCTCAGAGTGTCTGTGTTGGTCCTCCTCATGGGATAGAGCCTCTGCCAGGGGGAACATGAAGAGAAACTCTGGCTTCTGAAGTGCTGTCTGCTTATTCTAAGCCACATAAATGATGCACAACTCAGGCCTCTGGGCTACCCAGACTCCCCACGGGCAGAAGGGCAGAGAGAACTCCCAAAATCAATACGTCACTGTCATGTTCGTTTATATAAAAACAAGTTAAACATACCCTTGTGTTCCCTATGAATGAATGCAAGCTATTTGTTTTATTTTATTTTATTTTATTTTATTTTATTTTACTTTACTTTGATTTTATTTTACTTTACGTTATTTTTATTTACTTTTATTTACCTTACCTTGCCTTACTTTTATTTGATTCATTTTATTTTTAATTTACACACATAATGTTTATGGAGTAATTAATATAGTATGCTTGAAAGTAACAGCAAATACCTTTACATTATTACATGACATTAAATATATACTGTAAACAATGCTATTTTTAAAGCAACATTCAGAAATAATCATAAAAAACTTATTGACACTAGCAAGAAATGTTTTTCAACACCAACTCCTTATATTACAATGATTTCTGAATGACTGAAGGCAGATATGCTGACATAATAATAATAATAATAATAATAATAATATTTTGAATTAGAAAACTTTTTATTGTAAGATTTATTTTTAAACATTGCTACTGCTTTATGCAATACTGTATGCTGTCTTAAAAAAACATATAATTTTATTTTTATTTTATTTGATTTGTTTTTGTTATGCTTATTTATATTTTAACAATTGCAACAAAATCAATCCATTCTTGTGTCTGCTTCTCAGCAAACAGCTATCTTTCTGTTTGATTATTAATACAGCAGAATTATTTTGACTCCCAAGTTTCTTAACTGTAGAGTTTGTTTAGGTCATTTAAGTAATTTCCTCATATTTCATCAGACCTCTTTTCCCCAGACTTCCTTCAGCGTGTTGAATTGTGTTTGCCAGTATGACTGAACTTTGATTTATTCTGAATTCAGTGCCTGTTAGCTATAAACCCAGTTCTCAAAGGAGTCGCAGCTCCACAGAGAGGTGTTTACTAAAAGCCATTCTGAACATTACAGTAAATGAACCAATGATTGCTCTAACTAGATCTGTATTGTGATCTTTTTAGGCAAGGCACTGCAGGTAAATATGGTAAAAAATGAACTTTCATTTATCATCATGCTTCTCCATTTGTCTGATTACATTAAGAATTGCAAACGTTGTTAAAATGTTTTGTTCATCAAAGAATCCTAAAGAAAAGACTCAAGAAAGATTGAGAAAGAAAAAAAGACAAAAAAAAAAAGACTGTCAGTAAAATTATACACTTGTTTTCAGTATTGAGAATAAAAAGAAATGTTTCTCGTCAAGGTGAAAATTTGTCTCGTGAGTTGTGTTGTTATGATGGAGCATGAGGGGGAAATTAGCATTGAAGATTGGAGGCAGGATTGAATTTGAACTGCAAATCAAGTGCTTTGCACACACCTGGCAATTAGGCATGGGACGATAGCCATTTTCATTTTTTTTCAATACCATTTCTAAGGTATGTGTAAGATTTTTATTTACTTTTTTTTTTTTTTTTTTAGGACAACAGTATTTCCAGCAGAAAAGATACCCAAAGATGTTGTCTTAAAATGTGACAAAAAAATCAGTTTTTAAAACAAATGAAGAAAGCAGAAGTCTATGATTCATTTAAATTATTTAGCCTGACATGTTCACTGTTCTAAAATATATATATATATATATTTTGTTAAAATAAAATATTATGTGTTTAAAAGGGAAAACAAAAAGTTTTTGTTTTTTAGCCAGACATTTAAAATATTGTATTTTATTACCGCCTACCACATACCTCAACCCTAAACCAAACCCTCACAGTAATATTGTTATTTATTGTTGTACAGTTTCACAAAATTATGCTATATTGACAATGCTCTGCAGGAGAGGGTGAAGTCTGGATGGGATACAGGTGAGGATACTCATGTCATTATAGCATAATTTTTGTGAACCTGTAAAACAAATAATATTTTTACATTACTGTGACGGTTGGGTTTAGGGTTTAGGTAAGGGTAGACAGTAATAAAATACAACTAATGTGTAATTTAATAAATAATATAAATACTTGTTATTAACTTCCATCCGAAACTGTAATTTTGCCTGTAGTGTCTTTTACCTTAAGTTTCTCTATTCTAATCAAGAGCTATGGCACATTAAAGAAAAATTTTACAAACGCCATGGTGGGTAAAATAAATATGTTACTCTGTGATAGTGTTGATGGCTTGAGAGGGAAAAATGCAGAAACTCTTTAGTAATGTTTGATTTGCTAGGGGCCATTTTGGCTCCGACCAAACAGTTTGTGCCAAGAGCCGGAATGGCTGCCAGTTTCCCAAACAATTGCAGACACCTGTGATGAATGGCTCAATGGTTTCAGCTCCACTGACCCAGCTGCACTCACATCGGGTTGTGTATGGAGGAAAAGAGGTCTGTGAGCAGGAGATAGACTTGGGGTTTAGAGGACTCCATGTTGCTTCGGGCCACTGTAGAGGAAAGTTTGACATGAAAAGGCAATGGAGAAAAAGATTTGGTTTTGATTTGTTATGAGTATGTTGTGATTGTGCTGCCACAACTGTCATCAATTACTGTACCAATAGTTGAGCGTTGTTCAAGAATCACGGTAGAAAAAACTTAGTGAAAACGTTCATATTGTAAGAGCATATTAGAAGGATTTCTGTAGAGTCGTGTTACTGTATACTGAAGACTGGAGAAAATATTCTGAAAATACAGCTTTGTATTTAATATGATATCAATTAATTTAGTAAATTTAGGTAACACTTTGTTTTGATGGTCCATTTAAGTATTAGTAGACTGTTTGCTTTATATCTGTTTATACTGCTCCTTCAACAAACATTTAACTGATGAAAAGAAACTTTGCAAGTATATTACACTAACCCTAACCCCAACCCCAACCCTAACCCTAACCTAAAAGTCTACTTATAATCTAACAAGAATTAGTTGGCATGTTGATGCAATGTAACTTCAATTCAACAAACGGACCATCAAAATAAAGTGTGACCTAAATTACACTTTAAAATGAATAGCAACATAAAGCTCAATTTTACATTATTATAAATGATGACAACATTACTATTTGACTGTATTTCCAATTAGTATAAAAGATGACGAAAATATGTTAAAAGTTGACTAGTTTTAGTTTTTAATGTCTGAATCTTATGTGTATGACCAAATCTTATTTATATTTTGCTATTTTCATGAAAAAAAAAAAATCTAATGTGTTCATCGACTTAAGCATGTCAACTTGATGTCTTCTTTTAATAGAAAGGTCTATTTGTCAACCAAAAATGTCCATAATTAATACCTGCAGTTGAAGTCAGTATTTTTAATCCTCCTTAATTATTAGGCCCCCTTTTTATTTTTTCCCCATTTTTTTAGCACAAATTTTCCCCATTTTTTTTAACACATTTCTAAACATAATAGTTTATGTTGAGAAATGTGATTTGTTTTATCTTTGCCATGATGACAGTAAATATTTTTTGACTAGATATTTTTCAAGACACTTCTATACAGCTTAAAGTGACATTTAAATGCTTAACTAGGTTAAAAGGTTTACTAGGTATAGGTTAGGGTAATTAGGCAAGTTATTGTATAACGATTGTTTGTTCTGTAAACTATCAAAAAAAAAAAATGCTTAAAGGGGCTATTATTTTGACCTTAAAATAATTATAAAAAAATTTAAAACTGCTTTAATTCTTGCCAAAATAAAATAAATAAGACTTTCTTTAGAAGAAAAAATGTTATCAGACATACTGTAAAAAAGCAAATCTGATTTCAACTGGAGATACTATTAATACCAAGATATAGTCTTAAGCGGGTCGCACACCAGATGTGCCGCTAGGCGCTGCGAGACAGTGCACACATGACAGTTGGAAGTGTCGCACATCAGATGCGCACATTCGCATATTTAAAATTAAACTATTCAGATGGGGCTCTGTGGCACGGCTTGCGGCGCCAGTGTGTGTACCATGATAGAAACATATATTTCGAATTCTAAAATGTATGGCATGTATGTGCGACCTGCTTTACGCTTTATTATCAAAATCGCTTGCTAAGAAAGATCACAGCGTAATAGTTGCCATAAGCAACACAGCAATGTTTATTAACTGAATAATTTATTTTTTTATGTATCAAATGAGTCTGTGATTCAGTGACCCATTCATAAATACAAGATATTACTTCATTTTCAAATGATTCAGCAGTCTCAACAAAACAGTTGAATGTATGACTTTCATATTAAATTAATCATTACATTTTCCCAAACCCTGTTTATATACACCTATGGCAAATTCTACCAGAAATGTTCATCATCTGTCCCTGAAATAAAAACATAAATACAGTGAATAAAAAGTATTTCATCCCAAAAGTGTTTAGAATTGACAGAAGGTTGATTTCTGTGAGTTGTTCTGTAAAGGACTATGTCATTGATTTTTTTCTCAGATTTTTGTTCTTTATTAAAAACACTTTACTAATGTACAAACTCTGCCATTGTCCTTGTCCTCAGCACATTTGAACCTACAGCTTTATTAGTTTCGTTATGTTAAAAACTGTTATTTAGAAGGAAAAAACAGAAATAGTAAGTTTAAGTTGTTATCATTCACATCAATAGATTCAAAAACATTAAATTATGAATACATTCTACAAATAAATATGACAAATAAATAATACAAATACAATTGTCTCCATGTTTCTGTCAGTCCTGTCACATTTGCATTCAATTTAATATAAAATATGTGCAATATGCCTTTAAGGCTATGACTCAAAAGAAGTGACATCATTTGATGGAGAAGCTGACGGTGATCAAGGATGTGTTCTAAGATCAAATTGTCTGATTTATTGCTTGTTTTTGCATAATTTTTTTGAGAACGACAAGCATAAAGGTCAGGCCCTGTCACGTTTTTTATAAGTAAACATCTACATTTCTGGTAGAATGTCCCCTATAAGTGAATCTGACCCTTTTATAAGTAATTGACAGTCTTTTATTCATAAAAAAGTGTTTTTTTTAGAGCTGATTAAATCCACTTACAAAGCTTCAGCTACTGTTTATTGTGTGATAAAGTCCAATTAATAATAATTAAGACCTCTTTCCTTTTTAATGCACTGTTGCTTTTGTTGTTGTCTAATTCATTTAAAGTAGCTCATGAAGGACAAATCCGCATGGAAGATCTGATATCGATAGTGTTTATTCCCCTCACCTCTGAGCTGTAACCTCTGTTTTGTTTTCGCAGAGAGACATGCTGGACGTTAATCAGATTATGAAGGACTTGGCCAGCATGGTGCATGAACAAGGAGACACCATAGGTGAGATCTTATTTGTGTTTGTGTGTTTGCGACTCTATGTTTCCAGTTAGGAGTCTATTGACTCACCCTTGTTTGTCTGGCCTTTTATTGATAATCACTTCTCCCCCTCATACCCATCCCATAATCCCCTGCTGTGCTGAGGTGAAGTTTCAGAGGAGAGAACAAGACATCAGCTTCTGCAGCTCAATAGATGACTGAGCAAAAGTCAGTCTCTACAGCAGAGAGGAGACCAAGATGAGAGGAGATCCACAAATATTCAATTTAGAGTTAACAGACAGAGAAAGGCAACCGATATTAGATGAGGAAAACATGATTCAGGAGCCACTATTACATGAGGACACCAAGGGTTCTTTTTTTGTTTATTTACTCAGAAAATATTTAGTCTGATTAGTATATTACCAGCTCCAAAATAGCTAAATGCACTTATTTAGTTATATGAATGTAAATGAAAGTAATTATTCAAGTCTGCTTGAACCAAAGGTTGCTTTTATTTCAGAATGTGGATGTACTTCTAACTAAAATGAAATATTGAGTAGGGGGATGGGGAATTATTTTTGCGCATCATTCCTTCATACAAATTAATACCAAGAGGGTCGGGCTTAAAAAAATATTGTGTCTGAAGCTGTCGAACTGACATCAGCAATGTTAGGAACACCACTCCAAATGTGGAAACAAATTTAGGGGGAAAACTAGAAAACACACACAAACATTGGCAGAGCATGCGGCCTCCACAGAAACAGTGCTAACCCCTGAGCCACCAAGCTGCCCTGTTTGCTGAACTGATGCATTTAAAACGTGTAAAAGAGAACAGTGAATGTCCAAACTAAAAACAACTTTAATGCAGTCAGTAGAAGCCCACAGTGGCGCACAAATAGTTGATATCACTGCACACTTTCTGTAAAATAAATGTTTTTTTGTTTTCATAAAGAAACACACATCATCTCTACAATAACTCTCATGTAAATCCAGTAAATACAAGAATATGATCAAGCAATTTTCAGCAGGTCTTCTCAAGCAGGTCGCACACCAGAAGCGCCGCTCGGCGCCGCGACACGGCGCGTACATGACAGTTTAAAGTATCGCACACCAGACGCGCACATTCTAATGATATTTAACATGAAACTAATCAGATGGCGCTCTGTGGCGCGGCTGAAAAATGAACTGCGTCCTGAGCCGTCGCCGGGCGCCACCGACAGCCGCCGACTTGCGGCGCCGGTGTGTGTATCCTGATAGAAACCTATGTTTAGAATTCTAAAATGCATGGCGCGGCGTGGCGCTGCGCGGCGCGCCGCCGAGCGGCGCTTCTGGTGTGCGACCTGCTTCAGATAGATAAAGAAGTCAACTTTGAGCTGTGTAACTTTGCAGATTTTATGCATAAACCTATCTAACACACTTATGAAAAAATAATAAATAATTCCCAATTTAACCCCATTGTATAAATATAAATAGTACAAACTTAAATAGGGATTTTTTGTTTTACTTTCATAAAGATATACACTACCTGACAAAAGTCTTGTCTGCATCCATACCTCTGCAATGACTTGAATAACTTATTAAAGTCATCTGGAATGGCAATGAAACCATTCTTGCAAGACTACACAAGCTCATCAAGATTCTTTATATTCATTTTCATTGCCTCCTCCATCTTACTCCAGACATGCTCAGTAATGGTCGTGTCTAGTGACTGGCCAATCCTGGAGCATCTTGCCCTTCTTTGCTTGGCTGAAGTATGAGAAGTAGCGCTATCCTGCTGAAGAATTTGCCCTCTCCTGTGGTTTGTAATGTAATGGGCAGCACAAATATCGTAATACCTCAGGCTGTTAATGTTGCCATCCACTCTGCAGATCTCTCACACGCCCCCATACTGAACGTAACCCCAAACCATGATTTTTCCTTAACCAACTTTGACTGATTTCTGTCAGAATCTTGGGTCATGTGGGTTCCTCTAGGTCTTCTGCAGTATTTGTAATGATTGGGATGCAGTTCAACAGATGATTTATCAGAAAAATCTTTCTTCTGCTACTTTTCAAAATGATCTACTTTAAATGATCAAGACAATGTTTTTATTTGAATGTTTTCACATTCTTAATGTCAGCTGTAGTGTTTTGCAATAGTGTACATATCACACATTCCTAACCTCTTAGTCACAGAAAAACAACATTTGGGGGGAAAAGAAGTCTACGATAAAAAAAAGAGATATTAAAACTTTCCTCGTCCGCAACTTTCTTCCTCGCTTGGAAACTTAACATTTACACAGGGAAATGATGTCAGACACTCTGAAGGTTATCACAAGTTATGACTACAGTGAAAGAGCTGGAATCTGGCGGGACGCACAGTATACAATAAACCAGCCAATAACGCATCTCTGCCCTTTACAAGGACACCTGAGGATGGACATGGGCTATATTTTGTTTTGTTTTATTCAGTGCTTCTCACTATGCTGCATGCATTACAATTGTGTATTAATTTATTGTGTTGTCTCATGTTTTTTTTTTTATTCTTGGCAAATTTTTCTTAAAATGGATATGTTCTGTTTCAAAGCCAAGTCTAGGCTATATTTTAAGTGTTTTATTTGTACCCCTGGTAGTTTTCCTCAAAGTTATTCCACCATAGGCTAAGGCAGAGGTTTACAAACTGTGGGGTGAGCTCCACCAGGGGGCATGAAAATTGACGATTGTTTTGTGTTCACTAGAGGAAATGATTAATGATAGCTCCACAGCTAACTATCAGGCACCTATAGGTTTAATGTGTTCCAGTAAAATATATATAAATAAAATGGGCCAGGTGCTTTTTAAAATGAATGAAAGTAAAACATGTGAAACATCTGACAAGAAAGTGCCCTTCTGAAACAAATCAGCAAGATGCCCTTCTGGATCTTTCGCTTACTTTGAAGACATACTGACTACGTTTACATAGACATCAGTAATAGTTATTTGCCTTAATCTGAATAAGTCAATAATATAAATAAGGTGTATCCAGTCCATCCACGTTTCCTGCAGAGTCTCATGTAATTTTGGGTGTTTCATTTTTTAAATTTTTCGACTTTAACTGCAGTTCGGCAGTTTCATTTTCACTCATGAACATTTAATTCATGCCCCTGTGACAAACTGGTGTATTTGATGCAATTCAAAGTAAGGACTGGTGGAAGAGTGCTGTTTTAATTTGCTTTTTGAAATTTGATACCACACGCCAAATGGAAAGAAGAAAAAAAAGTATATATATATATATATATATATATATATATATATATATATATATATATATATATATATATATATATATATATATATATATATATATATATATATATATACTCCACATCTTAATTTCATTTCTGTTTATTTAAATTATGCCTTTAATCAGATTAGGGTAATCAAAAATAGCTGTTTACATGGTAGCCTCTTAATCAAAGTATTGTCTTAATTGTATTAAAATAAAGTATAATTGTTGTCCATGTAAACATACTTAATGTTTGACTCAACAACACCATCAGGGCTTTGCGAACTTGGCTTTGCAAAGCAGCATTTTCTGTACATTCTTAGAAATAAAGGTACGCAAGCTGTTTGTACCTGAAGGGTCCATATTGGTACCACAAAAGAATATATTAGTACCTAAAAAATGTAAGAGGAACACTTTTGTACTTTTTAGGTACTAATATTTACCCTTAGGGTATTATTATGGACCTTTTTGATACAAATGTGTAAAAAAAGAAAAAAGGTACCACCCACAGTGACAGCTCGCGTACCTTTATTTCTGAGAGTGTATGTACATACATCAAAAGCAAGCAGACTATGGCTCACGCTTATTGACAGTAGAAGATTGAACAAACTGCCAAATACTGCTCTGTGTCTGCAATAATAGGCTGTCTTTATGTTTGGAAAAGACAATGTTATCTCTATCCCAAATTTGCAATTGCCTTGTGTATGACTTTATGTCTTATGTATCTATTTATTTACTTCTTTGTGTAGAGCTGATGATGAGCTAATGATAGCTTCACCGCTAACTATCAGGCACCTATAGAGTTAATGCATTCCAGTAACATATATATATATAAAATGGGCCAGGTGCTTTTTAAAATGAATGAAAGTCAAACATGTGAGACATCTGACAGGGATGCCCTTCTTTATCTTTCACTTACTTTGAAGACATTTGATGACTTTATGTCTTATGTATCTATTTATTTACTTCTTTGTGTATAGCTGATTGAGTGATTTAAGATTGTCATGTAAAAAATATTCAGTGATTTAATATAGTTGCGCATTGCTTGTACTGTGAAACATCATGGGCTCTTTATGATTATTTGGATTTTGTGTTGCTTTAATTAGTTTTAATCACTCCAAATAATCCATGTGTGCATAGCAAATCCAAACAGTTAATAAAAATGTATCTAAGTAGTATCAACAGTATCTCAGTGATATTAAAGTAACACACTCGTCTGGACCATGTATTTGACCTGCAAAAAACTATTAATCTGTCACCCCCTAATTTTGCCAACCTTGGTAAATATGAGCCAAAAAGGTTTGTGAAAAATATGTATTTATTGTTTAATAATTCAATTTTTATCTTAAGCTTAGATACTTAACTTTTTTTGGATGAAAAGCCTTTTTTAAATAAGTTGTGGTGATGTATTAGACATACTGTAAGATTTTACTTTGAGACTTTTGACACCAATACCCAACTAACTTCTGCAATTCTCAAGTTGTGATTACTGTAGATTCTTTGGACACTTGAACCATCATCTTGACAGACACACACACACACACACACACTCTTTTCCAGACTGAGTCATAACATTTCCAGCTGACTGTAATTTCTTATTTATCGAAAACCTGATGGTGGAAAATGCTGTTTGTGCTTTTTTATAGCCACTTGTCATTTTTTGGATCTCAACTACTGTTTGTCAACAATTGAGTCTTTGTGTGTCCTTATATTTATTGCCTTGTGAAACTAAAGATCAAGGTCAATTAATTTTGTGTTTCTTGTGGTAGAGCGCTTGCCCTTTTTCAGTGGCTTCTCCTTGATGGGCATGAACTCTGGTGTTGATCATGAACTGCACATGTGACAGTCTAATTACGCCCAGGCTTTGCATGTTTGGTCTGATTCTGAGGCAAATTCTGACTGTTGGAATCATGAATCAAGCCAAATTACAGCTTTGTCATTTGTCATCTGTTGTGCTGTGTTTGTGCAGTGTACACAAACTAAATTTGCTGTCGCGTGTGAATGGGAGAGTGTGGATATGTTTTTGTATTCTTAGTGCTGGGTTGCATTAGGAAGGGTGACCACTGTTAAAACATATGCCAGAGTAATTGGCAGTTAATTCCACTGTGGTGACTCCTGATAAAGCAGGGATTAAGAAGAAGGAGAGAGTGTGTCAGTGAGTCGGTAAGTGAGTGAGTGAATGAGTTGGTGAGTGTGACAGTGAGTGAGTGAATGAGTCAGTAAGTGAGTGAGTTGCTAAGTGTGTCAATGAGTGAATGAGTGAATGAGTCAGTGGGTGAGTGAATGAGTCAGTGAGTGAGTGAATGAGTGAGTGAGTGAGTGAATGAGTGAGTGAGTGAATTAGTAAGTGAGCCATGGTGACTGAGTTAGTAAGTCAGTGAGTAAGTGAGTGAGTTGCTGACTTTAATGAATAGTGAGTGTAGTTGCTGATTGAGTGAGTGAATCACTGAGTGAGTGAGTGAGTCAGTCAGTCAGTGAGTGACTAGATGAGTTAGTTGGTGAGTGAGTTGGTAAGTGAGTTAGTAAGTAAGTGGGTTTATTAAGTGAGTGGGTCAGTCAGTGAGTAAGTCAGTGTGACAGCCAATGAGTTAGCCGATGAGTGAGTCAGTCAGTGAGTGAGTCAGTTAGTGAGTAAGTCAGTCAGTGAATGAGTCAGTCAATGTCAGAGTCAGTGAGTGAGCGAATGAGTGAGTCAATAAGTAAGTGAGTGAGTCAATTAATGAGTGAGTGAGTTGGTGAGTGAGTCAGTCAGTGAATGAGTCAGTCAATGTCAGAGTCAGTGAGTGAGCGAATGAGTGAGTCAATAAGTAAGTGAGTGAGTCAATTAGTGAGGGAGTGAGTTGGTGAGTGAGTCAGTCAGTAATTGAGTGAGTTGGTGAGTGAGTGAGTGAGTCAGTTTCATTGATACACACATTGTACAACATAGCTATTTTAGCCAGGTGTGAGGTTTTCAGAAGGTAAGATGTGTGCTTAATGTAAGAGCAGTAAAGTGTGTGAGATTTTGTTTTGCTCAGGGTGCATTAGAGTTTAAAGAGCCTGAAATAGAAGCGGCTAAATTGCTCTTTGCCATTCTACACAAGATGTTTATTAGGAGGGGGATATGAATAATGTGTCTGTGACTGGATGGTGAAGCAGGACAGACGAGGAAGGTAAACAGGTTCAGAAGTTTGGATTGATGCTTTTAGCACAGCTGTATGGAAAGGGGGATTTCTGTAACAAAGGCACTGCGATGTCGTGACACATGTATGAATGGAACAGATTGTGCTGTGCTATTAGTCGCCGCGCTGTTCTATTAGTCGCCCAGACACAAATCCCACAAACACGATACAAAAATCCTAGGCATTTTATGTTCCTTTTTTAACCTTTTATTTTTAAACTTTTATGTAAATGAGTCAAAGACAATAATAAAATGTTTGGTGTATTAAAATGTGTGGGCTTTTTTTACACAGTCATACATTTTATGCCGCAAACACACAAATCTTAGTGTTTTTTCTCTTCTTTTCATTTTTTAAATAGATTATTATGCATCATTTGAATAAATAAACTTTCCATTTTTAGTCAAGATACACCTATATGAAAATCTAGAATCCATGGCAGGGGTGTCCAAACTCTGTCCTGGAGGGATGGTGTCCTGCATAGTTTAGCTTCAACTTCCTTCAACTCACCTGCCTGGAGCTTTCTAGTTAACCTAGAAAGAGCTTGTTTAGCTGGTTCAGGTGTGTTTAATTGGGATTGGAACTAAAATATGCAGAACACCGGCATTCCAGTTTGGGAAGCTTTCAAAATAATTCCAAAATAATCTATTAAGAAAATCAACTTAAAGTTGCCAAAATATTACTTATCCAAAAAATGTTTTTGATTTATTTAGAGTACTACATTTACAAACCATCTTCATGGAACATGATCTTTATAGTCGAATGGTTTGTGGGACAAAAAAGAAAAAGAAAATCCCAAATAAACCGGTGAAACCTGTTGCCACATTAATCCTTTGCAACATAAGACATACAGTTTTGTGGCCCAGGGTCCATGATGAAAGACGAAACATTATTTCACCCATATTTTGTAATTCTGTTTCTACAAAAAATATTTATTTATTTTTTTTATACAAAGCACACCTTAATATATTTTTATCATACATATTTTTAATATTTAAAGGTTTATTGTTGCTACTTCCGAAAATAGAATTATTTGAAATAAGTTAATGTGCAGCAAATCAGTTTGTCACAACCTTATTTTAGAGCTTGCAGTCTCAGCTTGTGAAGTTGTTTTACTGTAATTTGCATTGAGATTAAATGAATAATTCTAATTGACCTCTGGAAATTCAGATTTTATATTCTATTTATTTGTTTATTAAATTATATTTTAGACTTTGTATATGAAACTAATTTAAGTAATGCATTACTAAATTAAATTGTAAAATATTCTAATGTGAAAAAGCATTTAATTAATTTAAAAGATCTTGTTGTGAGCCAAATGCATAAAATAGAAACAGTATAATATGAAATAGAAGTTTTTAAAATTATTTATTTATTTATTTTTTTACAAATGTTATTTAAAGAGCTCACACTTAGCTGATGATTGATTATAAAGCTTGTTTGACATGCTGTCCCGGAAGAGACCCCTGAGCTCATAAGATCCTCAAGCCTGGGGCTCCCTCCCGTTTGCAATGCAAGAGGGGAGTTTGAGCTCTGGTAGATCTCGATAACTCCCCTGCTGTAGTAGCTAATAGTGATTGCTCTTAAGAGATAACTACTTACTAGGAACATGTCTATTGTGCCAATTTAGATTAGTCAATTAAGTTAAGTTGCATGTTTTTGGATGGTGGGAGGAAATTGGGGTACCCGGGGGAAACCCACGTGAGCACACAGAACGTGTAAACTCCACACAGAAACACTAGCTGGCTTGGTAAGGACCTCTCCAAATTAGTTCACAAATAAACTTCTCCTAAAAAGATTAAATAAATTGTAAATGGGCGGCACGGTGGTTCAATTCTTAGCACTGTAGCCTCACAGCAAGAAAGTCACTGTGCCAGTTGGCATTTCTGGATGGAGTTTGCATTTTCTCCCCGTGCTCTTTTTTCCACAGACTGAAGGCATGAGCTATAGGTAAATTTAATTAACTAAATTGTATAAATTGTATAAACTGTATGAGTGTGTGTTTGTATGGGTGTTCTCCAGTACTGGGTTGCGGCTGGTAGGACATCTGCTCTGTAAAACATATGCTGGAATAGTTGGAGGTTCATTCCGCTGTGGCGACCCCTGAAATAGAGAAAAACCTGAAAGAAAATGAATGAATGAATGAATTGAAAATCACTTTTGTAAGACATTGTTTATGGTATTATGTAAAACAGTAAACAACAGTATGACTTTAATACTGAGTAATTTAGTTCAAATGTTAGAGAAATAGTCAATGGTGACTGATTCCTAGGATATTGCATGTAATGTACTGTATGTGCACCAGGGGGCCTCTATCAGTATGCAGGAGACCCTCGGACATTACAGTAAAGGTGGAATACATGTCGTCATATTTAATATTTCTATAATAAGATACTATTCGGTTTGCTCGTTAGTCTGGTCAGCTGAAGAAAAATCTATATGCAGATAAAATCCTACTCAGGCACTGTTTCTTTTTCATCTAGTTAACGATACAAATTAAGTTCATTTAATTAGTTTTTTTTTTTCTTCATATGCTAATTTCATGTTAGCATTTCCTCAAGTGTGCTTGTTTTCATATCTGTAGTCGGTGCTGATCCCACTGTTTATTCACCACTTTAGCATTGCTTAAGGTTGTCTGTGTACATAGCGAGTCTATTAATTCCATAAAGAGGTGATTTGATTCTGCGGCTTCGAAAGCTAAATTGTGTTTCGAACTAATTGGGTGTTTGTTTTACGGCTCAGCTTTGTGCCTCCCTAATTGGTTGATTCTTTAATTATGTCTAACCTAATGTTTTAAGAAGTATTCTGTGCATGTGTGTGTGTGTGCGTGTGTGTGTGAGTGTGTGTGTGTGTGTGTGTGTGTGTGTGTGTGTGTGTGTGTGTGTGTGTGTGTGTCTCTGTCAGTAGTGACCAGCTGAGGAGTATCTAGATAAAAGCCTGTTGGTTTTGAGTCATTAGAAAGTATGTCGCTGTAATTCTTAAATTAATTGTGGATGATGGAAATTAAAAAGCATCAGCAGTAGTTATTGTTTTCAGAGCGTGTTTGCCCATGTTTGGCAGTCAATAAGGTTATTTTACAGAGAGCAAGACTCTGCATATGAAAAGCTGTATTAAAATGTGACAAATCAAAGAACAAACAATGCTGAACATTTTGGTTAGCAATGCTACGCTGTAAAAAATAAAAAGTTGAGTTAACTTAAGATATTAATGCAACCAACTGCAAAGATGTTTTGAGTTTATTAAGCTTCAGTGGCTGAAGTTGTACAAAATTATTTTTTTAAGCTGTCTGAACAGGTTGATTTAAGTCAAGTACACTTAACTGAATATTTTGGCAAAACTTCAACAACTGAAGCTTAATAAACTCAAAATTTCTTTGCAGCCAGTTGCTTTAAAAGTTTAAGTTAACTCAACTTTTTTTTTTTTTTTTTTTGCAGTGGTAAACGCTTAAGTGAAGAAATCAAAATTTAAAGCCTCCTAAAACTGAATGTTTTACTCACAAGAACAAATATAAATGTCAAAAATATGTCCACCTTGCTTACCATTTTAAACTGAGTTTAAACATTTTTAGCTGAATTTTTTACAGCACCCTATCTACACCCAAGATAGCAATGCATTGTGATTATTAGTGCTTTTTTCTATTTCTTTTATAGATGTTTTGTTTAGTTGATGTATGAAAAATTAAGTAAAGTTCTTAAGCATTTTCCATTCCAACAGTGTGCTTGCTTTGCAAATTATGTGCGTAATTTTGGGCATTAACTAGATGTGAAATCATTGTAAAAAGTTTGACAATTTTTTTTTTTTTTCTAATAAGGCTTGTACGTAGTTCCTTTAAGGATAACAAGGCAATCCCAGATCATTTTAACTGTTTATTTTATGGGGTTTTAGACAAGATTATAAATGCAGTATGTTTTATTAGAATTTTTTTATATGTAATGTTTTTGAAAGTTTTTGTTTTATTTATTTATTTTTTAAAAGGTAATAATACTGTTAATCCAATCCAACTGTTAATCCAAATCCAATTCATGAATTCAAAACACAATTCATAAATTCACAGATCCAATTCATAAATTCAAAACACAGTTCATAAATCCACAAATCCAATTCATGAATTCAAAACACAGTTCATAAATCCACAAATCCAATTAACGAATTCAAAACACAGTTCATAAATCCACAAATCCAATTCATGAATTCAAAACACAATTTATAAATCCACAACTCCAATTCATGAATTCAAAACACAATTTATAAATCCACAACTCCAATTAACGAATTCAAAACACAGTTCATAAATCCACAAATCCAATTAACGAATTCAAAACACAGTTCATAAATCCACAAATCCAATTCATGAATTCAAAACACAATTTATAAATCCACAACTCCAATTAACGAATTCAAAACACAGTTCATAAATCCACAAATCCAATTCATGAATTCAAAACACAATTTATAAATCCACAACTCCAATTAACGAATTCAAAACACAGTTCATAAATCCACAAATCCAATTAACGAATTCAAAACACAGTTCATAAATCCACAAATCCAATTCATGAATTCAAAACACAATTTATAAATCCACAACTCCAATTAACGAATTCAAAACACAGTTCATAAATCCACAAATCCAATTAACGAATTCAAAACACAGTTCATAAATCCACAAATCCAATTCATGAATTCAAAACACATTTCATAAATCCACAACTCCAACTCATAAATTCAAAAGAATTCTTAAATCCAACTTCATAAATTCAAAAGTAAAAAGCAACATTATTTTCCAAATGCTCTAACTAACATATGCATCTTACATAAATACATTTTTTAAGAGAATATTATGTTTAGCCAATCGCTGTGAGGTTTTCATTCACCAATCAAAACACTCCCAACTGAACAAACTCAAGAAGCTCCACCATTTAATTCTAATGTTATATAAACTTAAATAATTTGTTTTAGCAGTATTATTAGACATTTGTCAAAATTTTAAAAAGCTTAGTAACGTTATATATCAGTTTTATTGAGTATGATGATCTTATGTCATTCGCGAGTGGCTGGATTCAAAGGATTCAGTAACAAATCTTACTGAACGATTCATTGATTCAAATGAATCGGTTAAATAACAACTCTTTTGTAATACAATCATTTGCTGTCACCTACTGACATTTTCAGAATATCGTTTTGTCAATCACCGCTATGATCAGATTGTTATGTTTGAAATGAATCCAATAAAATTTTGCAGCTTTAATTGTTACGTAAATACATTAATAAATGCAAATACATTATTATTGAGACTAATCTGACTCCAGACATGTTGCTCTCTTTTTTAATTGCTCGAAAAAGGGTAAACGTGTTGTTAACAGTAAAAACATGCTAGCATTAAAAAACATATTTATTTCACATTTTATTGATTCATGAAATTAGATACATAATAGTTTTAGTTAAGAAATTTTGGAAAAGTGTTAGCTGATTTTTAAGTTGATTCATTTATTTTTTGTCAGTCTTTATTCTAAACAGATACAATTTTTACAGATTTATTTGCAATATAAGGGGTTAACATATTCTGTGTACAACCTGACAAAAGTCTTGTTGATTACAGTTGTAAAAGCAACAAAATTCTAACTTGACTTTGATCATTTGGAAAATTGGCAGAAGGTAGATTTTTTTAGATGAATCATCTGTTGACCTGCATCTTAATCATCACAAATACAGAAGAAGACCTATTGGAACCCACATGGACCCACGATTCTCAAAGAAATCAGTTAAGTTTGGTCAAGGGAAAAATCATGGTTTGGGGTTGTGTTAAGTATGTGGGCGTGCGAGAGATCTGCAGAGTGGATGTAAACATCAGCAGTCTTGTATCAAGATATTTGTGCTGCCCATTACCTTACATTCAGTAGGAGAGGGCAAATTCTTCCACAGGAAAGCGCTCCTTCTCATACTTCAGCCTTCAGAGCAAAGTTCCTGAAAGCAAAGAAGGTCAAGGTCCTCCAGGATTGGCCAGCCCAGTCACCAGACATGAACATTATTGAGCATGCCTGGGGTAAGATGGAGGAAGCATTGAAAATAAGTCCAAAGAACCTTGATGAACTTTGGGAGCCCTGCAAGAATGCTTTAGTTGCCATTCCAGATGACTATTAATAAGTTATTTAAGCCATTGCAGAGATGTATGAATGCAGTCGACTAGCTCAACGGGTGTCATATACAATATTAAGTCTTTATTCACTGCACCATGACTTTATATTCTGTAATTTACATCATTTCTGTTAAGTGACAAGACTTTTGTCTTCGCGAAGTCAGACTTTACTGTCCTAATTAAATCATTAAAAATCAAGGCATGATCATGTTTTATTTTGGTAAAATAAGCGTAATCTGGAGGCCTTTGCCTTTCATATAAGCCACTTCTGATACCAAATGATCAACTAGAAGTCAAGTTAATATTTGTTGTTCCTAAAACTTGGATAGGTGACAAGACTTTTTGTCAGGTAGTGTATTACCATGGGCATATTTATTAAGTAACTAAAAGTTAATTGTTTTATATTACAATGACATACTACATTGAATTTGTAATTTGCAATGTTTCACACAATATGTGTGTGGGATGTAGTTGACAGTTCATTTGTATAAAGTACACAATTTTGTAAAATTTTTCAATCAAATACTTACTTATCTATCATCCTCCCTGAGCTGGTTGACAGAATATTTTGAAATCTCTCTGTAGGAAATGAATAAAAAGACCACTTTTGCAACCATTTTTGTTGAAATAGCTGGACGGTCACTATCAAGCTCTATTGAAAATCGAGTGCAAGTGGAGTCTCTTGTGCACTTCATAAGGAGAGCATTTGTGCCTCTTTCGAAAGTGACAGTTTACAGACTGCCTATGAAAAGTGCTTCAAATCATTCACTTAGAAAGTCCCATTTCAACCGGGACGCCTCTATAAAAGACAACCACTCGTGTAGACAGTAAACAGCGATGCAGCTCTTCAACAGCATTGCTCAACAGCTTTTGATCAAAATCCATTTAGAATGTCTTTCTGACACAAGTGACACTAATAAGAGGTTAGTTGCCCTGCAGGGCGTCTTTAGCAGGCACGGATGATGATTCATCAAGCGCAGATCCATCTTTTCACTTTCGCTATTGAAATATTGATTGATAAGTCTCTGTGTGATGTGTCATCTCCCTTCAGTGTTTCTAAATGAGCCGTTTCTTATTTCCACCCAGATTCCATGTGCCTATATTGGTAGTAGATGACAGGTCAGTAATCTCAGATGGAGACTGGAGAAATGTTCACACTGGGAGGGTTATATTGGTCACTGGAGAAGACACTGGGCACTTCTTGAATAATGTCCGGCCCACACACACTTCCAGATATTGCTTTGTGTACACTTTAGTGTATTTGTTTTTGTTTGCTGCACTCAAAACCTTATTCTTGCCATTTTTCATTTTTGTGACTCAAAGAGTCTTGATGTTCATGCACGTCCACCTGAGAATACGCTTGTGACGAGGACATAAACAAGAGCTAAACTGAAAACGATGGTGCGGTACATTAGCTCCTACAGGTTTAATTATAGCAGAGAGCGAATTCGCTCCACCCTGCTTATTTAAAAGAGCCAATTTAGCTGTTACCAGAAATAGAAAGTAGCATGGGGTTGAGATGAAGATGGGATGAAAGATTACAAGCTGATAGCACGTTGGAGTTCTTGTTAATCCTTTGAAAGCCCACCTAACAAAGGCTGATTTTAAAAATATACAGTTGAAGCCAGAATTATTAGCTCCCCTGTATATTTTTTCCCCAATTTTTGTTCAACTGAGAGAACTTTTTTTCCAACAGATTTCCAAACATAATTGTTTAAATAACTCATTTCTAATAACTGATTTATGTTATCTGTTTTGCACGATGACAGTACATAATATTTTACTAGATATTTTTCAAGATACTTGTAATGTGAAGGGTTTATTCAACATAAAATGTCAGGCAAGCAACGGTCAACACAGGGGTCTGTGAGTGTGTGAGCGTTATGTACAGGAACAGGAACTGGTGTATACGAAGTGCATAACGGAATTTGCCTAAAGTGCAATTTAAAGGCTTGCTTAATTAGGTTAAATAAGCAAGTTATGGTAATTAGGCAAATCATTGTGTAACAGTGGTCTGTTCAGTAGACAATCAAAAAAATAGTGCTTAAGTAGGCTAAAAATATTGATCTTAAAATGAAATGGTTTTAAAAAATATTACAAACTGCCTTTATTTTAGCTAAAATAAAACAAATTAAACTTTCTCCAGAAAAAAAAAAAAATTTATAGGAAACACTTAACACTCATTTGGACATATGACTAAAGAATTGGATATTCCTAAATCACATTTCATCTGATATCTTCAGGTTAGAAGCCCAGTGAAAAGGTATTTTAGTATACTTTCAGCTCCTTCTATAAGCAGCTGAATTGAGGAAGATTGAGAAGGATTCAAAGAGCAGCTGCACCGTCTTTTTTTTAAAGAAACAGTAGGAAGATGACTGAAGAAATATAATTCCAGAGGCAGTCTGGCAATTAACAATTAAGCAAATTCACTCAACATCTATCTTAGTCAAACAGGGTTTATTACAATTTAAGAGAATTCAAAGGCTGCACTTTTTTTTAATGCAAGTTGTCAAGAATTTTCCCAGAAATTGTTCTGGGTGCCACAGGGTGCAAGATGTTCTGGGTGCCACAGCAGTGAAGCCACCTTGGGCCATATGCTCTGGACATCTCCATTCCTAGGACCATGTTGGTTTGCAGTGTTTGAGACTTTTTCTTATATATGTAAAAAGGAGATACAACTAGATGCAGTAGCAATATTTGGTGTCACACCTGACAACCTTGCACTACCAGCGGGTCAAGGAAATGCACTAGCTTTCTCTTCTTTGTTGGCCCGAAGGCTTATACTTTTGCAGTGGAAGTCAACTAAACCACCAACACATACAAAATAGGTAGTAAAATGTCATGGCATATCTAAAGGACAGATTTGTTCAAAATTTCATGTGATACTTTACACCAAATCTTTGCTTTTAAAAGCACAATTGGTTGAGTTTATGTAATTTGCTTGGTGATCTGTAGACAAGTCCTGTCTACATGTGTTTGTTGCCTCATTACAAACATACACGGCAAATCTCACAGTATGTGCAATTAATTAACAAAAGATTCACTTAAACAGACCTTACGCCTCTTCAGGGTGGCTGTAAATAAATTTGTTATCTGTAAATCCTGAATTTGGCATCTTGACAAACTGTAAACTGTGGAGTCATTGCTTAGCAATTTATAGAAACCTAAAGGCTGGCTTTGGATTTATTCAAAGGGACTTACATCTGCCGTTTTCAAAATGAGAATCCTTCATACACAGCAAGATCAATATAATCCTAAATAACGTTAAAAATAAGAGAGGAAACGTTCGAGGTTACTAAAGTAACCCTTCGTTCCCCGAGGAGGGGAACGGAAGCACTATAAGTGGATTTGATTGTAAAATCCACGCATTGGGAGGTTCGGTTCAGAAGCTACTCGTCTGAAAGAGTATTGAACGGGCCAATTAAGAATGAATTGGCAGCGCAAGCCTGCGCAGGTGAGCGGCATAAGCAATCAACTGAGTATATAAGCTCACCTGGCGCCAGCAGACGCTATCCTTTTTAAGCTGAAGAGACTTTCAACAGCTAAGGGACAGTCATTATGGCGACGGAGTATAGTGCTTCCGTTCCCCTCCTCGGGGAACGAAGGGTTACTTTAGTAACCTCGAACGTTCCCCTTCGAGGGGAACTTCAGCACTATAAGTGGATTTGATTGTAAAATCCACGCATTGGGAGCCCATTGAAAGCGCCATAATGACTGCACCTTACCAACACCCCCGATGAGGAGATAGTCAAGCAAGCGTGACGCACCCACATCATGGGGGGCGCGGTCCTCCAACGTGTCCCTGGCCCTAATTTATCCTACTTCAACAGAAGTTTTACGGATTTATATATATTTTTTTGGGAAGTCGTGAGCATCTAGATAATTCTAGGAAAATACGACAGTACGTTGGGAAGCGTGCAATCCCGATAGGGAGGACGCTGCGGAGGCCATCCGTTACCCAAGGGGGGATAGATGGCAGATTTTACATATGGACTAGCCCTAAAAAGGGGGAGTACGCATAGCGGGGAGTGGTTAGCGGGGAGGGAAGACACGGGTCCGCCCAGGGGGGGGACTTAACCGTGGCGGAATAAGCATATGGGATCGCCTAGTGGGGATCAGCATAGCATGCACCTTTACCCAAAACGCGGGCTGACCAGTGGGCAGACCTACAACGTAGTGGGCCAGCAAGTGACTCCTCCGCTGAGTCAGTGCTGGGGGCCACGGAGGAATCTGCAGGGCTCACCTGACGGGGAACTTTACTGACAGATAAAAATGCGCACGTATCTCCGTGTTAGGGAAAATGGCGCAGCAAGCGTGTTTCAACACCCTACCGAATTGTTTCCTCAATCACCAAGGGTTACCTAATACCCTTGAGGAAACCGGCTCCACTCGCAGATTGTAAAACCTTGCAAATGTGTTGGGTGTCACCCAGCCCGCAGCTCTACAGATGTCTGTTAGAGGGGCGCCGCGTGCGCGCGCTCGAGAGGATGCGAAGCTCCGAGTGGAGTGCGCACGCGCTCTCGGGGGACGCGGCTCATCTCGGCTCTGATAGTGAAAGAAAGGCATCCACAATCTAGTGGGAACTTATTTCGGTACGGCACTTCCCTGCTGCCGACCGCTATAACAGACGAAGAGCTGCTCAGATGATCTAAACTCTGAGTGCGGTCCGGATAATACGCAAAACGCGAACTGGACAATAAGAAGGGCTGGGTCTGCCTCCTCCGAGGGCAGCGCTTGCAGGCTCACTACCTCGTATTAAAACGGAGTGGTAGGAACCTTGGGCACATATCGCGGGCGGGGTCTCAGGACGTGAGAGAAGCCAGCCCAATTACAGGCACGAGTCACTGACCGAAAAATGCCTCCGGGTCCCCGACCCTCTAATCGATATCAACGCGACCAGCAGAGCTGTCTTCAGGGACAGAAAGATACTGAGTCGAGGATCGAAGGGATCTGACGCGGCTTGTGTAGCGAGGGCGAGATCCTAAGAGGGCATGAGAGGGGGCGGGGTGGATTAATTCGCTTAACGCCCCTGAGGAACCGGATGATGAGGTTATGCGTTCCCACGGTGCTGCCAGCCACCGCGTTATGAGAGCGGAGATGGCAGCCACGTAACCTTGAGTGTGGAGGGCGACAGCCTGCTCTCCAACTTCTCTCGGCGTAAAGAAAGCACAACGCTGATCTGGCAAATTACGGGGGTCTTCTCAGCGAGAGACACACCATTCAGTGAATAGACTCCACGTCAGGGCATAGGCGCGCTCGGGGAGGGGGCTCTAGCCCGAGTGACGGTATTAGCCACCGCAATCGGAGGTTACCTAAGTCTTCCTCGCGTCTAAAAATCTCTTCAAAGATCGGCGAGGGTGCCAGGTGGTGCCCTGTCCCTGAGAGAGTAGGTGCTCTCTCGAAGGGACTGCCAGGGGAGGGCTATCGCGAGGGAGAGCTCTGACATCCAGGTCCGGTTGAGCCAGAGGGGCGCAACCAGCAACCTGTTCCTCGTCCTCCCTGACCTTGCACAGTAACTGCGCGAGCAGGCTCACTGGGGAAAACGCGTATTTGCGCGTGCCCCGAGGCCAGCTGTAAGCCAGTGCATCCGTGCCGAGAGCACTCGGTCAGGGAAAGAACAACTGGCAATGAGCGATCTCGGGGGAAGCAACAGATCGATCTGGGCTTCCCCGAATCGCGCCCATATCAGCTGAACAGACTCGGGGTGGAGTCTCCATTCTCCAGGACGCAAGGCTGCCGTGAGAGCGCATCGGCTGCACGGTTGAGCTTGCCTGAATATGAATGGCGTGCAGCGATTTCAGCCGCGGATGACTCCAGAGGAGCAGACGGCGGGCGAGCTGAGACATGCGGCGAGAGCGCATACCCCCTATACGGCTGATATACGCCACCGCCGCCGTACTGTCCGTCCTGACCAGCACGTGTTGCCGCTCCAGCACCGGAAAAAAACGGTGGAGAGCGAGGAACACTGCCAACAGCTCCAGGCGATGTGCCAATGCAACTGGGTACCTTTCCACAGGTCCGCAGCCGCATGCCCGCAACGCACAGCCCCCCAGCCCGTGTTGGAAGTGTCTGCTGAACCGACAACAAGACTGGACGCCTGTTCTAGAGACACCCAGGCCTGTAGGAACAAGGGGTCGCTCCAAGGGCTGAGGGCGCGGCGACACAGCGCAGTAACAGAGACTCGGTGTGCGCGCGCGTGCCATGCGCGTCTGGGGACTCGATCGTGAAGCCAGTGCTGAAGTGGTCTCATATAGAATAATCCGAGCGGCATGAAGCGGCTGCGGCTGCGGATGCCATATGCCCCAGGAGCCTCTGAAATAGTTTCAGTGGGACCACTATTTTACTGTCGAGCTCTCTCAGACAGTACAGCATCAGCTGAGCGCGCTCTCCGGAGAGGCGCGCTGCCATGGTGACCGAGTCCAGCTCCAGCCCGAGAGAAGAGATCCTCTGCACGGGGGCGAGTTTGCTCTTTTCTCGGTTGACCTGAAACCCCCACAGGTGGAAGTGCCAGAGCACTTTGTCTCTGTGCATAATCAACTGCTCCGAGAGAGGGCAAAAATCAGCCAGTCGTAAAGAAATTGAGTATGCAGATGCCCGCGAGCCGAAGGGGCGCTGAGGCACCCTCCGCGGGCTTGGTGAGGACCCGCGGAGACAGAGAGAGCCCGAAGGGGAGGGCTTTGTATTGCCAAGCTCGACCTTCAAACGCAAACCGCAGAAACTGTCGGTGGCGAGGAAGAGTGGAGACATGGAAATACGCGTCCATCAGGTCTAATGCTGCAGACCAACCCAGAGGACGAACGCACCGGAGGATGCGCTTCTGCGTGAGCATTCTGAACGGCAGCTTGTGCAGGCAGCAGTTCAAAACGCGCAGATCTAGGATTGGCCGTGACCCACCGCTCTTTTTGGGCACGATGAAGCGTGGGCTGTAAAACCCGCTCTCCATCTCGGCTGGAGGGAGCGGCTCGATTGCATCCTTCGCCAGGAGGACAGCAATCTCCTCTCGCAAGACAGGGGCGGACAGGGGGCTGACCCTGGTGAATACACACCCGTGACTTGGGGGGCCGTTTCGCGAACTGAATCGCATAGCCGAGTCTGATTGTGCGTATGAGCCCCCGCGAAGAGCTGGCCCGCGCTAACCAGGCAGGCAGAGCTCTCGCTAATGGACTCATCGCTACAATCGCTGACGTACCAGCAGTGGGGCAGTGCGGAGTGGGTGTGCTGATCCGGGAAGCTCGCGGGTCCCACGGAAAAGCTGGAGGTGAGATATTTGCTCTCACTCCAAACCCGAGCTCCGGAGGGGAGGCTCGAGGGGTGGGAGAAAGGAGACCGTCCTCCCAGCGCTCGTGAGCCACTGGCGAAACGCACCGAATCTGCAAGCTAGAAAGCATAGCGTCCCAGACTGGCAGATTTCGGGCTGTCACATCTGGGGAAGTGAAAAGTGCCCTTTCATAATGTTTTCATGGCAGTAAAAAGTGCCGTTGGCAATGGGGCCCCGCCCTCCAGCGGGGAAAGAGCAAGTTCCCTCTTCTCCAGATGGCCTGTGCCAGGGGCGCTTCGCGGTCCGTTGCCGGACTTAGCGGCGTTCTGGGCAGGGGGGCTGCCTGCTTCCGAGGTGCCCGACGCGCTCGCTTCGCCGGAGGCGTGTGCGGGGGCGGAGCAGCTCTCGTAGGCGGGCGCCTTCGGCGAGGAGCAGGTATGAATGGCACGGCGGGCGGAGCGGGCTACGGACCGCCGATAAGACATCACCCACCAACTGCTCTCTCACCGCCTTGGATTCCTGGGTGAATTCACAGACAGTGTCGCCGAACCTGGCTAGGGATATGGGGAAGTCAAGAAAGCGGACTTTGTCGACTTTGCGCATATCAGCCAGGGGTGGCGCTCCTGGACCACTAATGTGGACATCGTCCTCCCCAACGCACACGCAGCGGACTCAGTAGTCCGAAGAGCTAAGTCGGCGGCGGTGCGAAGCTCGTAAGCCTGGGTTGGACCCACCCTCGTGCAGCTCGGCCAGCGCCTGCGCTTGGTAGCGCTGGTAGGTGGCTATCGCATGCAAGGCGGAAGCAGCCTGGCCCGCAGCTATGTAAGCTCTAGCTCCGAGGGAGGTAGATAACTTACAGGCTTTGGATGGGAGACGAGGCGGACCCCGCCAAGAAGAGGCGCCGCGCGGATTTACCGCCATCGCGCACTCAACCTGAGGAATCGCCACATACCCCCTGGCTGTTTCACCGTCAAGAGTGGTTAGGGTGGAGGAACACGCAGCACAAGCAGAAAAAAGTGCTTTACAAGACCGCGTGAGCCTACTGTGCACCTCCGGGAAGAAGGGAACGCCCCTCTAGTCGGTCCGGCCGCGGAGCTGGGGGATAAACCATCTCCAACCCACGGCCGAAGCAGCCCGGGAAAGCACGGCTAACATGTCCGTTTCAGGATCCGTAGTGACAGCGCTCACCAGCCCGAAGGGGGCGAGCGGGTCTGGATCATCATCGGACAATGAAAGCCCACCCTCCGATGCCGCGGTGGACATCTGGTCTCCGGTGTCATCGGGCGTAAGGGCTACCATCTGTTAGACGGATCGCTTCCCCCGCCCGAAGCTTGGATGGAGCGCTTAGAGGAGCGGGAGGTCCGCGGGCCCGTGGGCGACGGATTATCTCTCGCTGAAACCCTCAGATCAGCCTGAGTGCCCGCTGCAGAGCAGGGGACAACTGGGGTGGTTCGCCCTTTTGCAAAGGCTAACCGCGATCTTGCGCAACAGTCATGGCATCGCAATGACGACATGAACTGCCCGCGAGCAGCGCATTAACATGCTGGACCCCCAGACATGTAACGCAGTGCCCGCGCCCATCATCCGAGGACAGGAAACCACCGCATCCAGAAACGCACAGTCGGAGCGCCGTCCTGATAAGGACGTGCTGCACGACTGTGTTGCTCTTTCTGTGAAGTTTGCAACTTTATACGCACCGCTCTGGAGGACCGGACCCAAAGAACGCCAGGCAAGGGAGAAACCCAGCTCGACCGTCTGCCACTGCGTGTACACACTCTGGACCGGGAGAATGCTCTCGTTCGCTCAGAATCGCTGGTCACAGCAGGAGGAACCCTCATCGACTCGATCAGAAAGTCTCTGAAGCGAAAAGGATAGCGTCTGCTGGCGCCAGGTGAGCTTATATACTCAGTTGATTGCTTATGCCGCTCACCTGCGCAGGCTTGCGCTGCCAATTCATTCTTAATTGGCCCGTTCAATACTCTTTCAGACGAGTAGCTTCTGAACCGAACCTCCCAATGCGTGGATTTTACAATCAAATCCACTTATAGTGCTGAAGTTCCCCCCGAAGGGGAACTTATCTTACTTTCTAATCTCACTAGTAAAGTTTGTAAGCCAAAGGTGTCCGATCTTGGTGCTTGAGGGTCAGTGTCCTGGAAAGTTTATCTCCAACTTGTCTCAACACACCTGCCAGGAACTTTCTTGTATATCTATTAAGAGCTTGATTAGCTAATTCAGGTGTGTTTGATTAGGGTTGTAGCTAAACTCTCCTGGACACCGGCCCTCCAGGACCGGGTTTGGACACTCCTGTTGTAAGCAAACATAATCTGAGTTACATGCAAATGTTGAGGGCGCTCCAGTGATTAATCTCATGTGCAACGTAACAGTTTGTTTTCTGATAGACAGCTTATGTAACGTGTAATAGTTTTACACAGGCAAAATTTTTGTTAGGTAGTGAGGCTCACTTACTATTTGACCATGCCTAGGTATACCCAGAATTAATAGTATTTTGTTGAATGCAACACTGATTCTACAGTGGGGCATTACCTTTGCGTCCTTTATGTTTACATTATGCAGTTGGTGTCAGTAGAGCTGCTAAATAGCCAAGCACATTCTTCACCGGTGACATTCGTATTGAACTTAACTGGATCATCAATGAACTTCACTGAGCTTGATTCTGATGAAACTTCATACCCAATTTTTGATCCTTTTCATTTCATTCATCAATTTTCTTAGTAAAGCTGCTTAGACAATTCCCATTGTACAAAGAAATAAAAGTGGCTTGATTATAAACAGAGATGTTGATTTTATCTGCAGAAGGTTATATTCTGTAAATATAATTTCTACATTACAAGGGACAACATTTGTTTGTGCTTTACAGCCTCTAGTCCCCCCCCCCCCCCCCACCACCACCCCCAAAAAAACTGCATCAGAATGTTTCTGTAGGTAGAAATATAGGCAGAATCACACATTTCCAATGAGCCCTTGCTGAATGCATCTCTTCCCCGCACAGCTTTTCAGGTTCTTTCTATGCAAACCTCTTTTTCTTCTCCCCCCGTTCCACATCTCACGGTGGTGTAGACCAGCACCAAATCAAATCAGAGAAAGATAAACAAAACCTCATTAGTTCCTCCAGCGAGGCGGAGGTGAGGTGTACAGTGTTCCCCTCAGCTGAGCCTGGCCTGCTTTAACCCCGCTGTAACTCTCCCGCTTCTGCTTTCGTTCTGCTCTCCTGTGTGGTGAACCGCACATTTGTTTTTAATTGGGAAGGGAATTGACTTTGCATTTGAATCAGTGTTCTCACTTGCTAGTGTAAGTACATGTGCATTGGAACAAGACAACTCATTTGGATTATTCAAAGTTAATAATTGGCTGACTTTCCTGCGAATTATGGGAGCAAGGACATAACCGAGTCTTTGTGTGTTTCCTGCTGATTATCATATACTGTGCGTGCTTCTAAGTGCAGTTCGCTGTGGTAAATGTCTTTTTGTGCTTCATTTTATTCAGTTGGATGTTAGGTAATCTTTATGTGAGAGATGCCACAATGATGTGTTTGTTTTGCTTCTGTGCTGGATATTGTTTAAAGGGTTAGTTCACCCCAAAATGGAAAATATGTTATTAATTGCCTTCATGTCATACCAATCCCTTTAGGACTTAGTTCTGCTTTGGAACACAAATAAAGACGTTTTAAATAAAATCAGTAAGCTCTTAAAAATAGTAAAAATATCCTCTTTTTTTAGTCAGGTTTTCAGTG
Organism: Danio rerio; assembly: GCF_052040795.2. Classification (NCBI taxonomy): domain Eukaryota; kingdom Metazoa; phylum Chordata; class Actinopteri; order Cypriniformes; family Danionidae; genus Danio; species Danio rerio. The sequence goes on along the minus strand of NC_141036.1, from coordinate 42,948,784 downwards.
TGCAGGCAATATGACTGTTACGAAAAAGACACTGACAACAGACGTGCATATTCAAATGCAGTTTACTAAAGGCAAGAGCCCCTTTCATACACTGATACCAGTAAATATTTGGACACACATATATTTTTACACAGTTGGCATTAAGAAGGAACATAGAAACGTTATCTGACTAATATCTAACTGCTTAATGTATCTGGAAAAAAGTATTCAAAGGCTTTCATTTTCATAAACAACACAGATGTGAATGCGTCTGAATGCTCAAATTGGCTGAAGTAGACGACTCACATCAGCGTGTTCTAATCATGAACGCACTCTTGCTGGCAATTTTCCTTCTGTGTTCACACAGTGCAGCATTCCAGTAAATTACCGGTGATGTTACAACTTCTCTTTCTCTGAAATTTCTGGAACGATTTTACTGTTATTTTCAAAAAGGGCCTGTTCACACATGAACTGTATCTGTGAAAGGGGCTACAGGCAATAGTCAAAACATGAGCAAAACAGGAGCATAAAGGTAATTCAATAAACATGGTCAAAATACAGGTGAGAGGTCAGCTAGGCGGCAAAGAATCAATCAGGGAACAAGGCAAAAATCAAAAACGCTTTGTAATGTTCATGAAGAAAGACTCAGCCATGTGAAAGTGAAAGTGAAGTAACTTTATAGTCCTACTAATTAGAGATAAGCTAATGCTGTGTCTCTGTGTATATGTCTGGATTATTGTCAACTGCTCCAGGAGATGATGGGTGCAAAGAGTTCTGGGAGTTGTAGTTTGTTTGAAAGCAATCTCCAGTGGAAAAACACAACTGGTGATCGCAACAATGACATTTTGTGACTGGATTCACAATATGGAATCTACTGTAGGTGTTATATTCTATGTAGTAAATATGTAATAAATGTGCTTCATGATCGGATACAGATGACATTTGCAAAGTTGTTTTTACAGTTTTTATTTATTTATTTTTTTTGGTTTTAACTTTTTGTTATTTTTTGTGGAACTTTTTTTTTTTTTTTTTACTTTATATGAATTTGATTGTTTGTTTTTTTCTGATTAAAAATTAATTGTTAAGATATATTATCTCACTTCCAAAAGTGAAAATTATGTCACCATTTACTCACCGTGTTCCAAACCTGTTTGAGTTTCTTTCTTTAGTTAAACACAAAAGAAGGTATTTTGAAGAATGCTGAAAACCTTTAACCATTGACTTCCACAGTATTTGTTTTTTCAAAAGAAAGAAAACGGAAAGAACGGTTGCAGGTTTTTACCTTCTTTAAAAATAAATTAATTAGTGTTCATCATGGTTTTGGAACCACTTGAGCTTGAGTAAATAGTGAGTAATATCAATGCTATCTCATTGCAATTCTTAACTTTTTGATTTAGTGGTCGTGGTTAAATCATATCCTATTCATGCAATTTAGCATGATTTTCTCATCCCCCAATGACGGTTGGGTTTAGGGGTTGGGTTGGGTGTCCTTTTAAAAATCCTAAATTTTTGTACGACTGAACTCATGCGAATTCATATGAATTAGCCACTAAACTGACAAAACGTAAAATATAAACATTTTCTCGTGAGTTCAGGCTAGTCAGGCTTAAGGGGAACGGTGCCTTTAAGAGTGGCTAATCATTGAAATGAAGAGTGCTGTATTGTGAGTCAATTAGAAGTTAATATGCTTTATTCTGTATATAATTTATTTTCACCCATCAGTAGGGCCAGACAGAATCTGCAGACAATATTTTGCTATTTCTGTGGAGGATTTTGTAAAAAATCTGCAAATTTATGCAGAATTATTTAGTGAGTATCATAGCTAAAAACGTAATATATGAAATAAAAATAATAGCTTATAATGAACTTATCTGGTGAACAAAACAAGTCTATTATAAAATATATATTAAAAGACAAATATCAAATTGTATTATAAATAAATCATATTAACTTTTTTCATATTATTCAATAACATTTCTGAAATTATAAAAAAAAAAATATATAAATTTACACACATTTACACAATTAAATACATAGACTCAATGATGGGCTAAAATCTGTGGAAATCTGCGGATTTCTGCGTGTGCAGATTCCATGTAAGCCTACTTGTCAGTCAACATTTTTTCTTTAAACATAAATGTGATGCTAGTTTTTTACTCTTGTCATCAGTGTGGACAATGTTATCAGTAAATAACATGTATGGTTAATTTAAAGCAAAACATAGTTTTGTTTTAAATGCACAACATTTGTTCGATTTTGGATAATAGAATTTGAGAAGGGTGGCACGGTGGATCAGTGGTTAGCACTGTTACCTCACAGTGGAATTTGCATGTTCTCCCCGTGTCTGCGTGGGTTTCCTTCACTGACTCCGGTTTCCCCCACATTCTAAACACATGCACTATAGGTGAATTGAATAAACTAAATTTGCCATAGTGTGTGTGTGAATGAGTGCATGGGTGTTTCCCAGTACTGGGTTGCAGCAGGAAGGACATCCGCTGTGTAAATCATATGCTGGATAAGTTGATGGTTCATTCCGCTGATGAATAAAGGGACTAAGCCAAATGAATGAATGAATGAATTTGAGTTAAATAATTTTTTCACAGTTTTTGAGAATCCGTTTGATCAAGTAAATAATAAGTAAATAATGTGGATTGTTGTATGAATTTTGATTATTTTTGCTGTTACTACTCCTTTATTACTTTACTACATTTTGTTTCGTTTTTTTGGCTCCGGTGTACCTGGTAATTGTTGTTGGCATCTCAGCTTTTTTTTTTTTTTTAGAAGCACGCAGGTTTGTAACAATGTAAGGCTGAGTAAATAATGACATAAATTTCATTTTTGGCTGAACCCTACCTTTCAGCATGATCTTTTGTGATGAACGTGTATTGGGAGCCACAAAATGCTGCCCAGCTTCAGTTTTTGGCAGCATTAACATTGAACCTTTTTCTCTGTAATCTCTCTCTCTCCCTGGGAATGCGGACATGAATGAGACAGCGGGTATGTTTACAAAGGTGCTCCAGTACACCGTGTTCCTGGCCATGCTTGTTTTTTTTTTTTTTTTGTGAAAGTGTGTGAATGAGTCACATGTGCTCTTTTGCAGTTCAAGGTTTTGAAAATCATCTGAAATGCATTATGACATCGTGTACATCAAAACACGACGCCAACAACAATAACAACGGCTGTTTTCTCTCTTCGCAGACAGCATTGAAGACTACATTCAGACCACTTCATCGCACGTGGAAACAGCAAATCAAGAGCTCGCAAAAGCCAGCCATTATCAGGTTTGTTATTGGCTTCTTGGAAAGCCGCAGCTTTGATTACCTGCATTTTTGGCACACAAAAGCGGTTTGGTATGTAAAAGGAGTATGCCGGTAACAGTCTATGAACACAATTATTGTAGCAGCTTTGTTTATTAGTTTCAGCTGACATCACACAATGCGATTTCCAACATGCTGTCATTCATTAGCCGCTCACTTCAGTAATCGGCCTGACGGGTAGACCATAAACCTGTTTGAAAATTGAAATGTGTCATTAATTGTTCCCACGCTCTGTTTGAGTGTTAAGTATTGTGTGCGCAAAGACATAAATGGCTGTAATACACCTTTGTTTACCTTAGGTCATGAATAAATTACACATTTAGTGGACTCTTTTTAATGCAGATTCACTTAGGCCTTTTTTAAACAGACTCAGTTTGAAAATGTAGCCCTATATACATTTCTGGAGATTGCGAATTATGTAGCCAGAAGTACATATGGCTGGATTTCGTCTTTAAAATGAACGCTTACAGGGTGGCAGGATGCCGTTCCTTTTCGCGTTTGCTACTCACGATTACCTTAATATGGACGGCTTTCACACTGTCACCAGTTTGTCTAGTGGCTCGCAGGGTATGGAGTACTTGAGATGCAGAGAGTAGACAGGGTTTCAGTCAGTCGAAGAATGATACCAGAAAGCAGGTTAGACAAAACCAAAAGTTAACATATAAAATAAGTAAATAACAGGGTGTGAATGTATGAAGGTAAATCAGTTGCGAAACTCGAGAGCTTGCAAATGTAAATGTGAGCACTTGTGATAATAATATTTGTATGTGTAGGTTGAAATGTACACTTACAGCTCTGATGTGAACAGCTGAAATCCTCGATTTGCACACACACACAACAATCCACACACTTGTGTTTTAAATTGGAAGTTGCAGATTAATAGTTGTGTATTTGTAAAATGTCATTCACAAATACAAAGTGACAGACACACGTGTGCACGGCAAATTTGACTGCATCTTCGCTCTACAACCACAGGTCGGCACTCACAACCTCTCAGATTCGTCAGTACAACTACAAATCTCCCGCGCTCTGACTTTTGCTACACATCTCCCGCGATCTCTGTAGCAGAACTCATCTGTGCACTCGCAGATGCAGAGGCGTGAGCAGCGCTGGGCAGGGGAGGGGCGGGGCTGGTGTAAAGCTGTTTGATTGGCTGATGCCTGACCAATGAACAATGCCAGCAGCCAACAGGACTGAGGTGCAAAATAATCATTTCCCACGATTATTTTATTATTTAGGGTTACTTAAACTCTTTTCTGAAGAGATTCTTGTTAAAAATAATAAATTCTGTGGAAATGTACATACCAGTAAAAGAGCAGCAAAGCCAGTTTATTGGCTAGAGCCAGCCAATGAGATGGGGCGTTTCTGTTTGTCAGGACACAGGGCAGCTCACGTTGTTGGAGGCCTCGAGCAATCAGAGGGTAAGTTATGATTTTTAATAATTATCTATATGTTCAATACTGTTAGCTAAGCTAAGGACTGTGCTGGGTGCTTCTCTTGTTTGTTTCTTATATAAGAAAACAGTTATGAGTTATCTAGGAGCTGCTTTCAATCATGTTATATGGTTCTAAAGATACGATTCAACCCACATGAAATAAGAAGTTGTAATAGTATTTATAGTAAATAATAGTACGTTTTTGAACCATACTAACTATAGTAAACTGTATTATACAGTATATATTGCAGTATCTACAACTTTGTTAATAAATGCAACAGCACACTGTAGTATTAAAGTTAAAGTTAGTATAGACAGAAAGTGTTTTTATATGAAAACAGCTTTCAAATGTATGTATGTTGGTAAACTGTAAAAGATATCTGTTAATTAACAGGTTCCGTATTTCATGATTTACAGTTCTTTACAGTTTATTTACGGTTGTGAATTGCATTATGGAATGCTGATCTCAGCTCTGTACTATTAATACGGTTCATAAAAGTAACTTTTTCAAACCTTTCAACATTGAAAGTTGTTAGAAGTAAGATTGGGATCAAATAATGCAATTAAAAAGCATTAATAATAATAATAATAATAATAATAATAATGAACAATAATCACAAAAAAGGGAAAATTGTCAATTTACGGATATTTTTATCATGTAGACTTTGTTAAACCTTCATGTATTTGTTTGAAATCAAACTAATGTTTATAAAGAATTTTTATTATCATTATTTTTTATGAGTAATTTTAAAGTAATCATTGCTTCTTTTCTGTTGCCACTTTTGAATTGCTCGTTGACCAATTTTAGACAATTTTACATCTGAGTCGTCACCTACTGTATGGAATGAAAAAGGGATTTTTCAACAAAACAAATGACCCCTCTCACAAGTGTATTGTCAATAACATCAACAGGGTTAAAAACAAACATATGGTATCCTTTGGCTGTCTTTAATAATATATTGAGAATCTTGTCATTGCTATAATAATAAATCCCCCATGTCTGAAGCTGGGGGCTGAAAAGAGCTTTACAAAAAGCTTCACCCTGGTGGTGGATGAGGATATTTCCCCAAAAATGTGGAAAAAGCACTTTGAGTGTCCAGAAAAACACTATATAAATGTAAGGAATTATATTATTATGAATAATAATAATAATAATAATAATAATAATAATAATAACAATAATGATATTTATTATATATTTTTTACTTATTTATTTACTTATTTGTTCCTATTTTATTTTATTTTATTTTGTCCCATGTCATTTTTACAAAAGTTATATGAAACATAAATCTAATTTACATTAAACGTTAATCTAATTTACTTTTATTTATTTTTTCACAATTAATGTTCCTTACATGTTCAAATTATTTTGTAAAAATTAATTTGATGTAAACATCAAATAGCATCTCTTTTTTGACCCATATATTCTTGATTATATAATTTAACAGATGTTGTCATATTATTTGTTCATCTATTCATTCATTTATTTTATATCCTTGTCTGATTAGATCAGTTCCTATTCGTTGTGGTCCTTCACATCGACCCTATCTGAGCTTCAACATAAAAGCATTGTATAGTATTGGATGGCCATGCACGTATGCTCACACACGTTCATGCGTTTGTGTTTCCGTGCGAGTTAGTGTGTAACGAAGCAAATGAAAGTCCCAAACGGGTGCTTTAGCATTCCTCTCTCGGCCGTAGCTTCCTCGCCTCTTCCTTCCTCCACTTACAAGAACGCGAGGGAGTAAATGAGTGAGTAGCAACAGCTTTTGGATTAATTGTCATTTCATTATCTCAAGGAGAGCTCAGCCGTGACCAAACTCACGCAGAGCAATTTAGCACTTCGCCAGTCCCGCTGCCGCCCCGTCCTGAGGAGAAGCGGAGGCTTAAAGCGCTTCCCCGTCTCCCCCATAAACCCACACTGGTGAACATTACACACGCAAGTCAATTAAAAATAGCAAGTCATTTTCTTTCCGTGGCCCAAAACGTCAGTTAAGCGAACGCAGGATATAAATTGAATCTATAATCCATCAAGCCAAAAGCAGTTGCTCTTTCCGCTGGTGGAAGGTCTGTAAATGACAAGAGTGATGTTGTATCAGCCCCATCAGAGTTCAATGGACCACGATGGAACATGATTGTTCATTACTGTGCTGCTGCTCCAAACTCTAAACTCAAATGAACAGACAGTTCACACCATAATACACAGACTCCAGACTTCAATTACCATTATTCATTCTCTCACTCTCTCCATTACAAGCCCATTTTGCGACTTGGGAAAAGTGTGCGTGTAACTAAATGAAGCTTAGTTAAGTTTATTTAATTCCACGCTAAAATCTGGTTGGATGTTGTAGGTGTTTTGACCTTACTGTAACTGCATAACCATATTTTATCATATAAATTTATTTTAACTTAGTTTTTATATAAAATGTTATATATTTATTAAAATTATAGGACCATTAAGTACTTCCTGTTGTTTATATTTTACGTTTAAGTCAGAATAAATACAGTATGTCAATTTAGTTTTACAAACGCTAAATGTAGATATGTAGACAGCTCAGATTCACACATCCATTATTTATTCTCTCTATTAGATATCTATTTTATAAGGGGAAAAGTGCGCTTGTAATTGTTGAAGTTGTATTCTGCAATTCCATGCATGTTCAATAAAAGTCTCAGGAGGAGTTCAATGTCAATAGTATTAGTAATTTAGTAGATACAAATTAATAATTCGATGACAGAGCTCTGGGTTATGTTACATCATATGCAATACAGGTTCGCAACACATCTACATTTCCCTGACTCCAGTATTTATACACAGCTGATATTAAAAGGTACAGTTTTCAATCATTCTGCAGTCTTATGGTGCCCGCACCCAAACATACTTCCTCTTTCTGCAAACTTCTCTGTGCACATCAACTGACATTATTATCAGATAATGGCTGATTTATACTTCTGCATCAAGCGTACGCTTATGCTCTGCCGCAACCTATGAGTGGTTGCATAGCCCACATTGTGGCGGTCGGTGACGCTGACGTGCACCTCTTGCATAACTACATGACACGTAGCGCAAGCTCTGTGATTGGTCAGCTTGGTATCCGTGACAAGTGTAGGCGGAGGTGAGAGCTGCGCTAACTCAATGGAGTGAGTGTTTTCAAGTGTGGAGTCCTGTGAAGAAGCTCCAGATGGAAAGCTTTGTTTTGTGTTTACCTTATGATTAAAGTTGTTTTATGTATACTGGTTCCCACCTCAAAATGAGACAAGTTTGAGCCACTTGTACATTAAAGTAGCGCTGAGAAAAAAACTAAACACCAGTGAAGAAACTCGACACAGAGAAACGTAAAAAACTCACTGCCAGCTAACGTTTCGGAAGTGTTATTGAAGAGCAACACAAACAGTGCACAAAAGTTTTAATGCACGGCAACGCACACTGCATGCGTCGTGGATCATGCCGATTACCAGACTTTTACCTTTAAGTCTTCATACCTTTAAGCACATCTGATTGTAAAGGAAAGCTACATGAGAAATTAAAGTTATTTTAATTTATTGATGTGACTGCCAGTGGCAGGAAACTTCTATGCTTCATTATTATGCAAACTTTATCACACTAAGAAAAGAAGTTTGGTTAATATATCACTCAGCAATACAAAGAGACCAGAGTATTTTTACCATTACTACAGCAGCATAGCACATTGTGTATAAATGTGCATTTTATAAACTTTTCTTTTGCTAGCAAGAAATTATATTTATTCACAAAACACCTTTTAGTATGAACACTTCTTGTAAGTCGACAGTGGCTCAGTGGTTAGCACTATCGCTTCACAGCAAGAAGGTCGCTGGTTCAAGTCCCAGCTGGGTCAATTGGCATTTCTGTGTGGAGTTTCCATGTTCTCCCCGTGTTCATGTGGGTTTCCTCTGGGTGCTCCGGTTTCCCACACAGTACAAAGACTGTAGGTGACTTGAATAAACTAAACTGACCGTAGTGTATGTGTGTATGGATGTTTCCCAGTAATGGGTTGCAACTGGAAGGGCATCCGCTGTGTAAAACATATGCTGGATAAGTTGTAGGTTCATTCCGCTGTGGCAACCCCTGATGAATAAAGGCACTAAGCTGAAGGAAAATTATTTAATGAACTTTCTGTTGAATATATTTGATGTGGTCAAAGGTCAAAAAAAGGTCAAAATGAGTATTTAAGTAAGCAAGTTAACAGTTCACACCATAAAACACAGACTTCAGCTTTCCATTTCCATTACCATTATTGATTTAGTATGATCAACACTAAGACCATTTTGCTGTAACTACAAATACTGGGTTAATAATTTCATAATGTTATATAGTAATGTATATTTTAGACATTCACTTAATTTAAAACTAAATATTGTATTTTTTTTTAATTTTTTGACATATTTTTTTATTTCCTTGATACTTATTTTATTCTAGAAATTGTTCAGAGTTTACTAGTGTTTATGTGTGCTGTGTAACAGCTCTTGAGAATGTTTTTGGTATCCAGTAAATCCAGTAAATAAAAAAGTATAATAATACTAATACTAATACTAATAATACTAATGATAATACTACTTCTACTAATAACAACAATACTACTACTACTACTACTACTCCTACTCCTACTACTACTACTACTACTACTACTACTAATAATAATAATAATAATAATTATAATAACATTACTACTACTACTACTACTACTACTACTAATAATAATAATAACAGAAATAATAATAATAATAATAATAATAATAATAATAATAATAATAATAATAATAATAACAATAAGTAACAGATTTGTTACCTATTTGTGTCTACTTGTACCTAATTTTGCATAATATGAAACACCCGTGGTCAAATATTAAGCAGAATAAAACAAATAAAAAAAAATTTAATAAAAAAAAAATTAAAAATTCTTATTTATGTCACATGAGATAACATTTTTTTGTGACTAATTGTGAATGACTAAATGTGAATGCAATGTAATTGTCTGTCATTTTATTGGTCACTTAAAATTTAATGTAAAAATCTGAAAATTACAAATAAATAAAAATGATTTGGAACAAAGTCACCATACTTACAAAAAACAAGCAATAACTTATTTGCTTATCATCTATGCATATTTTTTAATGATTTATGATTTAAAGTTCATAGCTTAGCCAGATCAAATGTATATTTACTGCATTAATGTAACATGAATTCATCTACAAATCTGTCATGGAGGTCTGTGTAGATATAGACAATTCTAAAGTTAATTTAAAGATTTATAAAGTACACTGCATGGATAAATCTTTAAGGAAACTAGTAAAAAGCATTTTTAAGTATTAGGTTTTCAACAACTGCCCTAAATGAGACTAGACAAACAAACAAACCCACAAAAAAAAGAACAAAAAACGTCCTAGACTATATATTATGCAAACTTGTATTTGAATGTAAACCGTAATCTACTAAAATCCAATAGCAAAACCACTGTTGTGCGACAAATGTATTCCATTTTCCCACAGATTATTGCTTACACATAGCTGATATCTGGTGTGCCGTAGAATGTGTGTGTGTGTGTGTGTGTGTGTGTGGGCTGTATTTGTGTTAGTTGGATGATCTCGTGGCCTGTAGAGTGTGACAGTGAGCGGGGTGTTGGATTATTATTTGCTATCTGCGTCTACATAAGCTGCATGCTGTCCCGATTGCACTGAATCCACGAAGACCAGACGGCTTATTTGTGTGCCCAGAGCAGATTCACTGCTTTAACATAGCCTCCATAACCCTCACTCCCACACACACGCGCACATCAAAACATAAGGGAGCGAAGCGGGATCATGAAGGGGCCGAATGAAATTCACTTTATCACTATTGCTATTACGGCTGTGGATACTTGGGGTTAGAAACTTGATAATGCCTTAAATCTCGGAGTTTGTTGAGGACAGGTGTTCTGCTACTTTTCTAAAAGGTCAGACTGTTGATTTCCGCAGAGTTTTTGCAATTTTTGCCAGGCAGATGATCAAATGAGCAAAAGATGTAATTGGCATTTTGGTGAGGGATGGATTTGAGCTATATCTGGAGACCATTATCTATTGACTTTAACTTGCTTAGTTTGGGTTTAAAGGGATAGTTCATGCAGAAAAGAAAATGTACACTAGGGCTGCATGATTCTGGCTAAACTGAGAATCACGATTTATTATTTTTTGCTTAAAATCAAGATCATAATTTTCTCATGATTCTGTGGATGTAAAATAAAGGGTAATATGAGTAGGCAATTTTTATTGTTATTTACCAAAGATATAGGGCTCTATTTTGACGATCCATACAAAAAGTGCTAACCAGGGCTTAAACGCATTAAGGGCGTGTCAGAATCCACTTTTGCTATTTGAAGGATGGAAAAATCTGCCTTGTGCCGTGGCGCATGGTCTAACAGGGTTGAGCTTATTCTCTTAATGAGTTATAGGTGTGTTATGAGAATAAACCAATCAGAGTCTCATCTCCCATTCCCTTAAAGAGTCAGTTGCATCACGCCATAGCACATTTGCTATTTACATGACAGACTTTGTAAGTGGAAAAACGAAATGCTTCACTAGAGAGAAAACACAGCATCTACAGGAGAGAATGAGAGATGAGCCTTCTCATTCTTTACTTTCACTCTCATGGAAAGGAAAACTTCTTGTATGCACAGACATCCATTAGCCTATAAATAATTAATTTTGTTTATTAAGTGCAAAGATTTGTTTCAAAACTGTTTCTAAATTCAGTTGTAATTTCGAACAATAATAATGAAGTGTGGTCAAAAAACTGAGTTATTTCCAAATACACATGCTATGCCCCATATGGTCTAAAACCTGACAGGTGGGCAAATCTAAGCTTGTTTTTAATAAAACAAATATAAATATGCATATAATAAATAATACTGCTAATAATAATAACATTATACAAAAGCAAATAGTTATGAATAAACTGAAAAAGCCCCCCGAGAGGAAGAAGGCATAAAAGTATGGTTTTTAGATTTATGTAGGCTAGAAAATAATATTTTTTTGTAATATTTTAATCCTTTAATTATTTTTCATATGTAAAGATATTTGTGTATTGATGTATCCTGTGCATATTAAGCAGTGTGTAAGCAAGGTGCACAACTAACGCTTTCTGCGCTGGACTATAGACCGGCTTTGATCTGGTCTATTGAACAGTCTATTATAGTTCCTCAAAATAGCAATGCGCCAGCAATACACCTCAACACGCCTCCTTTTTTAGACCAGAACGCCTATGGCCGCACATAGGAGCACAAATGCATTTGCTATTTAAACAGCGTGCTTCAAAATGTCAAAACGACTCTTGCGCCAAGCTCAAACTAGCAAACAACAATTGCGTCGTGCCTTGCACCGCATTGCACCAGGTGTATTATAGAGCCCATAATATCAGGCCTATTTGTGTAGGTCTTCTGTTGGTAAAAATGCTAAATTTTGTATCTGGTGTAGACTTGAATAGACTTTAAATTTGTCCTGGTCGTTAATGCCAATAAAGTGATTACATCAGAATACAACTATTCATAATTCTGAAGTTGAATTATTCTGTTTGAGACATATGCTTGTAATCTGCCATTGACAACATTATTATAGCATATTATAGCATATTTTTTCACTGGTAAAACGAGACATTTGTAATTTTCAGATTCCAGCTTGCATACTTTTCAACATTATATAGGCTAGGGTAGTTATACTGAGCCTGTAAACATTCATTTTTAACACTTTGTGCTCTATTTTGACGGTCCATGCGCAAAACGCAGGACGCAAACACCTTCAGGGCATTTCAGAATGCATTTTTACTAATTTAAGGACGGAAAAATTTGCTTTGCGCCGTGGCGCGTGGTCTAAAAGGGTTGAGTTTATTTTCTTAATGGGTTATAGGTGTGTTTTGAGAATAAACCAATCAGTCTCATCTCCCATTCCCTTTAAAACTGAGCATTTTACTTGCAAGAAAACAGTTAAACAGAGCATCTACTTTGCTAGAATGAGAGATAAATGATCTACTTTCACTTTCGCTCTCGTGGATAGGGAAACCTTTATGCAAAGACATCAATTAGATAAATAATTAATTTCGTTTGTTAAGCGAAAGTGTAATAAAGTGTTAGCCATGAAGGACAACAAAATACACAAAAATGATAATAATCAAATGACCCTTTAATAGTTACAAAATCAGAGCTTTAGTAAAAATAGAGCACTTACGGACATATATTTCAACATTTAAATAAGCCTAAGAATTAAAATGCATGTGTGTTACTCTCAACCATACACTGACAGCAAATGAAAGTAAAACTAATCAGGATGCAGTACTTTAAATGTCGACTAGGTGGCGGGTCAATGCTATAAGTGGCCAGATGCAACAACAATGAAAGAGGTTAAAAAATATATGTTTTGGCGGGCCAAATCTTGTTATATTTTTGATCTCAGTTGCGGGCCTGAGGGAGGAGGAGGGCGGGCCATAAATGGCCTGTGGGCCTGCAGTTTGAGACCCCTGGTATAAACGGAGGTCGTAGTCTGCTCCAAATGGACTGGTCAGCTCCAAGTGAGTCAAACTTAAGCTCCAAGTGGGCTGTACAAACCCCCTGAACTTTTCGTCCAACCTATTGTGTTTCATCAAAGTCTACACCTACCCCTACCTTACGGTAACCTGCTGTGTTTTATTAACATCTACACCTAGCTCAACACTAAACCCAACCTCACAGTAACCTGTTGTGTTTTATTAATGTCTACTACACCCACACCAACCCTAAAACCAGCTAACTTTATTAAGTCTCTCCCACTTTAATTTTACCAGCATGCTTGCAATGTAAGTCCCTCCCACTTTAAAGTCACCCAGCCCACTTGCATTGTAAGTCCCTCCAACTTTGAGGTCAACCAGCTTACTTGCGGTGTAATCCCTCCCACTTGGAGGTCTCCAGGCTCCAAGTGATGGGTGAGTAAATAATAGCAGAATTTTCAGTTTTGGCTTCACCATTAAAGGAGGCATAGTATAGTTTTTATTTTTTCAACTTCCTTTAGTGTGTGATATTGCTGTGTGGGAATGTAAAATATTACAGAGTACTCAGAGCCTGGTTGTGTTGTTTTAGTACACTGCTCTTAATAAATGCAGGGATTTTTAAAATTCCCAGTACTTGGTTCTATTGGCATCAATGGTATCCCAAAGATCCTTTTTGCAAGCTTTATTTTTAAGAATGCACTAATAAAATGGGATTAAAATTGTATTTCAATAGTAGTTATTTTCTTTTTCTGATATAAAGTATCATGTACTGTAGTCACTGATCCAAAAAGCAAAAGCAGACACCCGATGCATTAGTTGTAGGTAACACATACTGGATGTGCACATTCGCATATTGTTTAAAATGAAATTGTTCACATGGCACTCTGTGCCACGGCAGAAATATGAACAGTGTCTTGAGTCATAGCTGGGTACCACAGACAGTCACTGACTTGTGGCAATGGTGATATGCATGGCGCTATGTGGCACGGTGCATCTGGTGTGCGGCCCCCTTTTATAATGGTCTTGCTGCGGACAGTTACAACCCTTTTTGCATCCTTGTTAAAACTCAAATCAAAGATTTACGTCAATTTTGAAAGCTGAACACATTCTGAACTGTACATGAGACATAGAGGAGATTGATTGATAATGGTCTAGAGCAGGGGTGTCAAACTCAAATCCTGGAGGGCCGAAGCCCTGCACAGTTTAGTTCCAACCCTGCTCCAACACACTTACCTGTAGGTTTCAAACAAGCCTGAAGGACTCAATTAGTTTGATCAGGTGTGTTTAATTAGGGTTGGAACTAAACTGTGCAGAGCTGTGGCCCTTTTGGAACTGAGTTTGACACCTGTGTCCTAGAGCCATGGTCAGGATGCAGAACACAATGCAATAAGAAAAAAAAGCATGTCAAATTGCACAAAAAAAAAAAAAATCTGCAAGGCTACAAAAGGTGAACCGCATTTTACCAAGTTACCTATATTTACCATACTAATATTCAGCTTATAGATGTTTAAAGGCTTAACTAGGATAATTGGGTTAATTAGGCAAGTTAGGCAAATTATTTTATAACGATGGTCTGTTCTGTGGACAATCAAAAACAAAAATACTGCTTAAAGGAGCTAATAATATTATAAAATATAAAAATATGTAAAAATATAAAATATACAATTTAAAACAGCTTTTATTCTAGTTATTAAACAAATGAGACTTTCTTCAGAAGAAATAATCGTATAGAAAATACTGTAAAAAAAAAAATCCTTGCTCTGTTAAACATAATTTGGGAAATATTTGAGAAAGAATACCAATCACTGGAGGGCTAATAATATATTTTAACTGTATCTTAGTTCCACATGTAAACATCCATATAGAAATAGGATATATAAGTATAGACTGCAATATGTACAATACATAAATAAATATACAATACATATTTTATATATAAAAACAAAATCGTAAAAATGTCTGTTTACATTTTCAGTAATTGGAAGTGCAAAAATATACATGTAGGATATATTAGCTACAGTGCTCAGCATATATGAATACACCCTAGTTTAAAAATGAATATTTTTATCCATTTCTCAGGAAACATGGGTAATATATTAGTGCATTTGAACAAAACAGATTTCTTAAACAGGTATATTTATTAAATTAATATTTTAGTCACCAAACATCTTAAGAAATGGAAAAAAAATACATTAAAACTTATGCAAAATATTGCAAGAAAAAAAAATCACAAACTACAACATTGTAACAAAATTGTGTATAATTTGTTTCTCTTGATTTCTAGCTATTTTAGCTGTTCTTTAACATATCAGTTTAAACCATTATTGTAAGTTATTTTGTTAGATTAGCTCCAGATTAAGTTTCAGTACAGACTAATCTAATCATTCATTCATTTAATCGTTTTCTTTTTGGCTTAGTCTCTTTATTAATCTGGGGTCGCCACAGCGGAATAAGCGCTATCTAATAACCGGAATAACTTATCCAGCATGTTTTACGCAGCGGATGCACTTCCAGCCGCAACCCATCTCTGGAAAACAACCAGCAAACCTCCAACCTTCTTGCTGTGAGGAGACAGCACTACCTACTGCACCACTGCGTCGCCCTAATCTAATCTGTATGCACAAATATAATGTTGTAAAGCATCCATATAGACAAAATAATTTAAATGAGAGATTTGTGGGGGTCTACTCGCAAATGCTGAGCACTATATACATGTATCTGTTCATATATGGTCATATATCGGATTTTTTGTGCAGGAAGGTCCATATAGCCACATGCCAATGCTATGGCAACCATAGTAGCATACTAAAACCAACTCAAAACAACTTATCATGGCACTGACAACACGTTTTTATCACCAAAGCATCACTCACATCTTCTCCAGCATGTAGTTACACTCAATAGTGGTGTGCTTTCCACTCTTTTGTTGGCTAAATTAGAGAGCAGTGTGAAGTAAAGCAAATCTGCAGTTTCCTAGTTGTTTACAAGTGAATTGCTCCTCATGTTGAAAGTTTGTCAGGTTTGTGTAATGAATGCAGAAAGCAGCTGATCAGTGCTGTGTCACGCTGTGATCAGGCACAGCAATGCAAATCAATCACGCAGTGTAATTTGGATAATGGTGATGAATGGAGTTTAGATGGCGCTGATGACTGCCACACAGGCCTGTCTGTAATATCGGAGCTGAAGTGGGATGAATATGTATGTGAATGAGGGAATGTTGTGGAGAGTTTAGCACAGAAGCATTATTCTTCATGAGCTGGAATGGGCCAACTGGGATACTTACAAAGATGCTGGTGCTAACAATGCTTACTGTATGGGAGAATGCTACAGATTAAAACTGATGGTGATGCTTTGATAGTAACTGCTTATAATATAATATAATATAATATAATATAATATAATATAATATAATATAATATAATATAATATAATACAAGTCTAAAATTGGTAAAAATATTTATTTTTATAACATAAGTCTGTTTTTGCCTATCAAAGTTGCTTTTAATATTATTTTTATCCATAGAAGATTTAAGTTGGTCAAATTTTGTTAAATGATAAGAATTTCTATTAACTTCACATCAGTAATACATGATTGTAACAAAGCAGACAATACAATAAATATTTTTTAATTAATTAATTAAATGTAAAAAAAAAAAAAAAAAGTATTTTAAACTGTATTATTATATAGCCATAAAACTTTTGGAATAAATTTTAAGATAAAACATTATAAAAAATGTAAATAAATAGTTATGTGTCTTTTCAGTTTTACTGGTGAATAAAGTAGTTGGAAAGTAGACAACAAAGTTAATTAATTAACTCATCCATATTTATTTATTTATTTATTTTTATTTATTTATTTATTTATTTTATTTTTTATTTATTTATTTATTTATTTATTTTTTTATTTATTATTATTTATTTGTTTATTTATTTTTATGTGTTTTATGTGTATGTGTTTTGTAATCAATCATGCAGTGTAATCCAACATATTGTGGACAATAAATATTATTTATTTATTTATTTATTTATTTAGTGTATTTTGTTTGAGTTTTTTCAGCAATGCAAATCAGTCAATCAATGAAATTAATTTGGACAATAAACATTATTTATTTATCTAATGTATTTTGTTTTAGTTTTTTTCAGCAATGCAAATCAGTCAATCAATGTAATTCATTTAGACAATAAATATTTATTTGTTTGTTTGTTTGTTTATTTATTTGGTTTATTTGGTTTTTCAGCAATGCAAATCAATCATGCATTGTAATCCATTTGGACAATGCATATTATGTATTTATTTATTTATTTTATTTGTTTATTTTGTTTTTGTTTCAGTGTAATCCATATATTTATTTTTTATTAGTATTAAGGAGTAAAAAAATAAAACACACAATAAATAAAATAAAATAATTTCAACAAATAAATAGGCAGTGGGTAGCACTGTCATCACACAGCAAAAAGGTTGCTCATTCATTTTGGCGGTTCATTATGGTGAATTGTGGTGACCGCTGATGAATAAAGGGACTAAGCTGAAGGAAAATTCATGAATTAGTGAAAAGAAAAAAATTTAAAAGAAAATAATAATTATATATATATATATATAAATATATATATATATATATATATATATATATATATATATATATATATATATATATATATATATATATATATATATATATATATATATATATTATTCACATGTTATTATTAATTTCATTGTGTTGTGTGCATTTTATATTTTAGTTTTTACAATTATTTATTATATACTAATCATTGATGATTTGATTTATGCAAGTCATAAAATGCAATCACATTTTTTAAAACCATGAAAATTTTGAATAAATCTCCTTGAACAAATAGAGTAAAGCATTTGCTACATTCTTTACTACATGACACAATATACATTCAAACATGTTTCAGTGTAGGCTTGTTAAATATACCTTATGCAGGTGCATCTGTAAAACTCTCCTTATTCATCTGTAACTTTTTCTAACATTGAGATCTTCAATCCTCCTGCACAGCAGCCAGAAGCAGTGTATTTGTGGAAAGTGGAGACCTCAAGCTCTTGTTTATTTGCCGTGTCTTTTAAACATCACAATCAGGAAGTATTGGATTCTGCATTTTTTATGTAAATTGCACGTAAGCCGATTACAAGCCAGGCAGTAGCAGCGCAAACATTATTTATTTTATGGACCTTCAATTTTCTGAGCAGATGAGATAAAGGCGGAATATTATTACGTATGTAATCATCATGCTGCGATTTTATGACATTATAAAGATGTTTCTCGTGTAGATGTTTCTCGTGTCAAAGAAGGTAAATGAATCTAATGCTCTTCCCTCTCTCTCTCTCTCTCTCTCTCTCTCTCTCTCTTAAAACCGATGCAAAATGTCATGTCCACCTATGTAAAAGTGAAATTTCCTGCATTATTATATAGGTCAGTTTGCTGTAGAAGAGTTTAACAGATACAATCTGTGTTTCTCGATGGCTGGAAATCCATTTGTACATATGAGTTCGTCCAGCAGAAATATTGTACTTGTCGTCATATAATTGACTGTTACAAGTGGAAAATTGGTGGTTGTCCATATATTTGTCCATACTGAGTGAAGCTCAACCTCATTTTGAAGGTCCTTTCATCCAGCAATTGGAATAGTATGGCATTAAATTCCTTCTGAATGTTTGTATTTATGAGTCGGCATGTTACAGTATTGCATACAGTACAAATTCTACGTAAAATTGAGCACGATTTTAAACTGTACTGTATGTACAGTGATGAAAGTGTGTCTTTACATTTTACTGTTATAATGTACTTGATGTTATGAAGAGTTCAGATGCAAAGACCTCTAAGTGCCATCTGACATTTTCTTCTAAAGTTAGCTTTTTTTCAGCCTCCCATTAGGTTAACCTTAAATACAGGAAACCATTCTTTGCCGCAAATGTAAAATTATTAAACCTACACACAGCAGGCTGAGAAAGTTTCACATGTCTTTTAGCGGCTTTTGCATCTGAACTCATCACATGAATAATTTTGCATGATTGTACAATGCTATGCTATGTTTTGTAGATAACATTTTTATTAATTTTTCCATTCATTTCAACAGATATACCATAATTACACCTGCTGCATATCCATGGCTTTAATACACTATATATAAAAATGTAGAGCTTCCAAAACTTTTTGGCTTATTTTTTTGTTCACTAACAAACCTTTTAATAAACGGAGCTATTTATTTCTTACTGTAAAGATAATTTTAATGATCAAACACATGGGTTTTCAAATATTGGCCCTTTTATAAAATAAAATATTAATACAAGCATTATTAAAAAAACAAAAAAAAAAACATGATTAAATGTAAATGCCCATAACAGTATTTTTAACAGTGCAATAGTTCTGATAGCAAGAATGGGACAACTGCTGAATAATGAATTACATGAAATTAACCCAAAAATAAATGAAAGACATTTAGCTAATTATAATCTTCAGACAAGGCATGATCAAGCTGTCTACACCAAAATAAATATTTCCCAAATGATGTTTAACCGAGCAAGGACATTTTCACAGTATGTCTGATAATATTTTTTCTTCTTGAGAAAGTCTTACATGTTTTATTTTGCCCAGAATAAAAGCAGTTTAAATATTTTTAAAAACTATTTTAAGGTCAAATATATTAGCTCTTTTAAGCTATATTATTTTTCGATAGTCTACAGAACAAACCATCGTTATACAATAACTTGCCTAATTAAACTAACCTGCCAAGTTAACCTAATTAACAGTTAAGCTTTTAAATGGCACTTTAAGCTGTATAGAAGTTACTTGAAAAATATCTAGTCAAATATTATTTACTGGCAAAGTAAATAATATTCATCATTCATCAATATTCATTTAATATTCATCAATTCATCATGGCAAAGATAAAAGAAATCAGTTATTAGAAATGAGTTATTAAAACTATTGTTTTGAAATGTGTTGAGAAAATCAACAGCAGGGCTAATAATTCAGGGGGTTTTATAATTCTGACTTTAACTGTACATTATTAGTATTTTTATTTGTATTTTTGAATGAGACTTTTCTTGCATAAGTAAAAGAAACCACACTTTTGCCAACCAGACCAGCCATTTTTTCATGTCAGATCTTTAAGAACTGAATCGAATATTCTAATTAAATTATCAGCTCAAATGCGTACAGTACTCGAATCATTTGTAGACCTCCCCCTTAAAACTTATTCAATATCAAGGTGCTTTGGTTTTACTGCTTCTACAGCAGCTTGACTAAATTGGGTGCATGGAGAGGGAGAAAACTCATTTCCCTTTTCCTTTTCTCTCCTCTCGCTGGCACTTCACTCCATCAGCTTTCCTTTTATCCTTAAGTCATTTTGCCTTTCTCTTTCTCACTCTGTGAACGTCTGCGCTCTCCATCTCCACCTCACCTCCCCACTGCGAAACCAGAAGACGAAAAAAAAAGAAATACAAATTCAAGCTCCAAAATGGAGCAACAGTTGTATTGTCACCTAAAGCTTTTTTGTTCCTTTTTTTTAACCTGATTTATTTTCCTGTTTTCTCTGAATGACAGAACAGGCCTTGGATAACGCAGAGTGAAATTCAGCGCCGAGAGACTGTACGCCGACTGATAGAGCAAGCGGAAGAGAGAGAAAGTTTATAAGGCGCGGTTTTTGGAGAAATGTAAGAAAGAAGCGAGGGAATCTGTGGTGACCAGCTGCAAGAGAGGAGATAGCAGAGAGAGGCTTTTAATTCCCAATCCCTACAGAGCCTTTGAAAATTACCAATCTTCTTATCACAGACGCAGGGCTGCTTATGCAAATTGTTGTGGAGTGGAACGTTTAAACGGAAAATTACTCGACAGCAGTTTTTTTTTTCTTCTTCTTTTTTTTTCGCCTCCCTCCCTTCCTCCCCCCACATGCACACTTCCACATAGAAAGCCTGTTTCCAGTCTCAGATAAGAAGATGAATTGCTCTTTGCGCTTTGAAGCACGTCAGGATTTAAAGACTCCAGCCTTGCTGTGGTCTACGACTGCTGCTCTTTCTGGCTTTGTCAGAAATAAAAAAAAGAAAAAGCGATGGGGAAGGGCATTTCAAAACAACATAGAATCCGTGCTCCAAAACGACGGAGCTTGCCCGAGGAGGAAAATAAATAAATATGGAAACGCACTCAGCAAGCAAATTCCATTCACTGTTGTTTATTATTCCGCCACTTGTTGGTTGCTTCTGAACTGGATCTTAATTCCTCGACATGACAAAGCAATAGATGCACAGGGGGTTTCCGGTCTTAGACGTTGAAAGTCCACTTTTCGGCACTTTTCCAAAATGTTCTTTTGAAAACAGAGCATTGCTTCCTTCCACCACGCCGTCTTATCGGAGTGGAAGAGCTTCAGAGGGCCCGAACGCCGTTCAGCCAGAACTGGAGCGCGGCGGTGAATGCGGCTCTCTCATGCTTGTCCAGCAGCTCTTGACTCTAGGCCACGATTCAATTCTGTTACATAATGTTTTTACATAATGTTCTACATGTCAGTCAAATGTATTGTGGCATGCTTATGTATGGGAGGGGTTACACTTATCTGTTGTACTGTATATTATTGCATCCTGGCAGTTCCTTTGTTCCCTACAATATGGACTTCTCTATGTTTTTAATTCATTCATTTATTTTATTATTTAACTTATTTTCATTTTAAGGTATTTTAAATAATATACTTTAAAAAGTTATAATAAAATGCATGTTGAAAACTCATAACATATGCATGTAAGATAACAGGTGTCATTTGCCTAATGATTTTTAAATATTAAAGCAAAGAGACTTAATGTGCTTATAACGTGCTTATACTGACACCTACTGGCACATGTCACAAGATCACTGACACTGGCATGTGTCACTGACATTACTGGCATGTGTCTAAAAAGAGCCACTTGACAATAATGATGATCAGGGTTACACATAGGCTGTTAATATATTTGGGCCCAGGGGCCCACAAGTTATGTGTTAAAAGTGCGTTGCATACATAGTACCCCCACCCCTACTCACCTCAGGGGCAAGGAAAAAAAGTTCAGGCTCAGGAATTTTTTCCACTATCAGCCCTGTATATATATATATATATATATATATATATATATATATATATATATATATATATATATATATGCGTTTTCTTTAAAAATTACATATTTTTGTATGTTTCATACAGGCACTATGCATGGCTAAAAATAAGTCAGAGGATGTTATTAATGAAAGAAAATCCTGTATGGGTTTTTATTGATATGTATAAGATATTATAAAGTTATGTAATATCACACAATGGTGCAGTTTTCCAGAATATCTACAGTATATGACTAATCTAAACTATTTTATTATTTTAATACCACAGTTCATCAGTACCGAGTAAACTGTAAGCTCTGTATTGTCCATTTCACACGTTTTTTTCTTTTTTTTTTTTTTTTTAACAAAGATTGAAGCACAACCTTTGTGATTCACTGATCAACACTGCAGTGCTTCATTCCTGCATGAATCTGTTTTTGAGCAAATCAGGTGAGCCTGATTCAATAATCTGTTCATAAAGAATCAGGCCTTTTGAATAAATAATTTAAATGAATTATTTAAGCCACGTACTTGCAGTTTTGTCATATTTATTTATCTGCAGCAGGCCTAAACCAGCTAATGTAGCAGTTTGAAAAAATCCCTTGCAAAATTATTGATATAATTAATTGTCAATGCAATGCTTTTGAGGGGCGTCACAGTGGTGCAATTGGTAGCACGATCATCTCACAGCATGATGTTTGCTGGTTTTAGCCCCAGCTGGGTCAGTTGGCATTTCTGTATGGAGTTTACACATTCTCCCTGTGTTCGCACAGGTTTCCGAGTGTTCCGGTGTTCCCCACAGTCCAAAGCCATGTGCTATGGGTGAATTGAATAAGTTAAATTGGCAGTAGTGTATGTGTGTGAATGCAAGAGTGTAGGGGTGTTTCCTAGTGTTGGGTTGCAGCGGAAAGGGCATCCGCTGCGTAAAACATATTCTGGATAATTAGCAATTCATTCCACTGTGGTGACTCCTGATTAATAAAGGGACTAAGCCAAAGGAAAATAAATGAATGAATGAGTTCGTCATTACTGGGTTAACTGTAAGCACAATATTGTCTATTTCATAGTTTGTTTGTTTTTTTTATTTTTTTTATTAAAGGTAAAGCAGAAGTTTTGTGATTTACTGATCACCACTGCAGTGCTTCATTCCTGCATGAATCTGTTTTTAAGCAAATCAAGCGAGCCTGTGATTCAATAATCTATTCATAAAGAAACTGGCATTTTAAATTAATCATTTGAGTTTCAAGTTTCAAGCATCCTACATGCAGTTATGCTATATTTATCCACGGCAGGCCTAAACCAGGGAATGTACCAGCTTTAAACAAACATTTATAATTATTGATATAATTAATTCTCAATATAACACTTTTGAGAGTATTATAAACCTTTTGTGAGACCATCTACCAAAAATCTTTTTTTTTTTTTACGGGGTAAAGCATGTTAAATGATGGACTGACATGTAAATGAGCAATTTGATGACATGAATCTGACTTTGGGGTGAAGCCATTATGTTTAATGACAGTGTCAGCAATACAGTGTGTGTTTGTTCTGTGTTCTTCACAGAGGCAGCTGAGGAGGAGGAAGTGTTTTCTGCTGATCGGGGGACTGCTGTTGCTTACTCTGCTGATCATCATCATCGCAGTCTCTGCCAGAAAATGAGAACAGGACCACAGGTGAGCCATGTCTGTTGTGTCAGGATGTAATACAATTAGAAATGGGGAAAAGAGAGAGAGAAAATGTTCTATATTGTAGGACCCAATCAATAAAACAAACATACATTTATTAAAATATATAATATCAAACAATATAAACACTTTAGTCACACTTTACAATAAGATTTTATTTAATGTATTTGCCAACATGAACTAATAATCAACAATACTTGTTCAGCATTTATTAATTATAGTTTAACATTTACTAATGCATTATTGTAATCCAAATTTATTCTTGTTATCATTAATTACTGCACCGTGAGTTAACAAACTAACAATGAACAACTGAATTTTTATTAACTAACATGAACAAATACTGTAATAAAGGTATTTTTCATTGTTTGATAATGTTAGTAAATGCATTAACTACACATTAACTGATAAAACCTTATTGTAAAGTGTTACCAACAATTTTTATAAAGTAACACATTTGAGCCTATGATGTTCACAATTTAGCATCAAAAGTGTGTTTCTGCATTGCAGTGATTGGCTGATCTTGATTTAGGTGACTTAATAATGACCGGACATTATGATCACTACCATTGCACAAAGTAAACCACTTGGATCTTCATTTTGAGTTCATGAAATATTCATGTTCATTTAATAATTAAAGTGTTAACAAAAAAGCTGTATTCATATAATTCATATCATAGATTTTAGGTTTTATATACATATATTTTTACAACAGCTTATTATATTAATTGTGTATATACTGTATAATAAATAAATTAAGTATAACCTAATTGTTTTAAATAAATGTATGTTTTGCATTTGCGTGAGTTTCATTAAACAAATAAATTACAAATACGTTTTATATTGTATTTGTAGTGATTTTTTAATGATTTACTGTACAAAAGTGTGATGTATTTGCCATGATGATTGCTAGTTAAACTCATGCCTGTATTTTTAAAATATATACAGATTCTCAGCGGGGATATTTTTTTGTCCTAAATCATGTTAAGCAGGTCTTAATTCTCCTATGTCCAAGTAAAGCTACCCAATCAACAATAGTCCATCTCAAAGCCTGTGTGTGTGTATGTATATACTATTATTATTATTAATATTTGTCACGATCATCAGTGATCCAGCCTGTTTAGATCGCTGGTAAACACACAGTATCACATAGAAATACAAATCAGCCATTATTTAGACTACAAGATCCAGTCATGCACTGCACACACACGCACCGGTTCCTAATGGCTGATTGCTTACTCACACAGCTGAAGCTTCTTAAAGACTGATTAATTGGGCTATTTCTTGCAACACACTAACACAGAGACTTTGCTGAGTCTTGTTAAACTGAATAGTCAACATTACGAAGTCTTGCCTTGTTTTGACCCTCACTTTGTTTTGTTTGTTTACATTACTTGCTGCCTGCTTGTACTGACCATTCTTGTTGACCACGACTCTGGATTGCTTGTATACATCTGTTTGTTCTTGATTGCGACCGTTGCTTGCCTGACCAATCTGAGTAAACCTGCGTTTGGATCCGCATGTCATTGACGACGCATGACGTTGTCAGCGTCCCTTAATATTACAAGACTATTATTTTGAATGGTGATAGTAATAAAAGCAATAATGACTGGAGTAATAATTTAATTTAAAACTACATACAATAAGTAATAAATAAATATTGAAAAAGTATTTAAGATTTTGTTTTTTACATTTAATAAATGCCGCCTTGATGAACGAAATAATTTTATTTGAATTAATAAATAATTTTAGGAATAAAAAAAAAAAACTGACCCTAAACTTGTGACTGGTAGTGTGTGCATATATATATATATATATATATATATATATATATATATATATATATATATATATATATATATATATATATATATATATATATATATATATTTATATATATATATATATATATATATATATATATTTTTTTTTTTTATTGCAAAATTGAGATACAAATCACAACAGCTGTTAGGGAAAGAAATCTAAAGCAACACATCCCTTTAGATGATCTTCCATTAATACAAAAACTATTTACTGAAAAGTCCTTAGTGTTTAGTCCTGAATAAGTTAAAAATTTAATTCACAATGGTCTTAAAAGGGTTAAATTAGACTTAAAGAATCATGCAGAAACCCTGATTATAATATTATTTTATCTTTTTTTATCCAATGCATTATATTTATCCTAAATTGCCCTAAAATAGCAATTTGAGAAAAGACTCATTAACAGCACAAGTAATCGAATAGCCACAAAAAAATTTGGCCTAAACAATTCATTTGAAGCAGGTGATTTAAACATCTGTTATCCGCTGGCTAGTAAAACACCTAAATCCTCCACCTTCCCCTCGTTTCAAACTTCAATATGCGATCATCTTTATGAAAGAAAACGAGTGTCAAAACAATCTTGCTTACCTAATTGCTTCTTGACATTTGTGTAACCTGAACCGCCGTATCAGGGTCCTATTTTTCACTTGAAAAGCCAATGCGGCGAAAGCACTATAATATTTCAGCCATAGGCGGCCCCTTTCTCTGAGGGGAGCGGGATTTTTATCAGTTAGATGGATTACCTCCTCATTCATCTCTGAAAGGCCAGCTGACAATTACACTCTTCTGTTATTCATTTATCCTCACAATCTACTTTTATTCCTTCATTGACTCATTCATTAGTTCATCGGTTTCTCCTCATTCATCTATCTGTGAGTGTTGGGAAGCGGCTGAGGACTGACTCCATTTCCATGCGATGTTTATCGGTGTGTTCGATCTTTTTCGGCCTCCCTCGGGGAGACGAGACTGACTGACAGGCCGGACTCCCTCTCCGATCGATCCATAGCCTCTCGGCGCTCCCTCTTTTCCTCTGGTACACACACAAGCACACACACCTCTTTTAAAACGGCGTGTGTGAAACCGAAAGCTGATAGCATCTTTAATTAAGTAGCTCTTAACTCGCATTTGTGAAATAGAGTGAAACAGGGAGCGTAAGTTGTTTGAACTTTGGTGCTAAGATCTCATCTTTTAGCGGGCGCTTGAGCAAATAAGAACAGTTGAGAGATTTTGTCACTAAAAACATCACTCAACTCAAGCATGCCGTATACGCAGTGTTCACAGACGAAGTACTCATGAGTGGTAGTAGGGATATCAGTATTCCAGCGCTGTTGTTGTTTTGACCTGCAACTGCCTCTGTTATGCTATTATGTCTTTCATTTAAATGCTAAATCTTTTAAACTGTTAGTAGTCATTTTAGTGCTAAATTTACCATATCATGTGGTTGCTGTGTTCTGGGGGCTTTTATAATTTTGCGGTGTGGTTGCTAGGATGTCCTGAGTGGTTGTTAGGGTGCTTTCACACCTGTAGATCGATTATTTTGTTCCGAAACAGGGATTGCAAATTGTTACATTGTTGCTATTTGTTCTTGGTGTGGTTGACTTTCACACGGCAAAGTTTCTAAACGGACCTCAAGAGCTAAAACAATTCACTTGCCAATAAACTCCCCTTACATTGGTCAGAGTTTGACGGTTTATTTTGCAGAGTCCCGCTCAGCAGTCATGCGTCCTTATTTTATATTATGACGATAAGCAATAAGACATTATAAGCGAAAAACCGAGCTTTCATTTTGAATGGTGACATCCACAGACATCGTCACCAAATATACAACAGAGGTAAGACTCTCTCAAACTTAGCCATCTGCTTATGCATTATAGGCTTTACCTTATAGAGAGAAATAACAGATTACATTGCTAAAAATTACAATTACATTGTTCTCAATTTTTCATGGTTTGGTTTAGATTTATTTATTTATTTATTTATTTATTTATTTATTTTTTATTTATGTATTTATTTATTTACTATTTTTTTATTTAAAAAAAAAAAAAGTTCATACAACATTGTTAAAAAGAGATTAGCTGACTTAAAGTGAATAAACCTGCTGCTCAAAAATTATAAAATAAATTAATGATGCGCATAATGAACGTAACTGAAGTCAACTTAGCATTTTCGAATTACAGTGATTTACTCACTTTTTAAGCCAACTTGTTGCTGTTAAAGCAATGGATTTTACTGTTTTTTGTCAAATAACTAATCTTGTTTTACTGCTCTCTTCTAATTTTTAATTATCCCTGTGATTTACTGTCTTTATTTATTTATGTATTTATTTTGTTTATTTATTTATTGTTAGATTTATATGTTAGTTTGTTTGCTGGTTTATATTTATTTATTTTTATTATTTTTTTTAAATCTTTTTGTTAGTTTTATTATTTATTTATATAATTTTTTTTTTCATTTTTTTATTTATTTGTTATTTTAAACAGCAAAAATCAGCCCAAGGCATTCGTGTGTTTTTTTCATTGTTTGTTTGCTTGTGTTTATTTATTTATGTACTTATTATTATTTTTTTTATTTATTTGTTACTTTGTCCGTTTATTTTATTAATTAATTATTCATTTATTTTTATTTTTTGTTTGATTTATTCTTTAGTTATAATGAATAGTTATTTATAGTTAGTTATATATAATAATATATAATATATAATTTATTTATTAATTAATTAATTAACTTAATTTATTTATTTATTTTTTTATTTATTTTATTTTATTTTATTTTTTATTTGTTTGTTTGTTTGTTTGTTTGTTTGTTTGTTTGTTTGTTTTCCCATTACTAAATATTTTTTATGCTTATTTCTATTCCACCTTCCCTTTCTTTTAAATAAATGAATTGTTGGAGAGTCAAAAAATCAATGTTAATTAAATGCTTTTTGTGTGTGTGTGTGTGTGTGTGTGTGTGTGTGTGTGTGTGTGTGTGTGTGTGTGTGTGTGTGTGTGTGTGTGTGTGTGTGTGTGTGTGTGTGTGTGTGTGTGTGTGTGTGTGTGTGTGTTCTTGTTTTTATATCCCGGTGGGGACTTAAACCTGAATGCACACCGCCTCATGGGGACTCATGTCACCGTGGGGACCTAAATTGAGGTCCCCACGGGCAAAGCCTCACTAGCCCCTCCCAAATGGTGTTAGAACACACCCCATGCATTTTCTCCAATGTCCTCTTGGGGATCATTTTCAAGAGAATATTCTGTGTGACTGTGTATCTATGCGCCCCTGGGGGTCACACAGAATATTGCAGTCCCCACCACGTCATTGTTCTGGAAAAGTGTGTCACTTTGTCTCCACTCTATAGCGCCCCCTTTCTTGTCTTCAATTATTACATTAACTGTTGATGGACCAGCATAAAAACTATTTAATACATTACATTACAAGGCATCAACTGATTAGAATATATTAGATATGTTAAAAAATTATGCTCTTTATGCAATTTATTGTAGATCTAACAACAGATTCCAAATATCCATTATGTGTTCAGGATATAAATATCCATTATTGATAAATAAATCAAAAGGAGCATAGCCAGTATTTCACTCTTGCATTAATACATTACCAGTTAAGGTTAAAATATTTTAGTGTGGTTTATTGTAATACTCAGTTCATATGCAATGGTATTACTGTATGCATCTATATTTAAAAAACTAAAGTTTGGCTTTGCCTAGATTAGCCTACATTTTATTAAAATAAACACAGGGTTTATTTCTTCCTTCAGACTTTAATGAGAAAATCACTATTGATTGTAAATGAGAACACAGAGAACAGACTTGTGTCCTTATGGAGACCTATAGCCAGGTTAGCTTGGAAGAATGAATGATGCGAGAACACAGAACATAAACAGAATATACCTGGCCCGGCTGAACCATGTTACTAATAAACATGGGTCAAAAAATTAAGTTTTGACCTACTGTTAGGTTGAATTGGTCGGCTACAGTAGGCTACATCTGTCTTTGTGAAGTTTAAGCATGTGAACAATGTGAAATAAATAGATCTGAATAAAGTTTAAAAACCTGTTCCAGCATCAAGACAGGGCTGCTATAGGGAATGAGCAAGTATAGGGGCAATGGCTGATTCAAGCATGCTATAGTGTCTGCGTTACACAAGGAGCAGCAAAAAGGCCAAAGTGCAGGACCGGTCATCACAGTACACAAGTTTTAGCTTAGTCCTTTTAGCAGAGCTGTTAATGGATATAGCATCTGCTTCAAGAGGGCCAGTACTTCTTACATCAGGTGCCTGGACATGATGGGCTTCTGCCATAAACAGAGCAGCACATTGACTTCCGTGATTCCAAATGTTAAATGTCTACAGGGACCAAATCGTTATGGTTTTTTGCCCTCACAAGGGTTACATAAATCCTGGAAATAATGAACAATGTCTCTTTATCACAATAGTCTATGGGAATTTACATGTACAGTAGATTTACATACATAAAACATTTTATTTCTAAGTTAAGGATTTCTGTATATTCTTTCAAGAATTATGGGAGTATTAAATTATGGAAGACACTTTTATGCCATCCTAAAGGTGGATCTAGCTTAAGAGAAGGCAGTAGCAACAGAAGTGCTGACATGGTTTCAGACCTTGTCTAGAACATTACAACTAAGTGTGAAAAGAGAGATAGTTTGCTTTTATTTTAAGGATGCCGTTAATGAGCTTCAAAATTAATACAGACTGTTTTTCAGGACATCAAGGAGAACAACAGCTCTGAATCACTTTCTGTTCTGTTTTACACCTTTCATTTCAATCACTTCTAAGTATCTAAGTAAACGGTGCATTTAAATAACACATTAATAACAGTAAACAACTTCAGTTACTTCTGGTGTTGTGTTGAAATAATTTGAAACTAGCAGGAAGAATCAGGTTCATGGATCTACAGTATGAGGCCATCTTTAGATGTCAGCTCTCTCCCTCCACACAGTAAAGTGTAGATAGGATACAAGGCCGGCCGGAACTGCAAATACACATCAATACAGAAGCATTTTTTATGACACTGTATAACAATAATTTATATTTTTACAGTACTGTGACGGTTAGGGTGGTTGTAGACATTAATGAAATACTATTTATTGGGTAATTTAATAGATAATATAAATCATATTCGTTAACTTCCGGCCACAAACATATCTGATCCAGCAACAACCCCTCCACACTCTTGCTTCACTCGCTCTGCTGCTAGACTCTCTTTAAGAGCAGTGTAGGTGCTGTGAGGCTCTCTGGAGCTACCATCATGTAAGCTATTATACCTGCTCAGGAATATTCCCACAAACCATTTCATTTTGCCACACTTTCTATTAGATAGGCCTGTGATGTGCTGGTATCAGTAGTTGAAGATGAACAAACCATTTTAAGGGCCTTGCATTTATTTAGGCCTGTTTGCCTTAAAGAATACCATAAAGATGTAGTTAGATGGTATTACATGCTCATATTAAATTGACTGGACATATTAAAGAGTTTTGATAATGATGTTCAGATAAGTTGTAATAAAAAGTAGTTTATTCCCTTTTAATAATAAAGTAATGGATGTATGTAGGTGTGCATGGTCAATGCATCACATCTAATACATTTATGTGGTCCAAAATGTTAAATTACCAAATGTTGGTATTATAATAAAACATAATGGACACATAATGGCAGTTTATTCCGCTATGGCGACCCCAATCAGGGACTAAACATGAATGAATGAATGAATGGAAACATAATAAAACACATGTTGTATTATTTACACCCTGACAGCAGGATTGAATGCCTTTATTTATTACAAGTGTTTGTAATAGTTAATGAATTTTTTTTTTGTGAATTCTTTAATAGTTCTAAATGGGATCCATTTATTTATGTGTTGTCAGAATACAGCATTTAATAATAAGGGGGTTCTTTGTATCTTAATTATAACTTTTTTTCGTTAAGCTATTAAAATTCCCTTTAACCATAATGCATTTATTTAGTTAGAGCAAATATGTTCGGGTAATAAGCTGAATAATTTCGAGTAAAAGTTCGACTGACACATTAGAGCTGTCAGTGCTGGATTGCTGCTGAAGGCCATCCGCTGTGTATGCATGCGCCAGACCGCGGTTCAGTCGGCGACCCGCGCTAAAGCAGCGCGGGAGAGTGTGTGACATTACACGTGACCGGAGATTTTGCGTCCCCACCGCGACCATCCCCTCCCCCCCACACACACACACCTGCGACACAGCAGGACAGGGTCAGAGAGGATGCTGTGAGTAAAGGCGCGAAGACGTCAACATGTCTGAAGGACAGGTAAGTTTATGATTTGTACGATCACTTCAATATATTCGAATGTTTATGTTTATGTATTGTTTGCAACTATATTATATCATAAAAATCGCGTTATTTTATGTCTCAAGCGCTTTTGATAATCGGCATAATCTCGAAGCTGCTTTGCAGAAAGTACAGATTAATGTATCAAGCTGACAATAATATTAGTTAGGGTAACTTTAACTGTAACGTTAAAGTTAGATTCTTACGATCGCGTTTTAAGCCAAACGTTGGAATTGCTTAAGAGATTTTGCAATTTAACTGTACATTAAACGTTTACTATATTTGCGTACATTTACGTGTAATCTTCGTTTACTTTTGAAATATTGTTTGAATTCATGTTCTTGCCAGACTGCATATTTTTACCAAGATGTTTTGATAATTTTTGTTATTGTTAACGTTAGCGACCTGCACGTGCAGCAGGCCTCTGGCCAGGCAAAATCTATTTACTTTTATCCACAAAAATAGGAATGTTGTTCTTCAGTAATGCAAGAGACAATTTAAATTAATTCAGTACAATATTTCTAGTTTTATAAGGGAGTTTTCTAGATTTAAAAAATGCTAATTTTCAGTCAAATGTCATAAATATGTCTAGTCTTATTTCACAGTGTTGAATATTTAATTATTGTCAAATTATACTACAGTATTGCAGTTGTAATGACAGTATAAGGTAATGTTAGAGCATGATGTTTGACTGATTATCACACTTGTGCTTGCAGGGCGATAAAAGTGACAGATACTCTGGATGCACAGGTAACGTTAAGATCATGAATTGTCCTGTTAGCTAGTACTCAAAATAATCCTTACATATAAGAATCATACTCCACTTTTTGAGCCAGACTAACCTGAGTTTAACTTTGTTAGAGCACAACCTTTAAAAAAAGAAATATCCAGCATAATCCTGCATTATTTTAATGGTTAACTAAACATAGACATTATTTTTTAAGTGTTCTGTGTGTTGTTGATAAGGCTTTTGCTAAGTCTTCTGGATTTGTTATCCTATAGTGATATTTATTTTAAGGGTTTTAGAACTGTAACTAGTACAAGGAAACAAACAAAAAATGTATTGAAGTTTTACTGAAAGGAATGTTTTACTTTAGTATGAACAGCCATATTGGCATTGTTCATTGTCAACCTGAATAACATTCCTGTCTTCTGTGACAGAATTTGCAGTGGATGAGGTGACAGCTTGTGCTAAAGAAGAGACAAAGGTAAGCAGCCACTAGTGATTCATAGAACTGTATTTTTCAACATCTAAACTCTCCAAAGCCATCACAAGTCATTAGCCGCATTTCTATGGAGCTAGATTTGTTTTTTTATTATTCAATCAAAAATATTTAGTTTTAAAGTAAAATTAAGTATGTTGTAATTAAAGAATTAAAGATTTCAAATAAAAAACACGTTTATTTAAAAAACTTATGTCAATGATAATAAAATATTTTGGATTGCAAAAATAAACACTTGTCCTATTATGCAGTTACCACAATTTTCATTGCATACTCATTAATTTTGCTCTCTTTTCTGCTGTCTTTTATTGCACATCTAGAATCTTTGCTTGCAGGTTGAAATATTTTGCTTGTGAGTTGAAAAGTTTTGAACCCTTGAATGCCGGGGTTAAATTTGTGTCTTTATTACTCAAACAAACATATGAAGTTTGACCAAAACTAGGTAGAATGCAATTAAAAAATTAAAGATTTAAAATAATAAAAAAACATTTATTTAAAAAAATTCACACTACAAAAAATAAACTATTGCCATGTTATGCGGTTACCACCAAATTAATGCATTGTGTGCTCATTTATTTTGCTTTTGGTTTTGTTTCATTTTTTGCTAATCTAAAATTTTTGCTTTTGAGTTAAAAAGTTTTGCGAGTTGAAAACTGCAGCTCAGTGGGCGGGATCTTCTGAAACACCTTATTCTATTAGTCATCTTGATTGAGGTCACCGGTTGGCCACGCCCATTACATTTTCGAGCGGTTGGAATGGACTGCCTTGCCTTCTGTGACAGGAGCGAGCTATGGCGAGCAGCAGGTCTTCTTCAAGGTAGGTTAACTGAAACTGTATAATAACTTGTGTATTACCATACATATTTCCCATCTAAATATGTTACGACTGCTAGTATTAAACTCTGTCCAGTCAGATTAGCTGTAAGTCCACCAATATAATCTGGATGCAGATGCGATGGAGAACACAGTTGTGCACGTCTCAGCTGTGCACATACTTTTGAACACATGTATTGTTTTATTTATATATATATATATATATATATATATATATATATATATATATATATATATATATATATATATATATATATATATATATATATATATCTAATATATATATATATATATATATATATCTTGCACATATTTCATCTAATGTTAGTCAATCGAGAGTATTCATCAATATCACTGACTAGACAGAGTTTAGGAAAATGTGGATGGTAATATACAAGTTATTATACAGTTTCAGTTAACTTACCTTGAAGAAGACCTGTTGCTCGCTCTGGTCACTAAAGGAGTCCAGTACAATCGCGTGAAAACGTTATATATATATACATGAGATGGACTGTAAACTCATTTTTAAAAGGTAGATTTAGGTCGCTGCCACGATTTTATGTTAAATTATAGCTGACAGGCATTTTTTAACATCCCTACTACTACTGTATTATTACTTAAACCGTATACCGTATAAAAAATACGTATATGTTGGCAAATGCACTACTAAATAAATGTATCTTCTACACATGTCTTCCGCATAAAAATATAATTTATACAGACACATGCTATAGTGCTTTACTATACTGCAGTAAAGTGTATTATACCATTTATGTAACAGTATTTTTGTTATTAAAAGCTACAGCTGGGAAATATTTTAGCTGAATTAATAAAATAAAATAAAACATTTATATTTCTTCAATGCAAAATAAATTCCAGAAAGGGAAACAATAAATGTATAAAAAAATACATTTAAAATCACTTATAAAAAGTCAAAATCTACTATTGTCCAAATCCGACACAATTCCAGAAAATAATTCAACACACATCAGGTGGTGATTGAAGAGTTTAGTGAATAAATGTCTGGTCAGTCAGTGCAGATGTTGATGTCTAAGTAGACAATGCAGATGGAGACGCCTGTGGAATCATTGTGGATGTTGATTCGTTGATTTAAGACAGTGTAGATGTAAACGTCTGTGGAGTCAGCCCAGATGTGGACATCGGAGGAGTCAAAGCAGATGTTTTACGCCCGCTAAGACTGAGTGATCAACCTGTAAGAATAAATCGAAGAAACAGATGAGAAAATTGTTCTGATTAATGTAATATTTATAATCCACATATCTCTCGTGTCTATGTATTGTTGTTTTATAAATACATTTATTACTTTACAACTGATTTATACCAGTTCCTTTAAAGACCAAATATTTGCAATAATGCCTAAACAAATTATATAGCGAAGATAACCTGCAAACTGCCCTGTTACTTTTCAAAACGACTTCAACATTGTATATTGTGTTACTAACATTTGCAAACTCTTTACTAACATGGTTTATCACTCAGTAACTGAGCATTTTTTAAGGAAATCAGAAAGCTTATTATGAAGTGTGCACCTCTCTAACGTTAATTCTTTACTAACATAATTGTTCCTGATATATATATATATGTGTATGTATATATATATATGTGTATGTATATATATATGTGTATGTATATATATATATATATATATATATATATATATATATATATATATATATATATATATATATATATATATATATATATATATCCAGTAAAATCATTAATTACTGCTTTGTAATAAACCCAAAGATGTTAGTAACACATCAGTTATAATGTTGGGTTAGTGGTAAGTCAGTTTACAAATGTAGCGTGTTGAAGTAGTGCACATTTTACAACAATGTTCCTAATTCCCTCAACTAATGCTTTGCTAGAGATAAATCATGTTAGTAAAAAGTCTACAAACATGAATGACATGCCTGTTGAAGAATGTGAGTTGTTCAGTATTTGCTGCATTAAGTGACATTACTATTTGTATAAGTTTCCGTTAACAAAAATGTAGTATTACTGAATAAATGCTGTTTATTTAGTTATGTTATCTAGTCAGTGAACAAATACATTATTGTATTTGTCCATAAACATTGGCTAATAACATCAAGCTGTTAATATAAGGAGATACAATAGAACATGACTAAGTTAACGTTACCAAAGTTTATGCTAAACAAACTCGTTCACCATCATTTTTTAACTTATGCATTAATATGTTTAGTTAACATTAACAAAGATTAATTATTGCTTAACAGATATCCTGTTCATAATTAATTCAAGTTAACTAATGTATGAACTAACATTTATATGCGAAACGAAATATACTAAATAAATATTTGTCACGTTTGTAATGAAATATACATACACTGAGTTACTACATTTTCTAACAGTGGAGAATAAATATGATGCTCCAGTTCAAAGACACAGTAGCTTTTGTCTGGAAACTAACTGAAGATTAATGGGTTGCCGAGAATGTATCCCAGTCTGTTTGCAGACCTACTGTACACCTGGCCATCATCTACAGACAAAAAGCCTGACTTTAATAATACATCAATGTATATTTTCCAAATTACTCTGGCCTTGCGTTGCCCTTTACAACTGTACAGTACTGATGGCCGACAGCTAATGTTAGTTTATCGAGAGAATTCAAAAATATCACTGACTAGACAGAGTTTAATACTAGCAGTCGTAACATATTTAGATGGGAAATATGTATGGTAATACACAAGTTATTATACAGTTTCAGTTAACCTACCTTGAAGAAGACCTGCTGCTCGCCATAGCTCGCTCCTGTCACAGAAGGCAAGGCAGTCCATTCCAACCGCGCGAAAATGTAATGGGCGTGGCCAACCGGTGACCTCAATCAAGATGACTAATAGAATAAGGTGTTTCAGAAGATCCCGCCCACTGAGCTGCAGTTTTCAACTCGCAAAACTTTTTAACTCAAAAGCAAAGATTTTAGATTAGCAAAAAATGAAACAAAACCGAAAGCAAAATAAATGAGCACACAGTGCATTAATCTGGTGGTAACCGCATAACATGGCAATAGTTTATTTTTTGTAGTGTGAATTTTTTTAAATAAATGTTTTTTTATTATTTTAAATCTTTAATTTTTTAATTGCATTCTACCTAGTTTTGGTCAAACTTCATATGTTTGTTTGAGTAATAAAGACACAAATTTAACCCCGGCATTCAAGGGTTCAAAACTTTTCAACTCACAAGCAAAATATTTCAACCTGCAAGCAAAGATTCTAGATGTGCAATAAAAGACAGCAGAAAAGAGAGCAAAATTAATGAGTATGCAATGAAAATTGTGGTAACTGCATAATAGGACAAGTGTTTATTTTTGCAATCCAAAATATTTTATTATCATTGACATAAGTTTTTTAAATAAACGTGTTTTTTATTTGAAATCTTTAATTCTTTAATTACAACATACTTAATTTTACTTTAAAACTAAATATTTTTGATTGAATAATAAAGAAACAAATCTAGCTCCATACATTTCCACTGTTGGGCTAGTGCGAGCCAGGGCTTTTATCGGGCCGGGCTGAGCCAATAGTCCGAGAGCTTGAGCAGTGAGGCTGAAATTATGTCGCGTTTCCACTGTCAGGCCAATGACTCGCAGTGCAGAATGCAAACCTATTAAATGCATTAAATGATGTATACGCATAGGCCTATGTATATTTATTCATTATATTAGTTTACTCGCTGGCCGACTGCTGGCATCGTGCATCGAGTGGTCTCGCCACTAACAGAGGGATGACCGAGCGCACCAGCCATAATAAAAAACAAGAAGAAGGTAGTTTTGCTTTCGCTCACCCAAAAATGCTCTGTTTGCACGATTTGATTAATATCATCATCTCCAAATACTTTATAAATAATATTTCAAAACTCCTCCATTGTTTATTGTTTTTAGAAAATATCTTTTTTTCCAGATAGGCCTTTGTAAAATGAAAGTTAAAAATGGCTTGAAACCAATTAATTTATATGAATTATATATACCTAAATTGATATAGCTTTTATTTTATATTGGTTTATTTATTTAATGTTTTTATTATATACAATATTTCTTTAAATTAATTTAATATAGCTTAGGCTATTTTGTCTAGATGTAATATGATATTATTGTGTTGAGTTGATACGTAATTTGTACGTAACAGCAGCAACGTATGTACGTAACATATTTTATATTATCTCCAAAATAAATATACCCAGCCGTTCACAGCATCTGCAGAGCAGTGAAGTGAGCACTCGTTCGTCGATCTCTCACACACACATACACGCATTTAAATATTTTTATATGAAGGCGTATATAAAAACTTTAAATGAGGAACGCGAGAAAATTTATTTTTTGATTTCAAAGTGTGAAACAAAGGTTAGTTGTGTAAAATGATTCAATTTGATTGGTGAGTCTTATGTTAAGTATGATTTGTGTTTTCACCATGCCATCAAAACTTGTTATTTTCAGTTTGCAGTGCTCTCTAGTCAGCAATTGGCCCCCAAATTTGGTAGTGTGTTAGCATGCACTAGAGCACCTGTGCCAGATTTCAGCACTGTGTTTAGTATGCAGTCTAGACAGTGAGCCACAGTTATAGTTTACCCCAAAAATTGTTTTTGTTTTCTATTTACTTAGCCTCAAAAGGTTGAAAACACAGTTTTTTCTTTTTAGCACAAAATAAGATATATATTTTTAAAATGTTACAAACTGGTAGCCTGTCATGACTACCAGCGATTCAGTGGCTGCAGATATACACATAATTTTAAGATGTCGTTGGTCTTGTCACTTCTGATTTCTAACTTGTGGCTTTTATTTGTAGCTTAACAAGAAAATACTTGGTTATGCTTCAGAAGAATCTTCATCAAGATCAGATATCAGTGAGGATGATTACGTGCCAGATACTGAAGAGTCTGACAGTAACACTTCAGAAAAAGTAGAGAGTTTAGTAAAAAAGATAAGTAATAATAAGAAAAAGGTAAAGTCAACTTCAAATGTTCCAGCATGTAAAAAAAGACGTGCGTCTCCTTCACAATCCTCTGCATCTGACAAACAGGACAGTTCACTTCAATCTTCTTCATCAGGAGAACATGAAGAATCACATTCACCCAATAATCTTAATGTGAATGTCATGATGCTCAAAAAAAAAAAAGATGGAGCCAGACTATATAACAAAAAGTTTTACTGCCTATTCTGCTTCAAACCATTCAGTAAAATCGCACGTCACCTAGAGTCTAAACATAAAGATAAGCCAGAGGTGGCAAGAGCGATTGCTTTTCCGAAAGGCTCTAAAGAGCGAAAAATACAGCTGAGTTTGTTAAGGAATAAGGGGAACCGATGTCATAACGCTCAGGTACTCAGTGAAGGAAGAGGAACGGTGATTCCTAAACAACAATCCACTGCACCAGTAAATGCAAGTGATTATTTGCACTGCATTAACTGTTCAGCGTATCTAAAAAGAAAATCGCTATGGCGGCATATGCAAAGATGCCAGCTGAGCCAGAAAATTAACAAAATGAAGCCAGGGAAAACTCGTGTTCAGTCACTTTGCTCATATGCTGAACCTGTTCCAGACAGTATAAGTGAAAGGTTTTGGAAAATGGTGCTTGATATGCATGACGATGAGATAACCCATGTTGTCCGCAAAGAGAAAATCATACTGAAATTAGGGCAACATCTCTTCAATAAGCATGGCCATGATGTTACGAAGCATGAATACATCAGGCAAAAAATGCGTGAAACTGGACGTCTTGTCCTCGAAGGGAAAAAAAATGGTAAGCTGAAGGAGGTGTCTGATTTCTTTATTCCAGCTAATTTCCCTTATGTTATTCAAGCAGTTCACAGTGTAGCTGGCTTGAACGAAGAGACAAGCACATTTAAAACACCATCTTTAGCACTGAAGTTAGGGCACAACCTCAAGAAGATGGCCAGCATTATTGAGTGTGATGCCATGATGGCAGATGATAAGAATAGTCTTAGCAACGTGCAAGCCTTCAAGCAAATATGTGACACTAAATGGAGTGAGTGTGTGTCATCCCAGGCCCTTCGTAATTTGAGTGAAGTTAAATGGAACTGTCCACAGCTTCTTCCGTTTGCGGAAGATGTGAAGAAAATGCATCAGTATCTTGACTGCCAAAGTAAGGCATATCAAGCAAGACTTGAGGAAGAACAAAGTATGAAGCACTGGGCAGAACTTGCCAAAGTCACGCTTTGTCAGGTGATACTATTTAATCGAAGAAGGGAAGGAGAGGTGTCTAAGATGTCACTTAATTCGTTTACATTAAGGGACACATCCTCAACTCATCCGGATGTTGAGCTTGCTCTGTCCGATCTAGAGAAGTCACTTTGTAGTCATTTTCAAAGAATCGAAGTCCGAGGAAAACGTGGCAGAAAAGTCCCCATTTTACTCACTCCTGATATGGTCGTCTCAATGGAGTTGTTGGTGAAGACTCGCCGCAGCTGTGATGTGCCAGATGAGAACGTCTTTATGTTCGGAAGACCCCAAGCTCTCACTTTCTTCAGAGGATCTGACGTCATTCGTAACATAGCAAAAAGCTGTGGAGCAAAGCACCCCGAGGCATTGTCCTCCACCAAACTGCGAAAGCACATGGCCACTATGTCCAAGGTGCTAAACTTAAAAGAGAATGAAATGGATAACCTCGCAGATTTTTTAGGGCATGACATCAGGGTCCACAGGCAATATTACAGACTTCCTGAAGGCACATTGCAGCTAGCAAAAATTAGCAAAGTCTTGATGGCCATGGAACGAGGACAGCTTTCACAGTTTAAAGGACAGAATTTGGATGAAATCCAGATTGATCCCCAAGGTAAAGTATTCCCGGGTTATTACCGGGAACACCAGCATTAGTTATAGACAATTGTTGAATGTTATTCAAAAGTTGTTGCCTAATAATTTTATCTGTTATAGAGAAACTTTTGCTGGACAGTGATGGATCCGAGTCTGAAAATGAGATTGAGTCAACTGGAAATGGTGCCTCACCTTCAAATTCAGCAGGTACTGTATGTGTAATGTGTGTTATTTGTTTTGTGCTTAGCAAGGAATAATGACCACAAACATAGTAAAATAAAAGCAAATGTATGGTTTATTGTCATGTATTGTCAGTGTTAAGGCTTGTACATGTCATGGAAGAAAAGTGAAATGAAACTCAGTATTAAATCATGTTTGCTACTCTCCATAATAATGTCCTCCTGCTGACATTGTTGTTGCTGTTGTGTTTATCATACAGCTCTTGGTGTTTAGACACCAGTGAAAAATGCAGCTCCACAGTCATCTTTCCTCTGTGCATTATCTTCATTGCATGAAAGTGAAAGTGTGTTCGCCTAAACATGGAGGAAATCACTTCTGCTGTTTACACACATCATTCACTTTTCTTTTCAGCTTGCTTTTAGTCCCGAAAAAAAACATTAAGGACAACATATTCTTAAAGCACACAGCACAATAAGTGACAATTAAAAGTATTATTTTAAACATTCTCATTAGTTATGATCTTATTAAATTCTCAATGTTCTTCAACTGAAGGGAAATGATGGGAAAGGTGGAAAATGGTACACATTACTTGGGAAAAAAAACTGGGTGTCATTGCTGTAGTCATGCACACAGTGAGACTGGAGACAGGATAAATCAAGAGACCAGGGGCCTCATGTACGAAGACTTGCGTGGAAATCATACTAAAACACAGAAAAAAATTCAGATGTATGAAACACTGCGTACGCCAAATCTCGCGCATATTCTGTTTGTACATCTGAATGAACGTGAAACTGAGCGCAACATGCACGAGCACAAAACCCCTCCCTGCCTCCTCCCCCGTATGAATATGCTAATGACTCTACTTTGGCAAAACCCAACGAAAAAGTAACGGCAAAATGAAGCAAAAAGAGGAACTTTGAACAGAATGTGAATGTGAGGTGCTGTTTTCGGAGGTAGACCAGAGAAAAACTGTTTTATTTGCAAGTTTGTCCTCCAGAATTAATAACAAAAGAAAAAAATAGAGTGGGAGAGTTTAGCTGATGCGGTTAACAAAGTTAGGTCTGAACATCGCACTGAGTGG
Organism: Danio rerio; assembly: GCF_052040795.2. Taxonomy (NCBI): domain Eukaryota; kingdom Metazoa; phylum Chordata; class Actinopteri; order Cypriniformes; family Danionidae; genus Danio; species Danio rerio. Next base: position 42,906,511 of record NC_141036.1, on the reverse strand, counting down.
AGCAGGTAATCATTATTGGCCTGTTGCTTATTTTAGAGTCTTTGTGTGCAGGTAGTGGTATTAATCTAGGAGAACACAGAAAACAATGAGACCAGGAGACAAAGGCACCAGGACACAAAGAACCAACAACAGCAAACAGGTAAGTAGCAATGGGTGAGTCAGGTAAGTTCATTGGTGTGAACCGTAGATCAAACTCTGGGTAAGAGCAGAGTGACTGTTAATAAAAGGAACTGATGATGGAGCGCAGAGGTGCAATAAAAATGTAAGCAGGGGATTTTGATCGGATTGATTAGGATTCAGGTGGGGAAGGTGGCTGTGGTGACTGCCTGAGATTACAGTCTTCTCCAGAGGAGGCTCCTGATACTCTTATGTGATGTTGGGGACGGATGGAGCTGATGACATCTTTGGCCACTGGCATTCACTGTGCCACCAATACCAAGCTTGCAGGAGCCAGAGGGTCTTCTACTGCCTGGGTGTCCCAGTAGGTTGTCATCTGTGCACAGAAGGGTTTGTAGGCAAAGATGTTATAAGACCGCTGTGATGTGCTGGCACTATTTGGCCAAGTTAAGGGAGTTAATCAGGATGTCTTCAATATAGACAATAACAAAACAATGGAGGAACTCACAAAACACCTTGCATAATGAAAGATGGCTGGGAAGATGGGGAGTACATACAGCATGACCTGGTACTTGCAGTACCAAAAGGGTTGACGAAAGCTGTCTTTTACATCTTCCAGTCGGTAAGTAAGGCAACTGGACTACCTGGGAGTTCAGTGTGTGGTATTTAATGCTCTTCAGCTGCTTCAGAATGCAGCAGCACGAGTGGTCTTTAATGAAGCTAAAAGAGCACATGTCACTCCACTGCTCATCTGTTTGCACTGGCTGCCAGTTGCTGCTCGCATCAAATTCAAAGCTCTGATGTTTGCTTACAAAGCGACCTCTGGCTTTGCTCCTTCTTATCTGCTCTCACTCCTGCAGATCTATGTGCCCTCCAGAAACTTGCGTTCTGTGAATGAACGTCGCCTCGTGGTTCCATCCCAAAGAGGAAAGAAATCACTTTCCCGAGCTCTCGCATTCAATCTGCCCAGTTGGTGGAATGAACTCCCTAACTGCATCAGAACAGCAGAGTCACTCGCTGTCATCAAGAAACCACTAAAAACTCAACTATTTAGTCTCCACCTTCCTTACTAATCTGCAATTGCCTCTCTGGCTCCTCCACTAATTAAAAAAAAAATTACTAATGTTCTTGCTTCTTATACTTTCTTTACAGACCTGAAACTTGCCTACAGCACTTATTCACTGTTGCTCTTATAGTTGTGTAAGTTGCTTCCTTGTCCTCATTTGTAAGTCGCTTTGGATAAAAGCATCTGCTAAATGACTAAATGTAAAATGTAAATGTAATGCAATAATGGAGACTTCCATTGTTTTTGCCCACAAAGAAGAACCTGGAAGCAGGCAGTGAGATTGATGATTAAGTCCTCCACACACTCCTCCATAGCCTTGTGCTCTAGGCAGCAGCTGGATAGTGCAGTCCCATGTCTGATGAGATGGAAGATAAGGGGTTGCCCATTTACTAAAGACATCCTGTAATGCAGAATACTCTGATGCGACCACTGACATGATTTGGGTATCAGGATTCAACACTGGACGTGGGGCTTGATGAGGCAGTCTATGAATAAATGTCCAGGGGCAGCGCAGAATAAACATACTTTAGCAGGTAGGTGGCATTCAGCTTCTGTGCTTGAGACGTGGGTAAGGTACACTTGCAAGAGATCTGGTACCGGAGTACAGGCAGCATAGGAGGCAAGCTCGTGAGTGGCGTTGGAGATATGGCAAGCAGATAGTGATTGGAATAGGCAATAGGTAGACACCATTACTCAATGGTGTTGTACATCATAATAGCAGAACGAATGTTTGGGTTCAAGCTTTGTTGATAGGTTCTAATGAGCACGGTCTCGTTCCACCCACTAGCTACTGTCAAAGTCTGGTGAGTGAAATTGCCAATGGTGGATGAACCTGGGTGGAAACAGAATAAATGTTTGGAGGTCGAGAGTGCTTCTGTGGCCATACTGAAAGCTTTGAAGGATTGGTTAGCGAAATGAACAAATGTGTTGACAATAACAGGTAAGTAGCAATGGGTAAGTGCAGAGTAATTGCTTATAAAGGAAACTGATGAGGGGTGTAATTAATCAGTTATTAGGGAACTGTGGTCAGGTGTACTGGGATTCAGGTTGGGGAGGTGGCTGTGACAACGGTCTGATATTGGTATTTAGGAGTTATTATTGAAAAATCTTGTGCTAAAAGAGATGTATTGTTTTTCAGAGAAATCAAAGAAGTCTGCTGAGGTTGGACAACACCAAGAACCATCCAAAGGTAATGAGATTTAAATAAAAAAGATGCTTTAAAAACTTCTGACGTTGTTATAATTGTGAATAAAATTCATTCTGTGCACTGCTTTTATGATTTGCCCTTTACTTGCTTTCATTATTTTTCTAATCTATATGTTCTATATTATATATTTTTATATCCTGAGGATAAAGTGAAAATATGTTTTGTTTCGACTGCTAATATTTTCTTAAATACATGTGTGACACATTTACTGGTAATTTACTTAGTAGGTATTCTGTGCCATTACTGAATAATGTTCTCAGTTGTACTCGTATGTTTGTAGGAGGCAAGAATCCTAAAAAACTGCAGCCGACTAGCAAGGACTTGCAGGAACCGCACAGAACAAAGAGTAAGCTGTTTTTTAAAATGTCTTCTGAAATAAGTTGCCCTTTCTGTTTTTCTTCTAAAGTTTATTCATGTACATGCAAGGTAGACGTCACAAACGGATTTCCTTCTAGTCATTATCCATGAATTCAATCAATACTGCCTGCTCCATACTGCGGGCACTTTTATATAGGGGCAGCAGTAATATTACATATACTGTTTAATTAAAGCCTTAAATCATGTTGTTGACTCACAAAGTTGATGCAGAATCACAAAAAAGTGCTGCATTTGCAGGTACAGTACAGTAAAAAAGTCATAATTAGTCATTTTTTAGCTACTGCTTTTGATCTGTCAAACCTTAGAATCGTATGTAAATGTGGTTTTCTTTGCAGCTGCTTAACTGATTTGAATGTAAACAAATAAAAATCAGTTTCTGAAATTATCTGATTTTTGATAGCATGACATATTCGTTAGCATATGAAAAGTGGCCTGCATGCAGAAGCTCACAAATAACTAATAACTAAAAATTTTAGACATCTTGCTGTAATTTATGAGAATAGTTAAACTTACATGGTGACTAATTGCAAGCATTTTTTTCCTTTTATTGCTGGGTGATGTAAACATGACAGATTGTCAGCCATCAACTAAATTTTAGCAAAAATGTGTATACAACTTTAAAAACAATGAGACACACTGAAGACCATGAATTAGTTTTATTTGGTCTTTAAGTCTTTTTTTCACTAATTATGTTTTAAATTTTATTCAGGATCTTCACAAAACGAGCGAAGAAGGTGGTCTGTGGAGGAGATCAAGGCCGTGGAGAAGACAATGATGGAATTCATAATGTCTGGAAAGGTTCCTGGTAAAGCCCAGTGCATGAACTGTATCGAAAGTTCCCCAGCAGCACTTCAAAATAGAAGTTGGGAGGGGGTGAAATTTTATGTAAAAAATCGCATTGATTCCCTAAAGAAAAAATTGTGAAAGGTAAGGACCTTCATCTAATTATTTTTTTCGTGTTTGCCGGAAGAAAGAAAATATATTACTTAAAAAAAATGTGAAAGGTAGGTGAAAGGGCCTTCACCACTGTTTTTTTTTCATGATTGTTGAAAGCAACAAGTTTGATTTCGTTAAAGCAAAAAAATGTAAAAGAGCCTTCACCAGTTTTGTCTTTGTTAAAGGCAACATGTATGTGAATCTTGTTTAAGAAAACTCAACATGCATCTGCTTAAAGAGCAGTATACTAAAACTTTCACGTTAACATTTAAATAAATGTTTAAAACACTAAAACACTTCCGAGTTGTATTGAGTTTTTACATTCTCGTAAATTTGGCTATGTCTCCGTTAATTTTTATGCGTATCGCAGAATATCTAATAAAAAAAATGCTTGATAGAATGCCAAGATGCTCATACATTATTTAAATGCACATTAAAACAACATATGTGTACAACTGAGCAGGATAAACATTTTATTTTATTAAAAAAGCTAAGACTTTTTTCTGTTTACACCCTTAGAAATGGTCTATTGTAATATAACATAGAATAAACAGAGAATGCAAGATAAAAGTAAAATTCAATAAAATATAAATGCACACAATTTTCCCCTATAAATAACTCTTTAATAGTTGTCTAAATGTAATTTGTAGTCTTACAGTGACTTATTATAAAAATATGATAATATACTGGTATGTCATATTGACACCTGGTGGTTCCTTGTGGTAAGACAAAATAGCGACGTCCCCACAAGAATAGAAAAACCTGACAAAAATTCATTTTTTTAAACTTCAGAATTCTTGATAAAAAATTATTGTTTTTATGATAAAAAAATCCCCTGGACACATATGAGTTGAAATTATGGCTTAATTTTATTTAGAAATTGCTGTCCCCATATGTAACCTTCTAGTCACAAGTCCCCATGGGGCACAAAAACAAGTATGTGTGTGTGTGTGTGTGTGTGTGTGTTTTAAATCTATTCCAATGCAGAGTTGTAATGTCTAAATAACGACAGATTGTTATGTTCTGGTGAACCCTTTTAAAAGTATAATTACACTAAAAGTGCAGCTGTTTAGTTAATTTCACACCAGTGTTGATCACTTCTTGCTCACCTCTCAAATCCCAATGTCTTTTATTCACTTACGTCCTGGATAATGGTTTTAAGAGATGCCTGGACCATACGCATCTCACACATCATGTTTCCATACCCTATTATAGAAGACGTGAAAGGGGGTTTTTCGCTCAAAGCCACACAGTTTGGTTCAGTGCCATAACAGACTATAGGATCTGGAGAGCTTTCCAGAGACCCATCCAAAAGCTGCATCGATTTATAGAGAATTAACAGCTCTGAATCTATGTAAACATGAGCCATTTGTTTTGGTGACACTCTGTTTTTATCTTCATGCCCTGCACAGTTTGTGATTATTTTGTACTACGTCTCCTTATAACCCCAGCTGTTCGCAGCTTTAGTGCATTTTTTTTCCTTTGTAAAATTAGTTGAAATTATCACTGGGTGCCAAATGGCCGTTAAAATTGTGCTGTAAAACCAATATAATCCTGGAATCCATTTCAGGTAGATGTTTAGATATATTTAAAACATGCTGCGATCCAATCATTCGAGCCAAAATTTTGGAAGCATTTGGAAGTCACTTCAGATATCAGTTGTAGTGTAATTGACAATCTGTGTTTTATGTTCTGGACATCAAGGGCCGTCTACAGACCTATCAATCATCCACGGAGATTGACAGTTCCTGCGATTGATTGATAAAATGGATTCAAATGGCCCTGTTTTTTTATTTATTTACTGGCTCTCTTAGTTTGTTTCATGGTATGTCTATTTGTTATTCTATTTAAATTATTGCTTTTTAATTTATACTCTTTATATTATATACAGTATAAATTGACAAAAAATGTACTTTAATTGTCCATGTTTATACTTAACTATTTTGTCATATTTGTCAACAAAACCTACCAACATATTTTGCCGTGCTTCTTTTAGATTAATTTAGCATTTTATTAAAAAAAGTTTATTTATTTGTTTAATTTTTATTCATTCTTAATATTTTATGTTTTAAATATTTGTTTACATTATTATTTGATTAATTAGATTTAATAAAATATGTAATTTTATGTATTTGTCATTTTTAAGTTTGTTCGTTTGTTTTTTGTTTATTTATTTATTTGTTGTTTGTTTGTTTATTTGTTTGTTTATTCCCTATAATTTAAGTCTTTTACTGCTTCATTTAGTTAACGTTTCTCACAATTATTATATACTATTTTTTATAAATAAATAAAAAAACTTTAGCTTTTTTGTTTACATTTTATTATTTATTTAGTATTTCCTGTGATGTATTTAGAGTTTTGAACTGTGGTTCATTTATTTACTTAATGTTTTGCTAATGCTTTGCTTTGTTTATTTTACTGTGCTGTATTTTTGTTGTTTATTTTTGCAGTACTATTTTTTTTGTTTGTTTGTTTGTTTCAAAAAAGTTATGTCAAAAGCTAAGATAACTTTATGTTCCTTTGTTTTTATATTTTAATTTATTTGTCTGGTTTAATTGTAACTAAACTAAATTGTAAACAATTTTTTTTTTTTTAATTTACAAACTTCATATTTTAGTCAATTTAATTGATGTACGACATGTGATATAAGTGAATTGGATTAAATAAATTGGCTGTAGTGTATGAGTGCATGTGTAAATATAAGAGAGAGTACTGGGTTGTGGCTGGAAGGCATCCGCTGTGTAAAACATATGCTGGAATAGTTGGTGGTTCATTCCGCTGTGGCGACCCCTGATAAATAAGGGACTAAGTCAAAGCAAAATTAATGTTTGATTTAAGTTGAGATAACTAAAACATTTGGTCCCACTTTATATTAAGTGTCACTAACTATGGACATGTTTGGTGGCATGGGTAGGTTTAAGGGTAGGTTAAGGTCTAAGGGATGGTCAACAATGTATTTACAAATGTAATTACAAAAGTTAATTACAGATGTAATTACATACATGTATTTAATCAAGCATAAGTACTCAGTAAATACATGTATTTACACAATAAGTACCTTGTAACAAACTATTTGTTCCTATGTAAGTATGTATTAGTTAAGGCCACTTAATATAAAGTGGGACCGAACATTTTATTTAAGTTTAATTTGTACAGTACACTGTTAGAAAATTATTGCTGTCTATTTTTGTTGAAAATAATTGCTGTTCTAATTTTGTTTTTGTTCAAATGACTTTTTCAATTCATTTCAACTTCAATCTACTAAAAATATTAAGTTAAAATGTAAAACTTACATTTCTTTGTTGAAACCTGATTTAGTTATTAAAATAAGTTTACACAACATAAAAATATTTGTTGTTTTGACTTTGTCATTACATTTTTTTACAGTGTAATAAAAACTTTCAAGCCTCAAGATTTTTAGTGTTTTCACCCCTAACAAAATCAGTTGACAGTTTTCAAGCCATAATTTTTATTAAGTTACAGTACATAAAAAGGTTGTCTAAATCTTTCCAGAAATACAGTGGCTATTATTATGCAACTGACTAAAATGTGAACTTGCGATTAGTTTACCCAAAACCTATATTAATTGCAAAAATCCAAAAAAAAGTCATATGTGACAAATCAAAGAATCCATTACAAAAAAAAGAAAGAAAAATGTATTCCCAAAAGCAAATGAATAAAAAAAAGAGCAAAAAATGTTGGACTGATGATGTTGGAAACAGACAGGGAGGAAGAGGGAAGAAGAGCGCAGGGCCTAATATATCAGTTTAATGATTCAACAATGACAGAAATAACCGAGGAGCTGTTTTGCCTCTCAAATCAATAGCCCTGCGCTTTTTGATGCTCTAAATAAAGAAATAACTGCTCCTTGACACTTATTCCTGCGAGTTGCGTTGCCAGTGCTGCCCTCACATCTTGTTTACAGACTCATTTAGGAGAAAAAGATCCTTCAATATTCATGTCAACAGCATGAGCTTGACCGCGGCCACTCTTTCCGCTCCGAGCTGCTGAAATTGAGAGCAATTTGACAGCAGCCACAACTCATTGAGTCACCAATTGCCTAAAATGAACCCGCAGCAGCATGACAACAGTGTTTAAAGGATGTGACCATTCTGCATTATCATATAGTAGATGTATTAATCCATTGTCTTTGAGCAGGTTTGATGAAGGACGGGGGAATGTTCAAGCAGTTGTAGAACTCAATGGTTTCTGGACCTCTAATTTCAGACTATTTCTTGACAAAATATGATGTGTGGGATCTATAGTTTGTTGAGTGCTCCCCAACTCCTGCACATGCTGCAATATTATGGCCAATCAGGGGCTTTTTGGATTAGTTTTCTATCAAACTGTGCCAATCAGAGGCATTTACATTTGTTAACACTAAAAAGCTGCCAATCACAGGTGCTTATATTTCCGAGGCATATTGATTAGTTAGTGTTGAAACTGTGCCAGTCTGAAGCATGTAGATTACTTAGTGCTGCACACGAGCCGATCAGAGACATTTAGATTTGTTAGAACTGAAAATGAGCCAGTTTGACTTTTTTAGATTGGTTAGTACTGAAAATGATGCCCATCAGAGGCATTTCGATTAATTAGAGTTGATTCAGAGGTGTTTGGTGTATCAGTTGGTGCAGAATCAGACCAGTCAGTACTGTAAATGCCTTAAATAAACGTATTTAAAAATATATATTAACCTGGATGTTTTCGTTTTTAAATTGATATTGTAAAACATTGTGTTTTATATCAAGCATATACATTGTTGGTAATCGTGTCCTTCAAAAAGATGTTGTAAATCTTTTCAATTATCATTTTTATTTTAGTTTTTTGTATTTTTTATTCTTGTTGTTTTCTGTTCTATAACTACATTCTCAATTCTGCATTCTGAAGTCAGTTTCTGAAGCTAATTTCCTCATGCAGATCTGGGGCTTTGTTTTTGTGTTAGTTGTTAGTTTCTTGTATCTTTGCGGACACATTTTGCTTAACAAATCAAAAAAAGTTCAGTAAAATGAGTGCATCATATTTTTATGGTTGCTGTTGTTGTTGTTGCTGTTTGTTTGTGTATTTATTTTTGACAGTACACTATTTCACTTGTTTACAGCCCTTGTGTTTTGAACTTCTGGGAAAAGTTTAATTAAAACCTGTGAGGAAATTGCTTCTCGGAAGTGCTGTAGAAACTGCTGCAGAAACAGAACATTTAGTTTATGGTGCAGATTAATTGCAGACCCTGACAAAACAAGCAGCAGATATACGACATAAACCCAGAATTCAAATAAAAACAGTGAATGTTTATCAAAGAGATTTTTATGATGCAACATTTTTCATAATATAATAACGGCTCCTGGTGACAACTCAAAAAGGCTTAGGCCCCAGATGTGCTTGTGATACTTGTGTCACATTTAAGCGCTACGTCTCATTATTTGTAGTGCGCAACCTTATTATAATTATGTGTTCCAGATTGTTTTGGGGTTTTGTTTTTTTTTCAGTTTTTTGTTTCCCAATATTTTTTTTTGTTTGCCTATACAGTACAGTCATATTCAGTATACATCTGTAATATTGCTGCAGAAAGAAATTAAGAGAAAGTTTGCTCAAAGTAATGTGTTAATTCTAATACTGTATTTTCCTTTTAATATTTCACTGCTGAACTTTGAGTATACTGTTTATGAATATAGTTCCAGATTTTCCTGAATTTTGGTGCTAATTTATAAGCAGGGATGCATATTAAGAGAACCTGGAGATGTTGCTTGGTCCAAATACATATACATATGGCTGTACCTCAGATTAATATGCTGGACCTGATCACACAAACGATTATCCAGTGGTTTCACTTTTCGCTTGTGTTGAATGGAGCTCAAATGATGGGGATCTTTTAAGTGAAACTGAAAGCGTTGGTCAGCAAAAACTTTTCTCTAGTCCCGTATCTGGTCTTCAAATTTCGTTTACATTGGGCATGCAGACCTGAGGGCTGCTTATCTGCACCCCTGCTTAAAAGGCTTTGCATAAACTCGCACCACAATATCCGGCAGATTTTTAACACTCTACACCCCTAGCAGAAATGTCCGATCTTCTCTGTGTGGTCTTTATAATTATATATTATATTATATTATATTATATTATATTATATTATATTATATTATATTATATTATATTATATTATATTATATTATATTTATTATATTATATTATATTATATTTATTATATTATATTATATTATATTATATATGTGGTCTTTATAATTTATAATTGTTTCTAAAACAGGGCTTTTTTCTCATTATGATTGTACTGTATGTGGAATTCTATCCCAGCTAACATCAGGAAATTAAAGTCTCTTATCACTTTTAAATATTTAGTTAAAACATCAGTTTGTCTTCTATTATTTGTTTTTATCTTTTATTATCCTTGTATTTTTAATGTATGTTCTCTTGATTTGTAAAGCTCTTTAATAAAGTAACTTTTAAAGGCACTACAGTATACACAGTTGAAGTCAGCACTATTAGCATTATTCAACACAACATAATCAACATATACTTACTGGCCGCTTTATTAGGTACACCTTACTAAGATGCTCAATTGGTACTACTGGGCCCAAAATGTGCCAAAACAATATCCACCACACCATTACACCACTAGCAGCAGCCTGAACCGTTGATAAAAGGCTTGCTTTCCATGCTTTCATGTTGTTGATGCTAAATTCTGACCCTACCATCTGAATGTTGCAGCAGAAATAAAGACACATCAGAGCAGGCAATGTTATTCCAATCTTCTTTTGTCAAATTTTGGTGAGCCTGTACGAATTGTAGCTTCAGTTTCCTGTTCTTAGCTGACAGGAGTGGCACCCGATTTGGTCTTCTGCTGCTGTAGCCCATCTGCCTCAAAGTTCGACATGTTGTGCATTGATGCTCTTCTGGTTAACGAGTGGTTATTTGATTTACTGTTGCCTTTCTATCAGCTCGAACCAGTCTGGCCATTCAGTCTGCGCCTACAGAACTGCCACTCACTGGATATTTTCTTTGTTTCAGACCATTCTCTGTGAACTCTAGAGATGATTGTGCGTGAAAATCCCCGTAGATCAGTAGTTTCTGACCAACCTGTCTGGTACCAACAACCATGCCATATTCAAAGTCACTTAAATCACCTTTCTTCCCCATTCTTATGCTCTGTTTAAACTGCTGCAGATCGTTTTGACCACATCTACATGCGTAAATGCATTGAGTTGCTGCCATGTGATTGGCTGATTAGAAATTTGCATTAATGAGCAGTTGGACAGGTGTACCTAATAAAGTGGCCGGTGAATATATTTCTAAACATAATAGTTTTAAGAAATTATTTTCTAATAAATTATTTCTTTTCTCTTTTTTTGATGACAGTGCATCATATTTTACTAGATTTTTTTTCAAGATATTAGTATTCAGCTTAAAGTGCAATATAAAGGCTTGACTAGGTTAATTAGATACACTAGGCAAGTTAGGGTAATTAGGCACGTCATTAAAAAACAATTATTTGTTTTGTAGAAAAAGAAATAGTGGGGCTAAATAAGGGGGCTAATAATACTGACCTTAAAATTGTCTTTAAAAAAGTAAAAACTGCTTTTAATCTATAGCCGAAATAAAGCAAATAGGATTTTCTCCAGAAGGAAACATATTATTGCAAACACTGTGAAAAATTCCTTGCTCTGTTAAACATAATTGGGGAAATATTTTAAAACGAAAAAAAAATCCACAGTAGGCCTCATGATTTTAACTATATAGTGCTTTTAAAAGTTACTATCTCAAAGAGTTTTACATTTATTGTTATTATTTTTATTGTTTAACTGAAGATATTCCATGATTCATGCAAAGCATCATGAGGAAAAACTCATAGAGCAGAGGAAAAAATGTGGGTACCAGTCATTTAATTTTTAGATCGTAAAAAAACAGTCTGTGTCCAACCTCATGTCGTCTGCCTTTTTTCTTGACCGTGGCAGAAGGGCATGAAGCCAGCACTCTTCCCTGGTTCTCCCTAGCACAGAACTGCATAGCCGGGCCAAGTCTCAGTTTGACCCTTATCATGTGTGCGAGTGACTGCTGAGTGCAGGATTAGTGGGCAGAGCTGCACCTGTGTGGGCGACACTGAAGCAGCAGTCAAAGTGTGCAGCCAGACACCATGCGGAAAGACGGGACACAACAGACCCAACCACCCGCCCCAGGCTTGCTGAGGCGGGCAGAATTTACCTCCGCTTATCCTACAAGCCTTTAATGTCTCTCTTCCATCATCGCTGCTTCTGGTCCAGTGTTAAGCCTTTGGAAATATTGCATTTTTCAGAAAAAGATGGCATTATCGTGGAGCTTTCTGAGATGATTTACAGTAAGGCTCATTTAATGCAATGTTTTTTTTTTAAACATTTTAAGATTGTTTAAGCTACAATATCAGCTATATATATCTCAGATATTTTGGTCCATAATTATATGAGAGCATCATGCAGTTGCTGCAGATTTGTCAGCTCAACATTCATGATGCGAATCTGGTGCTCTGTTGGATTAAGATCTGGTGACTGTGGAGGCCATTTGAGTACAGTGAACTCATTGTCATGTTCAAGAATCCAGTCTGAGATGATTTCTGCACTTTATGAGATGTGTGTTATCCTGCTGGAAGTAGCCATCAGAAGAATTGGATGAACTAAAAATTGTATGTGAATGAGAGAGTGTATGGGTGTTTCCCAGCACAGTACTGGGTTGTAGCTGGAAGGGCATCCGCTGAAAAACATAGAGTAGTTGGTGGTTCATTCTGCTGTGGTGACCCCTGATAAATCAGGGACTACGATGAAGAAAAAGTTTAGTATTTTAGTTTTAGTTTTAGTATTCAAGTTTTATTGTTGTTTTAGTCCTTCAGTTAATTATAATAATTCACTTTAAAATATTTGTTAGTTCACAACTTATTACCAGAATTTCTTTGCATGTGCGCCGTTTTAAAAGTAAATTTAAGCATCTAATTTATATTGTGACAATGTTTACATTCATATTAATTGAAATTAATTGATTTAATTTTATTTGAATTGACTTTTTTAATTCTATTTTATTTTAATGTAATTAATATTTTATTTTGTGATATGATTTCGCATTATTATTATTATTATTATTGTTGTTGTTGTTATTGTTATTATTATTATTATTATTTATACTATTATTATGTAATATTGATATTTAGGTGCACATAAATGTTATATAATAATATAAGTGCGGAAAAATCTATATTATAATATGTGATATTAGCAAATCTGTTCTGAAAACTCTATATGCTGCTCAATATGTCCCACTCTGTCTTCATGTTTCAGTGTAAATGAAAGTAATAGTTCACCCAAAAATGAAACTTTACTTTCTTTTTACTCAATTAGACACACATGGACCAGCTAATCAAGCTCTTTCTAGGTACTAGAAACCTCCAGGCAGGCATGTTGAAGTAAGTTGGAGCTAAACTATGCAGGCCAGTGGCACTCCAGGACTGAGTTTAGACACAGAGATTACAGAGTGTTGTTACAAAGATTTAATTGTAAGGTCAACTGTCCCTTTAAATCATATGTATAGCTGTGTTTCAGGTATTTTCAGGTTACCTTTATTATGTTATAGCTTTACTTAAACTGACAACAACAACAATAAAAGTCGTATTGAACAAGCTGGTTTTGATAAATAAAACCATCATTGAGCTGCTCTAAGCTCAGTATCCTCTCTGGTTTCATATCTTGTTCATTGTTTTTTATCAAACTGTTGCATTCAACTTGTTGATAATGTGTGCGGTTTTTTTTGTTGTTTGTTTTTCTCTCCACAATTTTTTTCCCTGCGTTTTGAATCATATTTTTTACTTTAATGTCTTCAGAGGAGTCCTGAAGTTAATTTTTAAAGAATGAATGCTGAAGTGAAGTCACATTGCACACATGGAGCTCCAGTTTGAGTTTGGAGGATCAGTGAAGGCATCAGAGCTTATGCGCGGCTTGTCATTCTCCCCCTCTCTCTGCTGCCAGCCGGGCTCATGCTGAATTTCAAGCACCTTTTTTTGCTGATAAATATTAAAGAATTACTGCTCAGGAAACATTTTTATATTTAGCTGCTAAAGCTGATTTAGCCTCAGTGAAACAGAGCAGACAGGTTCCTGCAGAAAGAGGCTTATTCAAATGAAAAAAAGCTAAGTTGACAACACTGAGCTGGTATTCAGCATGATGAGACACTGCAGAGATGAAAAGAAAGAAATCCGAGAGAGGCAGAAGGAGTCAGAAAATATTTAAGGATGACTAGAAAACTAAACATCAGACCTTTTGACTGTGAGCTACTGACTTAACATAGTCTTAAACGTGCTGTTATGTCAGCATATGATATAAGCATACTGATCATCAGTGTGTTTAATGTGAATTATTGGTTAGAGCGATAGACTGTTAGAAGGTGCAGGAAATATTTTCTCTCACAAATTATTAGTACATTTAACAATTAAACAAACTAAAGTACATTTTAATTGTTTGTCATATATATTGTTTAGGTTTTATATTTTTGTTTATACAATAAAATTATCCTTGAATTAGCCGTTTTCCGTATTTTGTGATTCAGGTTTTTATTTATAATTTTTTCCTTTTCTTTCTACCAACAACTTTTCAACTTAAGGAATTAGAAAACGTGGCTTTTATAAACATTTGTAATAGTTTAAAGTGATTTATTGTCTGGGTTGGTGTTGTATATTACGCTACTAAAACCTTGTAACAAACTGACGGTACATTTTTTGTTGTTTCACAGACTTATTTCTCTCTAGTATTATTTCTTATATGTTACATTATTTCAGACTACTAAAATGTCAATAAAAGTCACTTTTTCAATTTCTCAACATCAACATCAAATTCCCATAATGCAATACAACACCATAAATAAACTGAAAACACAAAATTCTGAAACTGTGAATTAACATAACAATTATTAGCCCTCCTGTAAAATTTTAATTCTTTTATAGTTTACCAAAGTTCGGAATAACTGAAAGATTTTTTTTCAACACATTTTTAAACATATTAAATATTTTAATATACTCTGTGACCCTGGATGACTAATCCAGTCATAAATGTCAATTTATGAAAATTTTGATTTATGCCTTACCTGTTATTTGAATAAATAAACTTTTGATTGATTTATACTTTGTTAGGATATGAAAATATTTGGTTGAGATGCAACTATTTGAAATCTGGAATCTAACGATTAAAAAATATCTAAGTGCTAAGAAAATCACATTCAATGTTATTGCCACTGCACATTACTAATCAGAAATTAAGTTTGGATATATTCATGATAGGACATTTATAAAATATATGTGTGTATTAAATCTATCATTTTAATTTGTAGTAGGTATTTTTGGCCATCAGCCAGCTGATGTGACATAAAGCTAGTTTAAATTAGTTTTAATGATTTTAGAAATTTTATTTCACCTTGTTTTAAGGGAGCATATATATATATATATATATATATATATATATATATATATATATATATATATATATATATATATGTGTATGTATATATATGTATGTATATATATGTGTATATACACACACACACACACACACACGCACACAGTAGAAGTTAAAATTATTAGCCCCCCTTTGAATTTTTCTTTCTTTTTAAATATTTCGCAAATGATGTTTAACAGAGCAAGGACATTTTCATACTCACTGGAGAAAGTACTTGTTTTATTTTGGCTACAGAACAAACCATCATTATACAATAACTTGCCTAATTACTCCAACCTGCCTAGTTAACCTATTTAAGCCTTTAAATTTTATTTTAAGCTGTATAGAAGTGTCTTAAAAAATAGTAAAATATTATTTACTGTCATCTTGGCAAAGATAAAATTAATAAGTCATTAGAAATTAGTTATTAAAACTATTATATAAACCCTTCTCTCCATTAAACAGAAATTGGGGAAAAATAAACAGGGGGGCTAATTTATTTATTTATTTATTTACGTGTATATTATTTGTTTTTCAAATCTTTGTCAAATAATTTGTTTCTTGTTATGAAAAAATGCTTAATTATTTTAAGGAGTCATTGCATGCAAGTAAATATCACTGTAGTTTTTATTATTATTAAAAAAGTGCTAATAACATCTGAAATACTGTAGTTTATATAGTTTGTATCTGAAATATAGTGCTGATTTACTTTACTTAACTTTACATTGGTTTTATCATTGCAGATGTTTATACATAGAAAAAATAAAACTGCTATGAGTAGAATGTGGTATACATTGCACCCATTTCGATATTTTATTAATCTCCAAAGCAGTCTGTACTCTAGCTGAGGGACAGTTTCCATCAGAACAGCCTGAGGTTAAATGCTTTTCTCAAGGCAGAAAACTAACATAGGCTTCAGCAACTCGATTAGCCTGCAGCCGCTGCAACAGCTCCTTGAGAGAAAAAAAAAAAAAAAAAAAAAACCTTCATGAGACTTTTACCTAAAGCTCTAAAATATTTTTGTTAGCTTAAGGCATTTTTGAGACCAGCCCCTGATCTTTACCCATCAGCACATTAGTGAAGGCCATAATCTACTTGCTACTAGCCAGTCTCAGGCGTCAGAAATGAAAGGCACCCGCTCTTGAAGTTAGCACACACTGCGCTAGTCCTAGTATATTTAATCCACGTCCATGAACAAGTGTGACAATAAGCCCTCTGTATGGACTAAAATCCTCTTAGGCAAAGCTTTGTGGGTAAACTCGCCTGATGCAAATTCTAAACCCCATTAGCTTTGAGGAACTAGTCAGCTGCATTGAGATTAATGGCAGGGCGACTACTTGATTTAATAGGGTTATTTCAGCGCTTCCGGCCAAGAATAAACAACAAACTTAATGCAAGACATTACTCACTTTCTCCCCTGACTGATAGAAGTTTCCAAGTTTACTTCTGACTGAGATTTGCTGGCTCGGTTTGTGCATTTTGCCGCATCACTGTTAAAAAAAAAAGTTAAATTCATGAAAGATCTGGTTGCTAGAACTTAAATACTCCATAATACAGTTATAAAGTCTGTTTGGGCCTTTACAATATTGACAACCACCTTAAGAATACAAACGGTAAAGAGACTAAATGAATTTAACAAATGAAGTTTATTACAAGAGGTTTTCTATGGAGTCAGTCTAGGGCCATATATACTTGAAAAATAAAGGAAAGTTTTGCAAACAAAAAAATAAAGTATTAAGCAATAAATAAACAAATGCAAATCTCTAAAAATCCCCCCCAAAAATTTGAGAAATAAAAATTGATTTTGCTAAGACAAGGATAGTTTATTTATATAACACATTTTATACACAGTGACAGTTCAAAGTGCTTTACAGAAACATGAATAAAAGAGACAAGTATAAGAAAATAAAAACAAATAATAAAAAAGGATAAAAAACAGATTTTTTTATGTTTTTCTTTTTATTTGCACTGCTTGGTTTTTATTTGCATTTTTTTTTTTTGCAAATTTTATTTTTATTTCTCAAAACTTAATTTTCCATTTGAAAAAAATTAACTTTTGCCTTGTGATTTTTGGAGATTTGCATTTATTATATATATATATATATATATATATATATATATATATATATATATATATATATATATATATATATATATATATATATATTTTTTTTTTTTTCCTTTTTTTTTCTTTTTTTTTTTGCTCAATACTTTATTTTTTGTTTGCAAAACTTTCTTTTACTTTGCAAGTATGTATGACCCTATATGATACATATGATTAACAGGCCTGTAGCCAGCCTGATGAAAGGAGTGGTTCTTTTTTCTCAAAAAGTGGACCTTTTTGCAGTTATTCACCTCTTCTTCTATTTAACTGTGTTTTAGTAACATTTAAATAACTATTTTTAGCTACTTTGGTCATCATAATCACACTTTGTGGATGTACCAAAATAATTTCCTAAAGATTTTTAATAAAAATATATATATATAAAAACTACTTATACGTATTATTATTAAAATACAAATGTATCACACCATATTCACCTAATTCTCCGTGTACGAGTGGGCGCAGCCATTTGTTTCTGTTCGGCTAGAGACTTCCGGTCTCATTCACTTCCATTCATTCTAGACTTTAAAAACAGCTTGCTCTGCTGCTTGATGTTGCAAACTCATGTTTGCGTATTATATTATTTTATTTTGTCTGTTTAGTAATGCAAACACTTGTTTGTAGAACAATTAGTTTTACCGTTTTCTGCTGTTCATTATTCCTAGTCATTTTTTCCATGGGAAACTGAATCAGAAGTTCTAAAACAATCGCAAAAACGAGCCACTTCTGCATTGCAGAATAAGGTCAATATCATTACTGAAAAAAGGAATCTGTTAAGGCTTCAAATTAAAAACTGCCTATTAAGGCAAAATAAAGGGTCAATTATAAGGCAAATAACAAACCAGCACATTCAACTTTCCTGTCAGAATTTGGCCACTTGAATAATAATAAAAAAATGTAAACATAATAATAATAATAATGTAGGGCTTCCTGATTTTTCTAGCCTCTTGTGTAAAAAATACATAAAAATGTGTGGATAACAACAATAGCCTAAGTGTGGTTTATTCATAAACTAATTTCGAGAGGATCACATGCTTATAATCAACACGGCTGGCTCCTTGTTAGCTCCGTAATCAGCCCTATTAGATGATTACGGAAGCATTATAAATAACCTGAGTTTTTCACTCCAGTATCTTCGTCTTGAAGCTTCCCCCCTTTCCACCCCTACATCCTCCCACTTTTTCTGATCGGGCGACATGGTGGCCCAGTGGCTAGCACTGTTGCCTCACAGCAAGAACACTGCCGGTCCAACCCATCGGGCCGGTTGGTGTTTCTGTGTGGAGTTTGCATGTTCTCCCCGTGTTCGCGTGGGTTTTCCCCGGGTTCCCCGGTTTCCTCCCACCATCCAAAAACATAAACCATATCCAATCGACTAAAACAAATTATCACCCAATACAACCTGAGTTTACACTTCTCACGGTGACAAGCAGGGGAGTTCTCTAGACCTACCTGACCTCGAATTCCCCTCTCGCCCTTCTAACGGGAGGGAGCCCCGGGCTCGAGGATATTACGAGCTCAGGGCTCTCTCCCGGGACAGCATGCCAAATACACTTTATTGATTATCAGCTATAGTGTGAACTCTTGAATTAGTATTAAAATTACATTTTATAAGCTTCAAAATTAACATTAGGTGCTTCAGACCTTTTTATTGGTCTTTTTTTTTTCAAGAATAAGGTCCAAGATTTAGAATAAAATGTACTTGTAATGTTTTTGCTATTTAACAACAAAACAGTTGGTCAGTAGTGAAAGATGGCTTCACTTATGTCAGTTTCTTCACGGTCATAATGCTTCTTCCATGAGTTATTTTTACAATTTATGATGGCATAGCACTCAAAATAGGACAAATGAGCTCATGTTTGGGACAAATTCTGGACCTTTGTCAGTAAGCGGTGGGTCTTTTTAACCACCCGAACCCCCTCTGGCTACAGGCCAAATTAATGTTCATGTGAAGTTTGAGTGGTGAATGGCCACGATACTGTTGATGGTAAATTTAATGCAATCTCACAGCAATTTTTATTATAACTTTTTAATCTAGTGGGTAATGTATATATATATATATATATATGAATTTGCATTATATCATTCATATATGTTTCACTACAATTTGACCACAACTTAATAGAGAAGAAGGGTGGGACTTTTTTTTTTTTTTAATCACACAACTTAATACAAAATCAAACAATGTTTGCAGTTTGTGCTCATTATGTGCAATAGTTATGTTTAAATAATTTTCCAATGATACCGAATTTGGTATGATGCATTTTATATGATTTAAATTGACTATTGCTAGCATTTTTAATAGTATTTTATTTATTTACAATTATTTGTATATGGTTTAAAGTATTCCAAACTGCATGTCAGTGTCCCATGTTTTTTCAGAAGTTGTTAGATATGTAACAGCTTTTTACAGTTAAAACACGATTCATTTGCATTTTTTTTTCTCGAGAGAAAAAAAGATAATGGTTTTCTAGAAAAAAATAAAATAAATAAATAAAAACACAGGTGATTTTGCAGGAGAAAAAAAGCTATCTGATAGAACCTGCACTTAAAATGTTGCTATATTGATTTCCCTGGTATGAGTCCAAAGAAGGGAAACAAGACTAAAGAAAAGGTTTAACAAACTCGGTTTCCCACCTGCAAAAAAGGGGGAAAATGCTCTTTTCTTTGCTATGAAGTGATTTTGTGAAATTAGAGGATATGGATTTGCAGCCGCTATTAAGGATAAATGCTGAGTGAGAAATGTTATGTGCAATTTTCCATTACAGAGTGAAAAATGAAAATCCTTATTTATCTATTTTTTGGTGCTGTCAGCTCGCTGTGAACTTTCCTCGTGGGGATTACGGCAAACTCTCCGGCTGAGAGACAGACGCTGAAGCTCCCATGTGAAACGCAGATGTGTGGCGGAGGTATTATAAGTTTGCAGAGTCCCAAACCTAAATGTTTGTAGCTTACGGAAGGAAACAGAGAGATAGAGAGGACATGTCTCTGAAATGGAGGATGACAGAAATCACACTTGTCTCTCTCTTTTGCTTTTTTTTTTTTGAGACGCCCCCCTCCCGGCTTCAGCTGCTGTTTCTAGGAAGAGCTGAGATTAACGAAAGCTGATCGGTCGCCTTAAAGTGCCAGACGACACATTAAAAAGACTGAAGTCTTTAAAAGGTGTCATTGCAGATGAATGATCAGCGCAGAGTCAACAAATGCACTCCACAAGGGAGACAGACGTTCAGGGCTTCCGTACTGACGACACATAGAGGAAGATTTTAAAAGAATTTGACAGAGTTGTCAAACACTGGGAAGAAAATGTTCGCTCAAGTTATATTTTACATTTATAATCAATTTCTTTATTAAATAAAAGTAAATATATTAGATGTATTTCATTATGATGCTTTCTTTTGCAAAACATTTGAATGATACCCAAAAAGTTAAGATAACTCAAATCATTTGAGGAAACTGATTGCAACAAACCATTAAAGTTAAAAAACTAATCCTATTGAGTACTTAATCCATTTGAGTAAACAAAGCAATTTGAGCACAATAAAACCCAATAAATGAAGAGAACTCAAACCAACTGAGTACTGTAAAACCCAATAAGTTAGGGCAACTCAAACCATTTGAGGAAACGGATTGCTACAAACCCTTTGAGTAAAAAAAAAAATATATATATATATATAAATATATATATATATATATATATATATATATATATATATATATATATATATATATATATATATATATATATATATATATATATATATATATATATATAATTTATACCTATACTATCTATATGTATAATGGAGTACTAAAAACTTAAAGTAAAGTAAAGAACCTTTATTGTCATTGTAGTTATACAACGAAATTAGTTTGGTAACTTACAGAGACCAGCAGCAATATAAAAAGAGAAAAAACAAACAATAGACATAATACTAAAATATAAGATGTAAGATAAAATATACTAAATGTAATAAGTCACAGTATTTACATTATGGCAAATGAGTGCAAACATGAATATCCATAAAGTGTCTTTGTGCATTAGCAGCAGAACATCAGGAAGATAGGGAGTGAGGGAGGGGGGGGGGGTGACTGTTAATGTGAGCAAAGAGGAGGGGTGGCACAGGCTACAGCTCTGGGGAAGAAGCTGTTCCTTAGCCTGTTTGTGCGGGTCTTACTCAATTTAAGTTGAAGTAATGAGTAACTTTCATAAAATTTTGAATTAACTACACTCATTTAATTTGATAAAGTTGACTGTTGGGTTTTACAGTATAGTGTATCATGTTTTACTTAAAATATTAAGCATCAAAGGTTGTTTTCAACAATTATATTTGTTTCTTAAGCAAACCAACATTTTATTTTTCTGACAAATCATGTGACATTGAAGGCTAAAGTGATGGCTGTCTCATTGTACTATTATTTACATGTACCCTACATTAGGTAATTTACGTTGTAGAATAAAATAAAATTTTTACTTTATTTTGGGAATGTAAACATTAGTGTAGCTTTGCTAAAGCATGACCACTTAAATAATAACCCTCTCTACTGCACGCATTATAAAAGATCTATAAAAATATTTGACTGTTTTTCTTTTCTTAGAATGGCTTAGCTGAATACTATTGAAAACAAACATAACACTGTATTATGATGTAAACAACATATAGTAAACATAAATATTTTCTCCAGTAAATAATATAACAAATAAATAACAAGTATAATATATTCAGATGCATTATAATAATGTAGCTACTAGCTAACAATGTTTATATATTATTCTATATACTATACTACACCTGTCTTATATGCTTCTGAGCTAACTTACTTGAACTGTCTCCATCCCTTCTCTTATCAAATGTCCAATCTACATCATTCTCATGGTCACTAAAACCCATCTCATCCTCACTTTCATCTGCAGGAAGAGCCAGTTCTGTCCTTTTATTCTTAATTATTGCCATTAAAATTAGATTTTATCTATAAGTCAAATTCCATTAACATACAACTAATCAACACTATAGAACTAGCATTCATGTTGTTATTGTTACAACTTAAAAGTTCACAGTTGACCTTGCTAGCTAGCTAACCCATTGCAATATTGCACTTTCCACTATTGGACAGAGTTGCCATTCGATGGATTTACAAAAAACTAATTTGATAACTTTTTTGAATTGTGAATATGTCATCATAACTTAATGGAGGTGATGTTTCAGATTTTGTTGTGGATCTGACATAAGTTAATCCTTTTGTTTTTAATAACGTTTACATTTGCATTTTGCAACTACTCACTGTCAGAAATTGCGCCACAGAAAAACACTGCATATCATGTGACCTAACCAAAGCACATCATTGGCTACACTAAGGCCTTCTCTTTCCAACAACAACAAAAAAAAATAAAATAAAACCAAAAAATGTTGGTCTTAAAGAGACAGTGACAGGGAAATGAACATAAATATCATGTTGCCACATGGCAACAGCATGCGTTAGAGGGTTAAGTATTAAATAAACTGTCAAATTTTGTCAACTTCTTGGACAGACCAAGTCAAATTGGCCTGTATAGAATTTAGTGTAATTTTTATTCGAAATATCACTACTAAAATTACAAAACTAATGTAACTCATAGTAAACTCACTTTAAATGCTGGGGCGGCACAATGGCTCAGTGGTTAGCACTGTCACCTCACAGCAAGAAGGTCACTGGTTTGAGTCTCGGCTGGGTCAGTTGGCGTTTCTGTGTGGAGTTTGCATGTTCCACCCATGTTGCTGTGGGATTCCTCCTGGTGCACCGGTTTCCCTCACAGTCCAAAGAGATGCACTATAAGTGAATTGAATTAGCTAAATTGGCCATAGTGTATGTGTGTGAATGCAAGAGTGTATTTCCCAGTACTGGGTTTCAGCTGAAAGGGCATCCACTGCGTAAAACATATGCTGGATAAGTTGCCAGTTCATTCCACTGTGGTGACCCCTGATTTATAAGAGAAAAAAAATAAAATGCTGGTCTCTCTTTTTGGGCTTATACTCTACAGTACATAATAATCACATATCCAACTTGAATTACTGTAAATCTTCAACATTTTGGTGCCTATATATTGGCTTTGTCTTATTATTAAGCAAAAAAAGGTTGCAGATGTGAAAAAAAAGTTATGTAAAAATGCTATTAAGTTTAATTTTATGAATACAATTATTTGATGTAAAATAAGCATTTAGCACAACTTATTTTACTCTAAAAATGCTAGAAAATTAAATCAGATTAAATTGTATTCTAAGTTTAAATCAGTATTTTCCATAATGTCTCTCATGCAATTATGATTTTTCCATTGTTATAGCATTATGCTCTGTTAGTATAAATCTGTCAAACACTGACATTGTTGCAAATCTTAATAACGATGTGCTGAAACGAAATATAATAGCATTTTTTTGGCTTTAACATGCCATATCAACAACTAGCATGACGACTAATCTCTGTTAACTTTTATGTATATTTTAAATCCTTTTCTGTCTTTTGAAAATCTTTTAAGAAGGGCGAATTTTTAGGATATCAAGATGGTGGACTGGCTCTCAAAAAGCTTGTCTACTCACTGCTGGAGGTGGAAAAGCTTATGTACTTAGTGGGTAGACCGTATTCTGGAGCATTCAAAAGTCTGTTTTCTTTAGTCTAGAACGTGAAGTTTCAAAGAGCTCAAAAACTGAGCACTCGCTCTGCGTTTGTGAAGGTGCCGAGGTGCCATTTAATTCCTTCTCTGACAATCAATAGTTTGGCGGTGAAGAGTGCTTGGCTTTGATTGATATGAGCTATCGGAGGGAAGGCATCTGGACGTGGACTGGAAATGGGGCGAGACGGATGCTTTCGAGTGCAGGGGCCCATCTGTCCACATTGATTTGGCTCGAATAGCGTTTGACTACTAAATCTTAGAACTCCGGGAACGGGGGAAAATAGAGCAGAAAAGCTCTTCTTATCCAGGTCTGCGGTCATATCTGTCAGATGAAGCTTTCGACATTCCCTGCAGCTGTTTACATCTGGTGCCTACAAAGTCCTTTTTAAAACATGCACATGCTTGAGCATTATTGCTGCACAATATTTCTTTGTAAGTTTTGTAACCATTTTATCAAAATACATCTAAAAATCATGTAGAAAATGATTTCTACACTTTGGACTGATATCCTGAAGTTGAATTAGGAAATAACATAATATCATGATTGATAGGTTAATTGGTTGTTTGGTTGGTTGGTTGGTTAGTTGGTTGATTTGATTTGATTTAAACTGAATTGATTTAAATTGAGGTGATGCGGTGGCACAGTAGGCACGAAGACACCTAACAGCACAAAGGTAGCTGGTTCGCGCCTCGGCTGGGTCAGTTGGCGTTTCTGTGTGGAGTTTGCATGTTCTCCCTACATTCTCGTGGCTTTCCTCAGGGTGCTACGGTTTCCGCCACAGTCCATAGACATGCGGCACAGGTGAATTGGGTAGGCTAAATGTATGAGTGTGAATGAGTGTGTACGGAGGTTTCCCAGAGATTGGTCCAAGGGACTAAGCCGAAAAGAAAATGATGAATGATTGATTGATTGATTGATTGATGGTTTTGATTTGATTAGATTTTATTTTTTTTTTTGTTGATTGATTCGTTGGTTGGTTGGTTGGTTTGATTGATTGATTGATTGATATTGGTTTGATCAGTTGATTTGATTTTGTGTGTTGAATGGTTGATTTGATTTGATTTGATTTGGGTTGGTTGGTTGATTGATTGATTTGATTTGGGTTGATTGATTGAATGATTGATTGATTGATCAGTCGGTTGATGTAATTGTTGGTTGGTTTATTTAAATTGATTGTTTGACTGACTGGTTAGGATTGATTGATTGATTGATTGATTGATTGATTGATTGATTGATTGATTGATTGATTGATTGATTGATTGATTGATTGATTGATTGATTGAGAAGTGTATGATTACTATAATCAGTATCTCTGTTGAAAGATTCCATTTAAGTTATTTGGTAACCTATTGCCCCACAACAGGTAAGATTATCACCTGTAAGGTAATCAGTACTGTTAGTTGATTGTTTACTTTCCCAGTGTGTATGATTATCATATGTGATCAGTGTATCTATTCGTGATTTAGAATAGTATATTTTATTTTAACTATGTATGAATTTTTGTAAGAAAGAAAGAAAAAATAAAGAGAAAGAAAGAAAGAAAGAAAGAAAGAAAGAAAGAAAGAAAGAAAGAAAGAAAGAAAGAAAGAAAGAAAGAAAGAAAGAAAGAAAGAAAGAAAGGACATTGTAACACTAAAGACTGGAAATGTCAACATCAAGAAAAAATCTAATATTGTGAAAACTTTTTTATATATATATTTTTTTATTAAAAAAAACATAAAATGATATATACTTTCATTTATTCAGTCAGTCGGCCAGTCAGTCAATCTATATCATAAATAATAATATATAAACAATAATCAGTCTATATCAACAATAATAAAGGGATCATGTACATACAGTACGAAATACCTTTATACAGGTGGTGAATGTACATTATTTCACTTATTGCATGATATTATTACTACATTCCACAAAAGTAAACAGGCACAAAACATTGATCTGAACTTCATTTACAGTCAAGATGATTACAAGGACCCGGGTGAGCCTGCTATTAGTTAAAATTACATAACTTGGATTGTTGTGATTGCCCAATCAAGTATTCCAGAGAGTCCTGTAATAATTTATTAATTGATCCAAATTGGGTTTGATCCAAGAAACGCCATTCAATCTTTTAAATGTGTATATTATGTTATAAAATCAATTTAATCAGTGTAATATATAGCTTGATTAAAATTGTCCAAGTATTATGTTATATTATGTTGCTGCCAGTCTTGGACAGAAGGCCTATGTGGGTTGCAGCAGTGATATATCAAAATGTGTCATCATGTGCAAATAGTTAGCTTAGCAAGATACTTTCTGAGTAGCATTTAAGGGCACATTTATTTGAAATAACCACATCAGCAAATGTTGAGCCAATCTTATCACTTCTTAATCACTTCTGAGGTTTCATAACCTCAAAACTAAGTATTTATATAAGATCTCAAGTTATATTCTGATTTTGCTGCAGCACTGCCTACATCTTGGACCTAAAATGTAAATGTAGGCATATTTCATAAATTAATCTCAATTGTGAGTCAAATGTGTGCCAAGTTTAAACATCATTTGCATCAATTAGGTTCCATGCCAAGTATAGAACTTAGATATATTAATTCTGCACCCTTTTCTGGCAGTCTAAAACTGTTTTGATGGTGTGTTTTGTAGTTCATATAGCTTTTATATTTCCGTTGTTTGTGATTTTATTGAAGTGAGTAAGTCACACATGTTTGGAATAATATGAGAAAGTACGGGCCTATCACAGCAATTACATTAAAAAAATTAACTAAATCCACACCAACATGAAAACATTCAGATTATTATTATGTGTTTTTACTTTAAATGAGCAATATCACACGAATAGTGTGATGTGGCTGTGTTTCGGCACTGGTGGGAGGTGTGAGTTGGCGTCCCAACAGTGACAATATACAGCCACATTGCACTGCTACTGTATGAGTGTGATATTGCGTTTATACAACAGTTAGACGGCATCATTGTAAAATTACAAAAATTAATGTAACTCACAGTAAACTCAACCCTAAATGCTGGGGCGGCACGATAGCTGAGTGGTTGGAAATGACACCTCACAGCAAGAAGGCCGCTGGTTCGAGTACCGGCTGAGTCAGTTTCCGTTTCTGTCGGAGTTTGCATGTTCTAACCATGTTGGCATGGGATAGTTTCATGAATAGTATTTTATAGTTTGTAGTATTTTTTAAATTGGGAATTCATATTGTGTGTAGATAATGCTTTCACTTGTAAAGACTGTCAAGACAGATTAATTTGTTGATCATTTATTTTAATTGAACGATATTATGCAGCCTGTCTCTTTCCTGCTCTTTCCTGCTTTCAGTAATGCCAACGTGTTAATAAATGTGTAAAAACACATGCGTGTTAACTATCATTTTAACATAGTTTTTTTTTTTCATCTAAACACATTAAACTCATAATGTCATAGCTGCATTATTTACACTTCTTCTTAAAATTTCTAGAATATGTGACTGTATGTGGCCGTATTTATTTGTTTATAAATCTAAACACGCTGTCTTTTAGAAATTATTAATATTTCAAAATAGGCACTATGCTTATAAATAACTATATTCTCGACTAAAAAAGCTTCAAACGTACATTATGTTGCCCAACAGCAGCAATATTTGTCAAACTGTAGAGTGTCCTCTGCTTGTTGCTGTATGTGGGCGGAGCAATACACAAAGGTGAAGAGGGAAGAGGCAAAATATTACTGGCAAAATATTGCACGGCTATCAGCTAATCAGATTCAAGAACCAGACAGAAATGTTGTATAAATGCTATTATTTGGTAACTTTCACTTCAAATGCTCACGTTCTACATGGCTTTAGTCTCACTTTACAATAGGGTTTTATCAGTTAATGTATTTATTAACATCAACTAATACAGAACAATACTTGTAAAGCATTTATTAGTCATAGTGCTACATTTACTAATGCATTATGAACATCCAAATTCATTCTTGTTACCATGTTATGCACTGTGAGTTAACAAAAACAAACAAAGAACAACTTTGTTTCTATTAACTAACATTTACAAATATGAATAAATACTGTAACTATATATAGTTCATTGTTGGGTAATTTACTAAATGGATTGTTATCATTGTAGTATATTTCACAGCTTTTTTAACATTAGAATATGAACAGTGACAATAGTAAGGAATTAAAAAAGACGGAGAAAGAGATTAGATTTTCTCCCAAATTAAGCAAATAAATAATCGCCAGATTAATCAAATTAAAAAAAATTGCAGACTTAAAATGCATAGAATGTAATGAGTTTTACCTTTTGAGTTTTAGCTTATATTACCTTAAAACACAACGTTTACTCATCACACACAATGACCTCATGAATTAAGAAATAATTTTTTTTTCTAACCGTAGGAGCATTAGCCCTGTTGTACCCCAGTCTTCAGTTTCAGCCAGTTTATGTGCTTATGTTTAGGAGAATCCTGATCACTTCAGCTCTGCCTCATAAGCCTGCGAGTTGTTTTCAAGGCTCTCTAGCTCCCCTCTCAAGTCACTTTACTCCGAGCATGATGGCAGTATAATGGCCATAGTGGCACAGTTGGCACACAGGAAGAGCTCAGCGTCTGGGGCAGATCCTCCCCATGGCGGCTGTGAAGCTCTCTTTGATGTGGACGTAGCCAGCAGAGCGAGCTTTTGGCCAGAGATACAGCCTGGGTGGAGGTCAATCTCTGATCTCTGTCACATCAAAGCAGGTGTTCCTTCTTCCTCAGTCCTTCATCCTTTTCATCTCGTTACTCTTTTGCAATTCCTCTCACTAACTGGCCGATCACGCCCACTCGCCTCTCTCTCTTTAGCTACGTTTACAATGTGTTTTCAATTTAACACCGTGGTTTAAATTGAAAACAATGCTGCTGTTCTAGAAAAGAACTCAATTTACACCACAGGGCTGAAAATGCATGTCAGAAGTAGCTATACAATTACAGTAGACATTGTAGTCTATGAACAGTTATAAAAATAAACATGTTTGTTATAAACAACTAGTAGGCATGTATTAATAGGGTTGAAAAAAATCATAACAGCAAATACTTTAACATACTTTAAAGGGCTCCAATTTTGGCCTTTTAAGTATTTTGTATCTCCAGAGTGTGTCTGAAATTTCAGGTCAAAATATCTATCAGATCATTTATTATACCCTGTTGAAAATATAATTTTTTAGGGTAGAGACATCTCCACTCTTGGAACATTGTGTTTCAGAGGATAACCAGGGTCGGATGTCAGGATAAACACAGCAAAATGACAACTCAGACACGATGAAACAAACTCACAGTTACAAATTCCACAGTAAGATGAATGAGCCGCACACAAATGCCTTTACAATGGCACACACACAAACAAATAAACACACTGTGCTGGTTTTACTCATCTGCTTGCTGCAAATGTCTATCAAACGGGTAAATATGCAGCTATATAGAGATCCATTATAGCCAAGTTACTGTATAAAATAAACCTGATTTAACATGTACAAACCCAGAATTATGTGTGATTGAAGCATCCTTGTTTATAGTTGTATCTGTGGCAATTCTGTCGGTTATGAATTGCGTAGCTCAAAAAGTATAGTTTAAAATGCCATAAAAATACAAAGTGTACCATTCACTGCTTCTTGGGTTTGATCACAGAGAGTGGGAACAGATCTTTTAATCCCAGTTTCTTTACAAATTCTGTCCTGTGGACATAAATATTTGTGTTAATACTGAGGTGGGTGGAGAAAACAAACATAATCTTGCGAGAAACCGCAAGTATTTTACATTTTGTCCGTTTAGTGGCTAATTTGGACGAATTTGTATGAGTTCAGTCGTATGAAAATGTAAAATTTTAAAAAGGAGTCGTGGCACCCAAACCTGCCCCTAAACCCATCCATCATTGGGTGATGAGCAAATCCTACTAAATTGTATGAATTAAATTTTATGAATTCATACGAATTAGCCACTAAATCAAAAAGTCAAAAATTGCCATGAGATTGCGTTTGGAAAACGCATTGCTTATGTATGTCATGTTGTGGTGGGCCTTAAAATCGTTGGGATTTGGATCTTATTTTATTGTCAGCAATTAAAAAACAAACAAAAAAAGTCCATTATAACTGAGGAAATACTATTTTAACACACATTTCTGTCCCAACAGCTTCCAAAAGTTGATTTTGCTTCATAGGTACCCCATAAATTAGGGCTGGGTGATATTGCAAAAAATTTATAAATAGAATTTAATGTTTCATATCGTTTGGTATCGATAATTGTTTAATGTTTTTTAACAATCCATTTAGGTATATTATGATTTTTTTTTACCATTTTATTTAATAAAGCAAATAGTTTTAATTGTCAAAAACAAAAATCTGATCTCTTTAAAAGAAAATATATTTTATAAAAAAAAAAACACAAGTGTTAAAGAGACTCTTATACTTGATGAATGAAAAGTTACAAAGTGTGTGTAATAGTAAACTGCAAATGCCAAAAAATCAAAGATAGCTTAAAGGTGTGAATAATAATTCAATTGATGATGATGATACAGTAAAAAAACTAATTTATCAAATTTGAGCTTTCAAGTAAAGGAACCAGCCATCATTATTCAAGTACATACTGCAACATTACAAATTGTGAAGTTGAATGACTACATAGGCGAGAGTGCGTGTTTTCCTTCACTATTTTATGCACTTTGCACTGATAAATGGACAAACCATTGTTGCAGCTCCAATGCAAGTTTATGGAGAAAAGTAAAAAGCATTATAGTGTTTGGATGTGCTTGTTTGTCTGAGGTAATCAGTCTGCTGTTATTACTGAAATGTGTATATTCCATAAAAAGTGTGAAGCAGATTGGTTAGTTGTACTTAGGTAAATTGCAGTGTGCTCACAGCATTGGTAAAGTTGAGAGGTTTTCAAGGTGTGCCTGGAAAATATGCGCCGCTTGCACAACATATGCGGGTCGCTCCTATATGCACGTCATGCAAGTGACAAACTAACACCCTAAGCTTATTGCCATTGTTTCCAAGGCACGCGCTAAGCAACCACATTTAATAAAACTATAGTCTTCAAACAGAAACTTCATACCAAACTTTTTTTTATTATCAATATTGACAATAGTGTTTGGCCAATAAATACCGATACAAATTTATCACCCTACTTTAAATATTACCTGTATTCAGAACGGAACAAGATAGAAGTTTGAGAATATAAAAAAAATATAATTTAATTAAAATATAAGTAATTTTGAGAAAAAATCATCCTTCCATTTTTTATAAATAATACATAAAACACTTATTAGAATGGCGTATAAAGAAAGCCTCACATTCCAGTCAAATTAGGCAATTGTAAATCTTTGCTGACTTGTTCTATGGGGAGGGGGTCTGTACAGATTTCCTGGATTTGTTGGTGTGTTGTTTTACAGGAGGAATGTTCAACACAGGCTCATTGAAAATACGTTCTATTACCACAAAAAATGTACTTCAGCATAAGTTTGACTGCAGTGTCTAGGTAAATGGAAGCAGTAGAATGAATAACGAGTATTTCACAGACTTTTGCATGCAGTTCTTGCACAACATCAAACAAATAACTTAACATGTCTGTCTATCTAAAAATGGACTACTTTTCTGGTGTGGTCAGTTTGCTTGGTAGTTCATTGTGTACAGTGTTGTAGTTGTGATGCAGAGTTTGGTTTCAAGTTTGGTGAATCATAATTTTTCTCTCATGCTTGCTTTTGAAGACACTATGAGTTGGTTTTAGGTCACTAGTTCACTAGGTAATGATATTGTATCTGAAATGTACAGCTAAATGTATCTCAAGTAACAAATTTCAGATTCACAAAAATGTTGACAACACCCTCTAGTGGGCATGTCATCTGAAATGTGCAACAAAACATGGGATGGAGATGCACTGATGCAGATGAGCCAAACAGAGAGGAAATGTGAGCAGCCACACCATTTTCAAACATCAGCATTTTAGTTCCTCTTCACTGAAGCACAACTCTGGAGTCTGGTCTGGTTTGCCGCTTTTCCAAAAGTCTCCACGAGGCAAAATGCACTAAAATAAGCATCCTTACTGGCCTGCTCACTCCCGCTCTGTCTCTGTTTCATGTCCTCAGCCAAGACTCCCACACAGAGGCGACAGTGACATCAGAACTGATGGACGTTTCAGAGCCCTTTCTGTCAGACGTTCACATAATGCTCATCTGTCACTTCTCTGTCTGCTGCTCCCGCTCGTTATTTCATCCTGATTCACACACACACACATTAAAAACCTCCGCCTCTCCTCCACACAATCATCGCTTGACATTTATTTTGTTGTTGTTCTTGATATTACAGCAATTCATATGAGACGCTTAGTCACACGTATCTGACTGTTTTTGAAATAATATTGCAAATCACAGAGTGTGGCAACAACAATTATGAGAACGCAAACATTTATGTGGCATTAAAATAGCGCATATTGTGAAGGGAATTGGAATGAAGTCCCTCATGGTGAAATGAATGTACATCAGAAAAAAATCAGGATTACCTTAGTTTAAAGGTACAGTGCTCAGCATAATCGAGGACACCCAATTTCGGAAAATACATTTTTATCAATTTCTTAGTGAATATGGGTATATATATATATATATATATATATATATATATATATATATATATATATATATATATATATATATATATATATATATATATATATATTCAAATTAAGCATACAAGGCATTGGCAAATACTGTATTTTGGACAGTGCAGTTGTTAATTATATGTTATTAATAGGGTAATATTTATTGTTTTAAGACCCCGTTAATTAATTTAAAGACTTTAAAAGAAAACAGACAGTGAGAAATTGAGAAGTTGTTTAACAAGGTTTATTAAACACTGAAAAATGTCTGTTGGAATAACAAAGAAAGCTGATCCTAATTGGTCCTCGAGCGCGAGGTACTCAAGCTAGAGTTTGACCTTTTGGATAAAACCTTTTTTGCTTTTAAATAAAAAGACTTAAAATATAAACAACTTAAAAAAAATATCACAAATAAGAAAATCCGAATAACAAATAAGAACATGTGAATAACTCAGTTTTGACAAAAATGTTAGATGTAACCTTATAAACAACCTTAGAACCTTAGAAACAAAAAATAAACAAAAAAAAATGTGGAAATTATGTTTTGCAATCACAAGATTAATAAAAAAATATTAAGAAGGAAACATTTCATAAATTGCCATATCCCATTTATTTGTTTACAAGTTTAACAACAATAAAAAAAAATTCAGCAAATGCATCCTGAAATAGGTTGGATTTTTCCAAACATCTTTGCTTGCATCAGGTATGCGGACATTTTCAAACTAATAACAATAAATAAATATAAAGAGAAAATACCTTTATTTTCTGTCTATTCTTTTTTATGTTCTTTTATTGGCCTTATTTGCGTGCATGCATGCGTACGTGTGTGTGTGTGTGTGTGTGTGGATGTGAATGTGCTCTACTTGGCTGGAGAGCTGAAGGCAGGTAGAGAAGCAGATCAAAAGGCTTCAGTGCCCTTCACTCTCATTTTATTGTTGGGTTGTGAGTTGTCGTGTGTGTCAACCCTGGCCTCAGATCAGCCCTGCAGACCCAGACGGCCAGAGACAGGTCATTTCAGATCAAACTTACTGTTCAGACCCTGCTGACGTGACCTGGAAGCCTCGGGCTCTGTGGGTGAAATGAGTCTGAGGGAAAAAAAGACCCAGAGGACAGAGGCTGAAATGGAGCACTTTAGAGGATGCGGGGTGTAAATCCAGCTGTTTGAGCTGACAGCGGGATTAGTGACGTTTTCAAGCAGTGACTGACGACGCTAAGACCAAGTTATGTAATAGCTGATTCATTCACATTTGTTAGTTGCTTAGTGAATCGTTGATATCCATTTGGACAGATGGACTGCGACTGCTGATGACGACAAGTCATGTATTTTTAAAAAGTCACACAAACAAGGCTTGCTTTTACATGCTTTATAAAAGAAATCAGATGAGTTTTCTTTCACTGACCTGTTTTTTCTTTTTTTTTTTCTTTTAAAGTGCATTTCAAAGTCCTCCCCTGTTTTCTTTTGGTAAAAAGAAGTAAAAAAAAATGAAGTTCAGTGCACACATTTGAATGCATAACCCAACATTGGGTAAAATATGGGCAAACCTATCCACTGATTTTAATAATAATAAAAATATATATATATATAATTGTATCTAATAATATTCTAATAATATTCAACTTGTCACCATTTTTATCAGAAAACGTATTTCTAAAGATGCTGTTGACTTGAAATTTTCACCAAATGTTGGTAACAACCAAAGAAATCCATAAATGAAAAGAAAACTAATCTAATTAGTTTACAAATTTAGTTTTGTGTAATAAAATGAAATGACACAGGAAAAAAGTATTGAACACTGAAACATTGAAACATAGAAAGAAAGGTATAGAAAGGGAGTGAAAGCCCAGACAGCAGCTGAAATCTCTCAGTAGTTCTTCAGCAACCCTCTGCCCTTCGTCATTAAATAATTTTCAATTAAATTAATTTTCACTGTTTCTGTCCAATATCTACATTATCAGGAGGATAAAAATGAAACAAAGGTAGACAAGGAAGACAATGATCCAAAACATAACCTAGAAAACTCTTAAGTGCTTTCAGTGAAAGAAAATCAAGCTGTAGAATGGCCCAGCCAATCACCTGACTTGAATCCAATTAGAGAATCCAAATTAAAGATCAGATTTGATAGACGAGACCCACAGAACCATCAAGATTTTTACACTGTTGAGTCTGTGAAAAACTAACAACTGAGCAATTCATGTGACTTCATTCTCCACATACAGTAGGTGAGAGTTCAAAGTGGTTATTAACGCCGCAGCATGTACCGCCGCCGTTTGAAATAGGTGCCGCTCTGTTTTTAGTGTATGACCGTGGCGTCTTTAAGCTGCCATCACCAGAAAAAAAGGCCTTTTATATGAAGTTATATGAAGTATTAAATACGTTTCAGTAGTTTAGTACATTCATCTCGTGTCATTCCATTATTATTGTTTGGGTTTTTACCTAAATTTGGTTTAATTTCAAAAATGGAGATACTCAACTGTTTAACTTTTAAGAGTGTTGTAAAATGCCTAAAAAGATCATTTTCCTAAAAAGATTAAATATATAGACTTTATGAGTATATAAAGTATAACATAAGTATTCTTTTATTTTAACTTCTCAGCCTTTTTCTTTCTCGTTACTTCATAATTTACAACCTTTCATATTTTTTTTTAGCATGAAACTTTCTACATGGACCATAGTAAAGCTCAAAGTCTCTTCTTTCTAATGATACCTATGTTTATAGCTCACTGGGTCAAAATCTGTTGTTCTTTTTTAAGCTAGGTAGGTGTAAATCCCCAAAACTGAGTGCTGGCAAACAGGTCAACTATACCTGTGGGTCTCAACCATGTTCCTGAAGGACCACCAGCTCTTCAAATTTTCCTTGTCTCCTAACCACACACACCTGATTTAGCTCATTAGCAGATATCAAGAGACCTGTAATGGGTGTGACAGACAAAGGAGACATACAAAACATGCAGTGTTATTGGTCCTCCAGGAACATGGTTGAGAACCACTGAACTATACCATAAAAGTTGAAACTCATGTGTGATGTTGGACAACAAGCATACAGTGACAGGGAATAATGCTTCAGTAACTCTCATTTACTTAAAGGTTTCTTGTTTGCAGTGTGAATAAGGGTAATTTGAGATGAAAGAGATGAGCTATGGCCTTTTATGGATCGCCTAGTTTGGTGATTAATGAACCACTTCTGTTCCAAACTCAGGCTTGCACATAATTAAAACTTTAAGTCTGACCACTAATCATAATTTACATGCCCAAACCTCAGGATGATAATAAAATGTACAATTGGCTTCCAGGCCACTTAATATTTCTAAAGTTTCCTGTATCTTTATTCAGGTCAAATAGCAGAATTTTGTCCTTCATAAATGCTGTTCGCATGCTTTCTGACCTCTGACTTTTTCTGTTATTCTTTTTCAGAGTTTCTCTTCTCATTTTCCGGCAAAGCAAGAGTCTCTACATCAAGTCCACCTTCGCTCACTTCTACTCTTCTTTTTTTCTGTCTAAATCTCTCTCAGATTGAGTGCTTTTTCTGTGTATGCATGTATGGGTGTGTGGGGTGTGTGTGTGTGTGTGTGTGTGTGTGCGTGTGTGTGTGCGTGTGCGTGTGTGTGTGTGTGTGTGTGTGTGTATGTGTGTTAATGTTCATTAAAGAGTCTATTTTTAATCAGTGCTTTGTACTGTAATGTGCAATTAATTGCTCTTTACCTCTTCAAAGTGGATTCCAATCAAAGAACAAAATCCAAATAGACTAAATGTTTCTGTGGGCTTTTATGCCAATGTTAGGATCTGTTTTCCATAATTTATTGCTGATTCTTGAGTGCTTTTACTTGCCTATAATTCATTTCGCATTAATACCATGTGATATAGAAAAAATGATGTGTACTATGTTTAAATCATTAACAAATCTTCAGTAAATTAATGACGCAACTAGATGTGTCAAATTGATTTTAATGCTATTTATTGTATAATAGTTTTTATTTAATTTTGTATTTATAATTTGTTTTTTTTTACTTTTAATTTGAATCATTTAAAATGAATAAAATAAAAAAATATAAGCATTTACTTCATAGTTTATGTGGCAGAAAAATCATCTTAAGTTGTGACAAAAATAAAAGCACAATACATAAAAAGTGTGTTTGTCTCAAAGGTATAGTTCCCCTAAAAGTTTGCTGTTAATTTATTTATATATTTATTATATAAAAAGATAAGAGGAAAAGCAAACAAATAAAAACTCTCCTACTATATATATATATATATATATATATATATATATTTTTTTTTTTTTTTTTTTTTTTCATCATTAAACTGTAATAAAGCTGTCAAAATTAACAGCATTTAAAACATCCGCTTTGCAATGCAATCCACGTGTTGAATTGGTCGCATGACTAAATCACATGACTAAAATGTGTCATTGTTTTCAAAATGCTCAGTTTTCACAGTCCACACAAAATGGTGTTTTCAGATATATCCCTTTAGACAGCGTTTTCAAAAAGATATGTTTTCGTTTCCTAACAATGACATTAAAATGAGGAGAAAAATATGCAGTTTTAAACAAAAACGTATTAGTGTGGACATGGCCTGATAGTGCTGATAGTACCATTGACATTCATGACATTCTGTCCTGTCGCCATCTTGTGAATAGACAACGTTAACTGTCTTTGGTTCGTTCAGTATAGCAAGCTAATGGCCACCAATGCGCTGTCTCTCAGAAATTATAAATATTTAAAATAGGCACTACCCTTATCAATAAACTACATAGTTGCAATCTAAACAACTACATTCTTGCCTAAAAAAGCATCAAAAGTACATTATGTTGCCCAACAGCAGGAATATTTGTCAAACTGTAGAGTGTCCTTTGCCTATTGCTGTATCTGGGCAGAGTAATACAGAAGGGTGAAGAGATGGTAGAATGCTGTTACTGGCAGAATATTGCACGGCTATCAACCAATCAGATTCAAGAACCAGACAGAAATGTATAAATAAAATGTTCTCTCTCTCTCTCTCTCTCTCTCTCTATGTATTTATATATATATATATATATATATATATATATATATATATATATATATATATATATATATATATATATATATATATATATATATATATATATATTATTGGCGGGTATCTAAATTAACAGCAAATTTTCTTTTACCACAGCATTTATGTACGACTACATTTGACAGACGCTGAAACATACAATTTTAAAGTATTGAAGTGTTTAAAATAAACATTGTTACATATTAACAGCAAGAAAAAACAACAAATTAGGAAGCTAATTTGTATTAAGAATATTTATATCATGAAGATAATAAGATGGATCCTCTATTTCATGGAAATAATATAACTCTTTAAAATGATATATATGTTTCAAAATGATTCATTTGTAAGCCTGTAAAGTTACTCGTACATTATTAACTAACATTTTAGATGCTGTCAGTACATCAATATCATATGTTTCAGTGTTTATGAAAATGTATTTTGGTAAACCTCAAAAAAAAAAAAAAAAAACGATGTTGATTTTCTCTTTTGCTTCTTGTTTCAAGAATCAGTCTTGCACTAGTTCTCATATCAGCTCATATTGATCTTCTGGTACTTACACTGTGCTCAAAATACAAGTGTATATTTATTTTTCTAGGGTACAATATATATAATCCATGTAATGTTGACACTGTTTTTAGGATCATTCTGTATAAGGCAATTTACTTGTTATGAAGAAACGTTCGAGGTTACTAAAGTAACCCTTCGTTCCCCGAGGAGGGGAACGGAAGCACTATAAGTGGATTTGATTTGTAAAATCCACGCATTGGGGAGGTTCGGTTCAGAAGCTACTCGTCTGAAAGAGTATTGAACGGGCCAATTAAGAATGAATTGGCAGCGCAAGCCTGCGCAGGTGAGCGGCATAAGCAATCAACTGAGTATATAAGCTCACCTGGCGCCAGCAGACGCTATCCTTTTTAAGCTGAAGAGACTTTCAACAGCTAAGGGACAGTCATTATGGCGACGGAGTATAGTGCTTCCGTTCCCCTCCTCGGGGAACGAAGGGTTACTTTAGTAACCTCGAACGTTCCCCTTCGGGGGGAACTTCAGCACTATAAGTGGATTTGATTTGTAAAATCCACGCATTGGGAGCCCATTGAAAGCGCCATAATGACTGCACCTTACCAACACCCCCGATGAGGAGATAGTCAAGCAAGCGTGACGCACCCGCATCATGGGGGGGCGCGGTCCTCCAACGTGTCCCTGGCCCTAATTTATCCTACTTCAACAGAAGTTTTACGGATTTAGATATATTTTTTGGGAAGTCGTGAGCATCTAGATAATTCTAGGAAATACGACAGTACGTTGGGAAGCGTGCAATCCCGATAGGGAGGACGCTGCGGAGGCCATCCGTTACCCAAGGGGGGATAGATGGCAGAATTTACATATGGACTAGCCCTAAAAAGGGGGAGTACGCATAGCAAAAGAGTGGTTAGCGGGGAGGGAAGACACGGGTCCGCCCGGGGGGGGGACTTAACCGTGGCGGAATAAGCATATGGGATCGCCTAGTGGGGATCACGCATAGCAGGCACCTTTACCCAAAACGCGGGCTGACCAGCGGGCAGACCTACAACGTAGTGGGCCAGCAAGTGACTCCTCCGCTGAGTCAGTGCTGGGGGCCACGGAGGAATCTGCAGGGCTCACCTGACGGGGAACTTTACTGACAGATAAAAAGGCGCACGTATCTCCGTGTTAGGGAAAATGGCGCAGCAAGCGTGTTTCAACACCCTACCGAATTGTTTCCTCAATCACCAAGGGTTACCTAATACCCTTGAGGAAACCGGCTCCACTCGCAGATTGTAAAACCTTGCAAATGTGTTGGGTGTCACCCAGCCCGCAGCTCTACAGAAGTCTGTTAGAGGGGCGCCGCGTGCGCGCGCTCGAGAGGATGCGAAACTCCGAGTGGAGTGCGCACGCGCTCTCGGGGGACGCGGCTTATCTCGGCTCTGATAGTGAAAGAAAGGCATCCACAATCTAGTGGGAACTTATTTCGGTACGGCACTTCCCTGCTGC
Source organism: Danio rerio (assembly GCF_052040795.2). Taxonomy (NCBI): domain Eukaryota; kingdom Metazoa; phylum Chordata; class Actinopteri; order Cypriniformes; family Danionidae; genus Danio; species Danio rerio. The sequence continues at coordinate 42,866,962 of NC_141036.1, read as the reverse complement.
CGACCGTTATAACAGACGAAGAGCTGCTCAGATGATCTAAACTCTGAGTGCGGTCCGGATAATACGCAAACGCGAACTGGACAATAAAGAAGGGCTGGGTCTGCCTCCTCCGAGGGCAGCGCTTGCAGGCTCACTACCTCGTATTAAAACGGAGTGGTAGGAACCTTGGGCACATATCGCGGGCGGGGTCTCAGGACGTGAGAGAAGCCAGCCCAATTACAGGCACGAGTCACTGACCGAAAAATGCCTCCGGGTCCCCGACCCTCTAATCGATATCAACGCGACCAGCAGAGCTGTCTTCAGGGACAGAAAGATACTGAGTCGAGGATCGAAGGGATCTGACGCGGCTTGTGTAGCGAGGGCGAGATCCTAAGAGGGCATGAGAGGGGGCGGGGTGGATTAATTCGCTTAACGCCCCTGAGGAACCGGATGATGAGGTTATGCGTTCCCACGGTGCTGCCTGCCACCGCGTTATGAGAGCGGAGATGGCAGCCACGTAACCTTGAGTGTGGAGGGCGACAGCCTGCTCTCCAACTTCTCTCGGCGTAAAGAAAGCACAACGCTGATCTGGCAAATTACGGGGGTCTTCTCAGCGAGAGACACACCATTCAGTGAATAGACTCCACGTCAGGGCATAGGCGCGCTCGGGGAGGGGGCTCTAGCCCGAGTGACGGTATTAGCCACCGCAATCGGAGGTTACCTAAGTCTTCCTCGCGTAAAAATCTCTTCAAAGATCGGCGAGGGTGCCAGGTGGTGCCCTGTCCCTGAGAGAGTAGGTGCTCTCTCGAAGGGACTGCCAGGGGAGGGCTATCGCGAGGGAGAGCTCTGACATCCAGGTCCGGTTGAGCCAGAGGGGCGCAACCAGCAACCTGTTCCTCGTCCTCTTCCTGACCTTGCACAGTAACTGCGCGAGCAGGCTCACTGGGGGAAACGCGTATTTGCGCGTGCCCCGAGGCCAGCTGTAAGCCAGTGCATCCGTGCCGAGAGCACTCGGTCAGGGAAAGAACAACTAGCAATGAGCGATCTCGGGGGAAGCAACAGAACGATCTGGGCTTCCCCGAATCGCGCCCATATCAGCTGAACAGACTCGGGGTGGAGTCTCCATTCTCCAGGACGCAAGGCTGCCGTGAGAGCGCATCGGCTGCACGGTTGAGCTTGCCTGAATATGAATGGTGTGCAGCGATTTCAGCCGCGGATGACTCCAGAGGAGCAGACGGCGGGCGAGCTGAGACATGCGGCGAGAGCGCATACCCCCTATACGGCTGATATACGCCACCGCCGCCGTACTGTCCGTCCTGACCAGCACGTGTTGCCGCTCCAGCACCGGAAAAAAACGGTGGAGAGCGAGGAACACTGCCAACAGCTCCAGGCGATATGCCAATGCAACTGGGTACCTTTCCACAGGTCCGCAGCCGCATGCCCGCAACGCACAGCCCCCCAGCCCGTGTTGGAAGTGTCTGCTGAAACGACAACAAGACTGGACGCCTGTTCTAGAGACACCCAGGCCTGTAGGAACGAGGGGTCGCTCCAAGGGCTGAGGGCGCGGCGACACAGCGCAGTAACAGAGACTCGGTGTGCGCGCGCGTGCCATGCGCGTCTGGGGACTCGATCGTGAAGCCAGTGCTGAAGTGGTCTCATATAGAATAATCCGAGCGGCATGAAGCGGCTGCGGATGCCATATGCCCCAGGAGCCTCTGAAATAGTTTCAGTGGGACCACTATTTTACTGTCGAGCTCTCTCAGACAGTACAGCATCAGCTGAGCGCGCTCTCCGGGGAGGCGCGCTGCCATGGTGACCGAGTCCAGCTCCAGCCCGAGAGAAGAGATCCTCTGCACGGGGGCGAGTTTGCTCTTTTCTCGGTTGACCTGAAACCCCCACAGGTGGAAGTGCCAGAGCACTTTGTCTCTGTGCATAATCAACTGCTCCGAGAGAGGGCAAAATCAGCCAGTCGTAAAGAAATTGAGTATGCAGATGCCCGCGAGCCGAAGGGGGCGCTGAGGCACCCTCCGCGGGCTTGGTGAGGACCCGCGGAGACAGAGAGAGCCCGAAGGGGAGGGCTTTGTATTGCCAAGCTCGACCTTCAAACGCAAACCGCAGAAACTGTCGGTGGCGAGGAAGAGTGGAGACATGGAAATACGCGTCCATCAGGTCTAATGCTGCAGACCAACCCAGAGGACGAACGCACCGGAGGATGCGCTTCTGCGTGAGCATTCTGAACGGCAGCTTGTGCAGGCAGCGGTTCAAAACGCGCAGATCTAGGATTGGCCGTGACCCACCGCTCTTTTTGGGCACGATGAAGCGTGGGCTGTAAAACCCGCTCTCCATCTCGGCTGGAGGGAGCGGCTCGATTGCATCCTTCGCCAGGAGGACAGCAATCTCCTCTCGCAAGACAGGGGCGGACAGGGGGCTGACCCTGGTGAATACACACCCGTGACTTGGGGGGCCGTTTCGCGACCTGAATCGCATAGCCGAGTCTGATTGTGCGTATGAGCCACCGCGAAGAGCTGGCCCGCGCTAACCAGGCAGGCAGAGCTCTCGCTAATGGACTCATCGCTACAATCGCTGACGTACCAGCAGTGGGGCAGCGCGGAGTGGGTGTGCTGATCCGGGAAGCTCGCGGGTCCCACGGAAAAGCTGGAGGTGAGATATTTGCTCTCACTCCAAACCCGAGCTCCAGAGGGGAGGCTCGAGGGGTGGGAGAAAGGAGACCGTCCTCCCAGCGCTCGTGAGCCACTGGCGAAACGCACCGAATCTGCAAGCTAGAAAGCATAGCGTCCCAGACTGGCAGATTTCGGGCTGTCACATCTGGGGAAGTGAAAAGTGCCCTTTCATAATGTTTTCATGGCAGTAAAAAGTGCCGTTGGAAATGGGGCCCCGCCCTCCAGCGTGGAAAGAGCAAGTTCCCTCTTCTCCAGATGGCCTGTCCCAGGGGCGCTTCGCGGTCCGTTGCCGGACTTAGCGGCGTTCTGGGCAGGGGGGCTGCCTGCTTCCGAGGTGCCCGACGCGCTCGCTTCGCCTGAGGCGTGTGCGGGGGCGGAGCAGCTCTCGTAGGCGGGCGCCTTCGGCGAGGAGCAGGTATGAATGGCACGGCGGGCGGAGCGGGCTACGGACCGCCGATAAGACATCACCCACCAACTGCTCTCACCGCCTTGAATTCCTGGGTGAATTCACAGACAGTGTCGCCGAACCTGGCTGGGGATATGGGGAAGTCAAGAAAGCGGACTTTGTCGACTTTGCGCATATCAGCCAGGGGTGGCGCTCCTGGACCACTAATGTGGACATCGTCCTCCCCAACGCACACGCAGCGGACTCAGTAGTCCGAAGAGCTAAGTCGGCGGCGGTGCGAAGCTCGTAAGCCTGGGTTGGACCCACCCTCGTGCAGCTCGGCCAGCGCCTGCGCTTGGTAGCGCTAGTAGGTGGCTATCGCATGCAAGGCGGAAGCAGCCTGGCCCGCAGCTATGTAAGCTCTAGCTCCGAGGGAGGTAGATAACTTACAGGCTTTGGATGGGAGACGAGGCGGACCCCGCCAAGAAGAGGCGCCGCGCGGATTTACCGCCATCGCGCACTCAACCTGAGGAATCGCCACATACCCCCTGGCTGTTTCACCGTCAAGAGTGGTTAGGGTGGAGGAACACGCAGCACGAGCAGAAAAAAGTGCTTTACAAGACCGCGTGAGCCTACTGTGCACCTCCGGGAAGAAGGTAACGCCCCTCTAGTCGGTCCGGCCGCGGAGCTGGGGGATAAACCATCTCCAACCCACGGCCGAAGCAGCCCGGGAAAGCACGGCTAACATGTCCGTTTCAGGATCCGTAGTGACAGCGCTCACCAGCCCGAAGGGGGCGAGCGGGTCTGGATCATCATCGGACAATGAAAGCCCACCCTCCGATGCCGCGGTGGACGTCTGGTCTCCGGTGTCATCGGGCGTAAGGGCTACCATCTGTTAGACGGATCGCTTCCCCCGCCCGAAGCTTGGATGGAGCGCTTAGAGGAGCGGGAGGTCCGCGGGCCCGTGGGCGACGGATTATCTCTCGCTGAAACCCTCAGATCTGCCCGAGTGCCCGCTGCAGAGCAGGGGACAACTGGGATGGTTCACCCTTTTGCAAAGGCTAACCGCGATCTTGCGCAACAGTCATGGCATCGCAATGACGACATGAACTGCCCGCGAGCAGCGCATTAACATGCTGGACCCCCAGACATGAAACGCAGTGCCCGTGCCCATCATCCGAGGACAGGAAACCACCGCATCCAGAAACGCACAGTCGGAGCGCCGTCCTGAAAAGGACGTGCTGCACGACTGTGTTGCTCTTTCTGTGAAGTTTGCAACTTTATACGCACCGCTCTGGAGGACCGGACCCAAAGAACGCCAGGCAAGGGAGAAACCCAGCTCGACCGTCTGCCACTGCGTGTACACACTCTGGACCGGGAGAATGCTCTCGTTCGCTCAGAATCGCTGGTCACAGCAGGAGGAACCCTCATCGACTCGATCAGAAAGTCTCTGAAGCGAAAAGGATAGCGTCTGCTGGCGCCAGGTGAGCTTATATACTCAGTTGATTGCTTATGCCGCTCACCTGCGCAGGCTTGCGCTGCCAATTCATTCTTAATTGGCCCGTTCAATACTCTTTCAGACGAGTAGCTTCTGAACCGAACCTCCCCAATGCGTGGATTTTACAAATCAAATCCACTTATAGTGCTGAAGTTCCCCCCGAAGGGGAACATCACTGGTGTACATTTCTCTTTTAACCCTGTAACCTGCTGTCTGTGTTTACCAAAAAACAAATAAAAGCAAAAAAAAAAAAATGCATTATAAACTTGACATTTGAATGCAGCAGGTGGCCTACTGTTACAGAATACCTGTTGAGTAAGTTATTGTTATCATTTGCATATTAATAAAATCATAAATAATCTTTTTTTTATGAAAAACGCTTTCAATATCGTCTTGTATTACACATTTTAAGTTGATTTTGTTTATTATTATTAGCTGGCTTAGATTAAAGGATTCAGTGAAGGAAAAACAAAAGTCTCTCTAAATCTTTTACGCACTCTCATCCACATGATGCTCATAAAACTTCAGCAGGCTCTGATGGAAGGAGAACTGACACACAAATAATAGAAATAATAGGTTTGTACTGTCTCAGTCATTCACCTGCTAATCAATATGAGACAGGAACTTCATAGCGCACTATTCATTCAGAGACAGCAACAAGCTCACTACGCTTTTCCTCTCTGAGTGATTATCTTCACTGTCGGATGATCTCTGTAGTGAAGGGAAAGTCAACGCAGAATTTGAATGGGGTATAGTTATAGCTTTTTCTGTCATAGCAATTTCGACTGGTACATCAGCGACGACTGCTGCAGAATGTTAATGCTCAGCTGCTCGCTTTATGGATCGCCTTAGAAGCTGTTTAAGTGTATGCATTGATAAATGTGAAGAACGTGTGAAAGGTTGGCTTTCATCGAACCGAGGGAGCAGCAAGTTATAGGAAGTGGTCAAGATTTGGCATGCAATTTTGTAAGTGTGGGATTTGGCTGTTTTTATACCGAAGAGCATTCACATTGTAAGATTTGTTAACGTGACTGTGTGTTGAAATATGAAATATAAGGAAAACATTTACAACACACAGCCCTCACGCAGTGTCAGAGTGTTGTTTAGTGGAGACAAGATTATATTTCAACGCATTTAAAACATAATAGTTTTAATAGTTAATTTCTTAAAAGTTTATTTCTCTTATCCTTTATGATGGTACATTTTTTGTTATTTTTCAGAATACTAATATTGAGCTTAAAGCAATAATATCTAGCCTGCCATCGCGTGGGTTTCCTTTGGGTGCTCCGGTTTCCCCCACAGTCCAAAGACATGCGGTACAGGTGAATTGGGTAGGCTAAATTGTCCGTAGTGTATGAGTGTGTGTGTGAAAGTGTCTGTGGATGTTTCCCAGAGATGGGTTGCGGCTGGAAGGGCATCCGCTGCTTAAAAACTTGCTGGATGAGTTGGCGGCTCGTTTCGCTGTGGCGACCCCGGATTAATAAAGGGACTAAGCCGATAAGAAAATGAATGAATAAATGAATGTTATTGTTTGCTTTTTATATTTTACTACAAATCCATTTTAACTAAGTAAGATAACATTAAGATCCTGAATTAGTTTTACAATCAATCCTACTATCAGATGGTCTATTATGTTTTCTTGTTGTATGTGGATATGTGAATTAAGTCATTCAATTCAATTCAATTCAGCTTTATTTGTATAGCGCTTTTAAAATGTAGATTGTGTCAAAGCAGCTTCACATAAATGGTCATAGTTACTGGAACAGTGTAGTTCAGTTTTTAGTGTTTAAGTTCAGTTCAGTTCAGTTTAGCTCAGTTCAGTGTGATTTAAAATCATTACTGAGAGTTCAAACACTGAAGAGCCAATACATCGATGCGTTGCTCTACCAATCCTGAACCATGCAAGCCAGTGGCGACAGAGTGGGAAAAAAAACTTCACCTGATAGGAGTGAAAAAAAAAACCTTGAGAGAACCAGACTAAGTTGGGCACGACCATTTTAATTTCTCCGCTGGCCAAAAGTCTTGTGCAGAGCTTCAGTCACCGCGGTGGATGCTGGCCTCAGCGAAGACTCGTCTTTCCCTAAAGCGTCGCTGGAATCAGACTCATGTTCTCCACTCCCCATGACCATCAGCGGCGCAGCAGTTCAGGATATGGCCTGGTCCCGGATATGGGAACCTTGGGATCATCTCGTCGCTTTGGATCCAATCAGTGACTCTGCATAATCTGAGGACCTCGAGATGAGTATCCCCAGGTGAAAATAGAGAATAAAGAGAATAATTAGCGCAGCTGCTGTACTGTTCAAAGTTTATATAAGCAAGATGCAGAAGCCTGTGTGGAACCCGCTAAGTGATGCATTGAGTGTATGCTTTACTAAACAGATCTTTAATCTAGTTTTGAACTGGGAGAGTGTGTCTGAGCCTCGGACGTTATCAGGAAGGCTATTCGTGTAGGAGCCATAAGGAGAAGGCTCGACCTCCTTTACTCGATTTTGCTATTCTAGGTACTACCAGAAGCCCTGAATTTTGAGATCTTAAAGAGTGAGTTGGATTGTAGCGAGACAGAAGGTTGGTTAGATAAACAGGAGCTAGATTATTTAGAGCTTTATAGGTGAGAACAAATATTTTAAATTCAATACCAAACTTAACAGGCAGACAGTGTAAGGAGGATAAAATTGGGGTGACATGATCATATTTTCTAGACCTGGTCAGAACTCTGGCTGCTGCATTTTGTACTAATTGAAGTTTGTTAATAGAGGATGCTGGGCAGCCAGCAAATAGAGCATTACAATAATCCAGCCTCGAAGTCATAAAAGCATGGACTAGCTTTTCTGCATCAGAGATGGATAGCATATTTCAAGTCATAAGTGTTCAACTAATTATTATTTTTTTTTACATAATTTGAGTTTGAAAACTGCACAGATGTTAAAATGAATGTTATGATATAATAATGAAGTAATGCCTGAAATGGGAAACCCTGTTCACAGTCTAATGAATGTCAACTTTAGCATGGACGGTCTCGATCGCCATATTTGTGAAATTCAGTAGTTGGCGACAATGGCGAGTTAAACAAGAAAAAAAAAAAAATAGAAGACTGATCTGTCATTAACCATATATGGTTTGCCTAAATCTTGTGTGCTAGATTGTGTGCCTGAAACGTGTGGGGGTCTGCGGGTCTGCAGCTGGATATATATTGCTTAAAGTGCAGTTTAAAGGCTTGACTAGCATAGTTAAGTCATTGGAGAACAGTGACATGTTCTGTTACCAATAAAAAAAAAATAATAAAAAGCCTAAAAGGACTAATAATACTGACCTCAAAAATAGTTTTAAAAAGTTTAAAAACTGCTTTTATTATAGCCAAACTGAGAACTCCAGAAATAAAAGTAAATATTCTAAAAAAAAATGCCCTTGATCATGCTCCGTTAAACATCACTTGGGAAATATTTAAAAAAAGAATACAAATTTTACAGGAGGGCTACTATTTTGCCTCCTGCCTCCTATTTTATCTGTATATTGAACATATACTAACATACACACGCACACACACATTCCTCTCGGGAGTTTTGAGTTTTTTATCGATTGGTTTAATAATGGTTTATGTGGTTGTAGCAGTAGCCAGTCAGGAACTGGCTTTGTGTACTGATAACAAGCCAGTATGCCACAGCGATATCACCCTGCAGCCCAGGACCAGTTATTTACTGAAGCAACACAGGGCTGAGCCTGGTTAGTACCTGGATGGGAGATCACGTGGGAAAGCTAGGTTGAGATTGGAAGTGGTGTTGGTGAAGCCGACAGGGGGTGTTTAACCTATGCTGTATGTGAGTCCTTATGCCCCAGTATAGTGAAGGGGACACTATACTACCGTCTTTCGGATGAGACGTTAAACTGAGGTCCTGACTCTCTGTGGTCATTAAAAATCCCATGGCACTTCTCGTAAAGTGTAGGGGTGTAACCCTGGTGTTCTGGCCAAAAATTTCTTCCATCGGCACTTTCCCCCACATGGTCTCCTAAGCATCCCCATCCACCAAATTGGCTCTATCACTGTCTCTCCATTGCCCTAATAGCTGGTGTGTGCTGGGTGCACTGGTGCCATTGTCAAGTGGCTGCCGTAGCATCATCCAAGTGGATGCTGCACACTGGTGGTGATGTGATCAGAGCCCACAGTGATTGTGAAGCAATTTGGGTGTATGGCAATATAAATGCACTATGTATATATATACACATTACATTACAGTATCTGGCAATATCTTTCAGTATCCTTAGCACAAATGTGGTTCTCATACATGCCTGTATGTGTAACAAGTAATACACATGCTCATGATATCATCACTTTTACAAGTTGTGTTTTATAGTTTATATAAACTATGACAAAAAATGATAAAAAAAATAAAAGCTTGTTAAATATGTGCACCAATTTGCTTTGAAAATTTTTATTAAGTTACTTTTATGCTAATATTGATTCATGTCAGAATACAGTATATAAGAGAACATCAAAGCAGTAACCAGAAAAGCTTAAAAATTCCAAAAACAATAATCAAAAGAAAAATCTGATGAATTCAAACATGTACTGTAATTTCTTTGAAGTTATTTATTTATTTATTTTGCCTTATTTAGATGAACCTTCATCCTCTTTAGTCTTTTTTTCTGTCATCATGTCAATCACCTCTAATAGATTACAAATGTGATGTGATTATGAGTACTCAACATTTGAGGATTTGTGAAATAATTGTGTTGGCAAAGAAATACTGCTTTTTACTCTAACCACTGTATTTATTTTGTATATATTATGTTGAAAATTGCATTTATTGTGCCTTTTATAAAGTTTAATTAAATAATAATAATAATAATAATAATTTAGAGTTTAAACATTCGTTCATTCATTTTCCTTGGCTTAGTTCCTTTATTCATCAGGGGTTGCCACAGCGAAATGAACCGCCAACTTAGCCAGCATATGTTTTACACAGTGGATGCCCTTCCAGTTGCAATCCAGTACTGGGAAACAGCCACACACACTCATTCACACACATACTGTACACGACAGCCAATTTAGTTTGTTCAGTTCACCAATAGTGCATGTCTTTGGATTGTGGGGGAAACTGGAGCAAACACAAAGAACATGCAAATACACAGAAATGCCAACTTATGGGACTTGAATGAGCAACCTTCTTGCTGTGAGGTGACAGTGCCAACCACTGAGCCACTGTGTTGCCTACAGTTAAAATAACTAATTTCTATTTTAATATATTTTAAAATATAATTTATTCACCTGGGGCAAAAGCTGTTTTCATCAGCCTTCATTAAGAATTACATGATCAAATAAAAACCAGTCTAATAAGCTGATTTGATGCTCAAGAAAGATTATTTTAAATGATAAATGCAGTTGTGCTGCTTCATAGTTTTGCGAAATGCATTTTTTTCATGATGCTTTTATAAGTAGAAAGATTAAAATAGCAGCATTTATTAGAAACAGTTTCTAATAAAGTAAAAAAGTCACTAATGAAGTAAACAAAACTGAAACATTCATTTTTTTTTCATTTTTTGAGTGATTTGAGTTGTTGTTAAGCTAAAAAATAAAGTAAAAGCCTTGAACTTTTGATTGATAGTGAATTCAGGGTATTTTGTGATTGGATTGGACATTTGGTCCAACATAAATACTAAACTAATAATACATTGCTTTTACATGCCTTCTCTTTATCTTGAACCCTCTATAGTCTTGGACTTTAGATGGGTAATGTCCATTTATACAATCTTTTCATAGTTTTCCATATTGTGTAATACTAAATTATTAGTTTAGCAGAAATATAAAACTAGTATTGAAATGTGTCTTTACATGCTTTGTTTTAAAGGAGTCTTCTTTTAGACCTCTTAAGCAAAAATCTCCTGGGACAGGCTAGTAAAAACCTAGATGCTAACAAGCTTGGTCTTCTTCCTAAATCCATCTTTGTTCGGGTGCTAAAATGTTGGCTAACTGGCAGCAACAGTTCATCATTAGCTTCTCTTTGCTGTCCCATTTGCAACTCTGTTAGCTGGGGATAAATCTCTGAGTTATTGCTCCTCCAGGCCTCATGAATCAGAGAGCTCTCTGTGCTGAGAATTAAAGTCTTTCTAATGGGCTGAGCTACTGCAACATATTGCCTTGATTGCGATCACAATAGCTTGATCAAATTTTGCAAAACAAGTAACTCAGATATTAGTAATTAATCCATCACAGGCAATTTGCTGCTTAAAAAGAAAAACCTTAAAGCAGTCTAAGAGGGTTTAAATTGCTCAGTCTGGTATTCAAGACCAATATAATAAAGCAGAATTTCTTTGACTATTTAGACGTCATTACAACATCCCAGACTGTTTCATTTATATTTCCAAATTGTACATTTATTATAAGTGGTCTAGCATGGATTTATTATAAAACAATCTTATTCGGACATGCTAGCTAGCAGGTTAGCTTAACAGTGTTAAAAACTTGCCCAGTCTTACAAATAAACGCAACTACACTGTTAGACATTTTATTGAATTTTTGTGGTAACTTACTGGCAGCACTGTTGCTAGGAAGTTACTGTAACTGCCCCATTTACAGTAACTTACCTGTAAATGTGTTTTACAGTTGCAAGGCCTTACCACAATTTCTTTGTTTTTTACAGTAAAATAGCCTTACCACAACTTCTTTTTTATGATAATATATCCTTTACCGCATTTAAATTTTGCAGTATGATAATTTTACTGTCATTTATTTACATTTACACTAGCATAGGGCTGGGCTGATACACAGTATTTATTTACCAAACACCATTTTCAACAATGATAAAAAAAAAAAAAAAAAAGGTATGAAGTTTTGTTATAAGGTGCTATTACAATTGTGGTTAAATAATAATAAAAAAAAAGTCTAAATGGATTGTAAAAAAAGTTCAATAAATATTGATACTGATTTATATGAAACATGGTATCGTGATTTTTATTTTTATTTTTTGCTGTATCGCCTAGCAGTTCAAAACCTTAATTTTTAGTATTTACTATTGAAATTAATAGTCTCATTTTTGTCATCAACTACAGTAGCAGTACATTATTAATTTGTTTACAGTACAATACCGCAAATTCATAATATGCAGTTACAAAAGTTACAAAAAGTTTCATGACCCACAATGCAGTGCACATTACTGTAGTAATCTGTAAAGAATGTATGTGGTATTTTACAGGGTGTTTTGCTAACTGTAAAATTGTGGCAAAGTCTTATGCTGTATTCACACCAGATGCGGATGAAGTGTCACGCACGAGTGATTTACATTTTAAGTCAATGGAAAAACATGAGTAGACATTCTGCGGTGCGATTCGTGCGAATGAAGTGGTTTGAATTGAGTGTTTTGCACATTTGACACGCTTAATGTGCAAAAATGCGCAGAGTTAACCAATCGTGAGCTTGCTTCTGATGGGGAGTGATTGTGATGTGGTTTGCCGAGGGGAAATTCTCTTGCTGACACTGGACAACAGTTCATCAAACTGGGCTTGGCTAAGTTAGAAGCACAGCTGAAAGCCTCCATCATTCAGATATAGTTTCTGGAGGAGTTGATGAGCTCACAGTGCTGGGTGCAGCGCTGAAAAGTTCTAAGGATCCTGTTTTTTTTCAGCAACCTCGCTGTGCGCACATCCTGAATGTTTACAAACATGGTCATTTGTCTATTAGAATGAAATTGAAAGTACAGGTGAAGTAATAATTAGTAGCCACCCTTTGAATTTTTTTTCGTTTTTAAATATTTCCCAAATGGTGTGAGAGCAAGGATATTTTCACAGTATGTCTGTCTTATTTGCTTTATTTCAGCTAGAATAATAAAAAAATAATAATAATTTTAAAAATATTTTAAGGTCAAAATTATTAGCCCCTTTAAGCTATTTTTTGAGTCTACAGAACAAACCATCGTTATACAATAACTTGTCTAATTACCATAACCTGTATACCTAATAAACCTAGTTAAGCCTTTAAATGTCCCTTTAAGCTGTATAGAAGTGTCTTAAAAAAATCTAGTAAAATATTATTTACTGTCATCATGGCAAAGACAAAATAAATCAGTTCTTAGCAATGAGTCTATTATATTTAGAAATGTATTGAGAAAATCTTCTCTCCTGTAAACAGAAATTGGGGAAACAAATAAACAGGGGGCTAAATGAAAATACACAAGATGAACATAAATTGTCTATTGCTTTTATTACTGTATCACAGTTAAATGTTTAAATAGTAAAACTTGAATATTATTATTCTACTAGTCCATTTATTTGCCTTTGTATTTAGTATTATCAGCACTTGAAGCAGACTAAGATGCTGCAAACTGGTCTGTCCACTTTTCAAGAGCAATATAAGAGCAGAATCCCACTGACTACACAAACATGATTACACAATCTCAGACTGTTCCATTTATCTTTCCAAAGTGTGCATTTAATAGCTACTGCTGCATAAAAGGACATTTAGTAAACATGTCAACGGGGAACATTTGCTACAGACCCGCATTTCCATCAAAGCCTCCATCATGATGGAGGACACACATAAATGCAGACAGCGTGGTCAATAACGCAGCACTGTTTCCACTGCTTAGGCAATGGACAAATTTGTGCTTGACAGTTACAGGATAGAATAAGAAAGAGAACGGAGGTGTGTTTGTTATCGATGATTTCTAAAATGCCTCTGGCTGGCATTGATCGCACAAAAGAACTGTCTGTGTGCAGTCGGAGAGAGTGTTTACGCGTCAGGTGGTGCAGTTTGGCATCAAGGCTTTGACATGTTGCCTCTTATCACTGACATATGGATAAATGTCTTCCACCGCTTCATAACTTCTCTCTGCTCACTCACCGTTGCCTTTTAAAGAGCAGCAAAATGTCAGGAATCTAAATCCATAAGCGCAGATATATGAACGATTGTGTGCAGATTTTTTTAGGGTGTACAGTATGTACATGATTTCCATTGTAAGTTTGACACTGACTGATTTGCATGTTGAATGGTGTTATTGCCTGGTATTAAAATGGGTTGTCACTGATCCAATGATGAAAGGAGAAAATGTTTCATTTTACTACTAAAGCTTGTCATTTACTGATAAGCATAATTATACTTGATAATTCATCATGATAATTAAGTTGAGCAAACAAATTAGTATAATAAAATATACCATATAGCTTAGTATATAGAGCGGCAAGGGTCTCAGTGGTTAGCAGTCTTTTTTTTTTTCCTCCAGGTGCTCCGGTTTGCCCCACAGTCAACAACGTGGTATAGGTCAGTTAGGTAAACATAATTGATTGTAATGAATAAATGTGTGTGTGTGTGTGTGTGTGTGTGTGTGTGTGTGTGTGTGTGTGTGTGTGTGTGTGTGTGTGTGTGTGTGTGTGTGTGTGTGTGTGTGTGTGTTTGTGTGAATGAGAGAGTTTATCGGTGGTGTTTTCCAGTTTTGGGTTGTGGCTGGAAGGGCATCTGCCATATAAAACATTTGCCAGAATAATTGGCAGTTCATTCCGGTGTTATGAAACCTGATAAATCTGCGACTAAGCTGAAGGATAGTGCGTGAGTGAGTGAGTGAGTGAGTGAGTGAGTGAGTGAGTGAGTGAGTGAGTGAGTGAGTGAGTGAGTGAGTGTGCTTAGTATATAAGAAAAATTAACAAACAAAATGTGTCTAATAAATACGAATATAAGAACCGCAAAGAGCGGTGTCGCAGTGGGTAGCGCTGTCGGCTCACAGCAAGAAGGTTGCTGGTTCGAGCCTCAGCTCATTTCTGTGTGGAGTTTGCATGTTCTCCCTGTGTTTGCGTGGGTTTTCTCCAGGTGCTCCAGTTTCCCCCAAAGACATGCAGTATGTGAATTGGGTAAGCTAAATAGTCTTTAGTGTATGTGTGTGACTAAGTGTGTATGGGTGTTTCCCAGTGATGGGTTGCAGCTGGAAGGGCATCCGCTGCGTAAAACATATGCTGGATAAGTTGGTGGTTCATTCTGCTGTGGCAACCCCTGATTAATAAAGGGACCAAACTAAAAAGAAAATAAATAAATGAATAAGTATACAAAATTATAAGATGTAACATCGGACTGTGTACTGTAACTGTTTTTTATTATTATATAGTACAGCAGCAAGGAAAATGCATGGACATTAATTAGTGTTATTTTAACATTATATTTGGCAATTCAGATCTCCACATTCAAGCATTTTGTACAGTGTGTTGTTGTTCATTAATATTAAATTGTATTAAGCTGGTCCTTACATTGGTTTTCATCAAAGTAGTCATCAAATATGAATGAATGTTTCTTGTTGTGTTTAACCACATTTCTTTTAGTTGTTTGTATATTATTAACTACCAACTGCCTCCTATTTCATAGCTCTATTGAAGCTCTATTGAATTATATTATCAACTTGTGAATCTTATCTATATCCTTGCCAAGAATCAAATAGGCAGGAAGTGATTAAGTTTTTATAAAATGTACATATAGAATTCTAAAGACTGCGGTATATGCGATGCACTTGTCAGAGATTCCCTTTAATGTATTACATGGCTTAAATGTGGTAATAAACAACATTTTTTTATGTAAATGAGTAGCAGTTTGGACCCAGAAACAGTTTTCCATACTGCACGTCATTTAACAAGTGGATTGAATTTCATTTTTGTTTGAATCTGTATTTGCACAGTAATGAAGCATGGTTTATTTTTGTCCATTAATGACCACGTTAGATCAGAAGGTGGGGAGAAGTTGTTCTTTTATAGTTTCTTGAACACCATTACCATGCATCACATAAGCTTTTACACTGTGTTCTGTGAGTACCTGTGCAAGTGGTTAAAATATATTGTAATGGCAGATGCAAACAGAGAATATAAAATCAAATGTGAAACTTTTTAGAATATTAATTGCTAAAAATATATCTGTTCATATGTAAAGGCTAATCAACAGTTTTCATGCTTTAAAGAGTTTTAAATTCTCAGCTTTATGTCAGGTGGATTTTGCAACTGTCACTGGGTTACTATAGTTACTACTTATTTTTGAGGACAGTGGATTTGTTAAAACAGTGATGACACAAACAACTGACTTGATATCACCGTGTATTATATATTTTCATCTCATACATTGTGATCTTTAATTAAATAGCTTTTCCTTGCAACAAAATCTCTTGTCATCTCTAATGATGTGTTTTTTTGTGCAAAAGTGAAACAACCTGTCATGAGATTGACCAATAGCAAACCATAATTTTTCAAACAGTATTTCAGTACTGAAATTCAGTATCGTGACAGGTCTAATATAGTGTAAGAATCAGTTCATTAACTTGAGTTTGATAAATGGTATCTAAAATGTGTTTGGGAAAGAAAACATTAGCTGACTAGTGCTATTTCCCTTAGCTGAAAATGAGCTCCAATATCCCTTTTTATTTTCACCATTTATTCAGAACGGACCATTTGTGTCACGTGGATCGCGGTGAAATGATAAATTTATGTAACTTTCTTTTCACTGATAATATATTTATATATATATATATATATATATATATATATATATATATATGTATATATATATATATATATATATATATATATATATATATATATATATATATATATATATATATATATATATATATAGCCAGGTACACAACAATACGCCATCACGGACGCAGTTGCTGTGTGACTTTAGGCAATACTTCCGGGTTTCTTCCCACCACAGCCTAGTTTTTGCTTTTAAAATGGTGGCCGGGTGAAATCAGTCTATTGCAGTTTCTGCGTTATCAACTTTAAAAGTGTAGTGCTTTGAAATGTACTTTTTCCATTCACTGTTTGACATAATTTTAATTAAAAAATAAGGATAGGATAGGTAGGACATAAATTAGCTCCTCCCTTTAAAAAAAAAAAAAAGCCAATGGTGTTTTGTTTTAATCACAGCTGTGAGTGGCTGAGCTCAAGCACATCATAAGAAAAGCTAATAAGAAGGGGGCGGGACATGGCAGATACTAGAAAGCATTTGATTGGTCAAGAAAAACGTTCGAGGTTACAGAAGTAACCCTTCGTTCCCCGAGGAGGGGAACGGAAGTGCCATGAATGGGAGGATTCGGATCAGAAGCCGCTTATCTGGAGAGTATTGAACGGGCCAATGAATGAAATTAATTGGCAGCGTAAGCTTGCGCAGGTGTGCGACATCTGCAATTATCTCAGCATATAAGCACACCTGAAGCCAGCAGACGCCATCCTTTTAAGCTGAAGAGACTTTCAAACAGCTAAGGGACAGTCATTATGGCGACGGAATATGGCACTTCCGTTCCCCTCCTCGGGGAACGAAGGGTTACTTCTGTAACCTCGAACGTTCCCCTTCGGTTGGGGAACTTCAGTGCCATGAATGGGAGAATATGGAAGGCGCCATAATGACTGCACCTTACCAACACCCCCGATGAGGAGATAGTCAAGCAAGTGTGACGCACCCACATCATGGGGGGCGCGGTCCTCCAACGTGTCCCTGGCCCTAATTTATCCTACTTCAACAGAAGTTTTACGGATTTAGATATATTTTTTGGGAAGTCGTGAGCATCTAGATAATTCTAGGAAATACGACAGTACGTTGGGAAGCGTGCAATCCCGATAGGGAGGACGCTGCGGAGGCCATCCGTTACCCAAGGGGGGGATAGATGGCAGAATTTACCTATGGACTAGCCCTAAAAAGGGGGAGTACGCATAGCAAAAGAGTGGTTAGCGGAGAGGGAAGACACGGGTCCGCCCAGGGGGGGGACTTAACCGTGGCGGAATAAGCATATGGGATCGCCTAGTGGGGATCACGCATAGCAGGCACCTATACCCAAAACGCGGGCTGACCAGCGGGCAGACCTACAACGTAGTGGGCCAGCAAGTGACTCCTCCGCTGAGTCAGTGCTGGGGGCCACGGAGGAATCTGCAGGGCTCACCTGACGGGGAACTTTACTGACAGATAAAAAAGGCGCACGTACCTCCGTGTTTAGGGAGAATGGCGCCGCAAGCGTGTTTCAACACCCTACCGAGTTGTCTCCTCAATCACCAAAGGGTTACCTAATACCCTTGAGGAAACCGGCTCCACTCGCAGATTGTAAAACCTTGCAAATGTGTTGGGTGTCGCCCAGCCCGCAGCTCTACAGATGTCTGTTAGAGAGGCGCCGCGTGCACGCGCCCAAGAGGATGCAACGCTCCGAGTGGAGTGTGCACGTACTCCCGGGGGACACGGCTGACCTCGACTCGAATAAGCGAGTGAAATGGCATCCACAATCCAGTGGGATAATCTTTGTTTCGATACGGCACTTCCCTGCTGCCGACCGCCATAACAGACAAAGAGCTGCTCAGATGATCTAAAATTCTGAGTACGGTCCACATAAATGCGCAGAGCGCGTACTGGACAAAGTAAAGACAGGGCTGGGTCTGCCTCCTCCGGGGGCAGCGCTTGCAGGTTCACTACCTGATCTCTAAAGGGGGTGGTAGGAACCTTGGGCACATAACCGGGGCGGGGTCTCAGGATAACGTGAGAGTAATCCGGCCCGAATTCCAGGCACGAGTCACTGACCGAAAATGCCTCCAGGTCCCCGACCCTCTTGATGGAGGCCAACGCAACCAGCAGAGCTGTCTTCAGGGACAGAAATCTTAGAGATACTGATTCGAGTGGCTCAAAGGGATCGGATCGCAGACTCGTGAGAACGAGGGCAAGATCCCAAGAGGGCATGAGAGGGGGGCGAGATGGATTAATTCGCCTAGCACCCCTAAGGAACTGGATGACCAGGTTATGCTTTCCCACGGTGCCGCCAGCTACCGCGCTATGATAAGCGGAGATGGCGGCCACGTAAACCTTGAGAGTGGAGGGCGACAGCCTGCTGTCCAACTTCTCTTGAAGGAAAGAGAGCACAACACTAATCTGGCAATTTCGGGGGTCTTCTCTGCGAGAGACGCACCATTCAGTGAATAGACTCCACTTCAGGGCGTAGGCGCGCCTCGTGGAGGGGGCTCTAGCCTGAGTGATGGTATTAACCACCGCAGTCGGTAGGTTACCTAAGTCTTCCTCGCGTCTAGGGACCACACGTGGAGGTTCCAAAGATCGGGGCGAGGGTGCCAGATGGTGCCCTGTCCCTGAGAGAGTAGGTCCTCTCTCAAAGGGATCCGCCAGGGGAGGGCCGTCGCGAGGAGTGAGAGCTCTGATATCCAGGTCCGGTTGGGCCAAAGGGGCGCAACTAGCAGAACCTGTTCCTCGTCCTCCCTGACCTTGCACAGAAACTGCGCGAGCAGGCTCACTGGGGGAAACGCATACTTGCGCATGCCCCGAGGCCAGCTGTGGGCCAGTGCATCCGTGCCGAGAGAGCCCTCGGTCAGGGAAAAAGCAACTGGCAGTGAGCGTTCTCGGGGGAAGCAAACAGATCGATCTGGGCCTCCCCGAATCGCGCCCATATCAGCTGAACAGACTCGGGGTGGAGTCTCCATTCTCCAGGGCGTAACAGCTGTCGTGAGAGCGCATCGGCTGCACGATTGAGCGTGCCTGGGACGTGAATGGCGCGCAGCGATTTCAGCCGCGGGTGACTCCAGAGGAGCAGACGGCGGGCGAGCTGAGACATGCGGCGAGAGCGCATACCCCCCATGCGGTTGATATACGCCGCCGCCGCCGTACTGTCCGTCCTGACCAGCACGTGTTGCCGCTCCAGCACCGGTAAAAAGCGGTGGAGAGCGAGGAACACTGCCAACAGCTCTAGGCGATTGATATGCCAATGCAGCTGGGCACCCTTCCAGAGGCCCGCAGCCGCATGCCCGCGACACACGGCCCCCCAACCCGTGTTGGAAGCGTCTATTGAAACAACAACATGGCTGGACGCCTGTCCTAGAGGCACACCGGCCTGTAGGAACGAGGGGTCGTTCCAAGGGCTGAGGGCGTGGCGACACAGCGCAGTAACCAAGACCCGGTGTGTGCCCGCGTGCCATGCGCGTCTGGGGACCCGATCGTGAAGCCAGTGCTGAAGTGGTCTCATATGGAGCAACCCGAGCGGCGTGACGGCGGCTGCGGATGCCATATGCCCCAGGAGCCTCTGAAAGAACTTCAGTGTGACCACTAGTTTGCTGTCGAGGTCCCTCAGACAGTTTAGCAACAGGCGAGCGCGTTCCTCGGAGAGGTGCGCTACCATGGTGATCGAGTCCAGCTCCATCCCGAGAAAAGAAATCCTCTGCACGGGGGCGAGTTTGCTCTTTTCTCGGTTGACCTGAAGCCCCAGTGGGCGGAGATGCCGAAGCACCTCGTCCCTGTGCATAATCAATTGCTCCCGCGAGTGGGCTAAAATCAGCCAGTCGTCGAGATAACTGAGTATGCGAATGCCCGCGAGCCGAAGGGGCGCTAGGGCACCCTCCGCGAGTTTGGTGAAGACCCGCGGAGACAGAGAGAGCCCGAAGGGGAGGACCTTGTACTGCCACGCTCGATCCTCGAACGCAAACCGCAGAAATTGGCGGTGGCGTGGAAGAATGGAGACATGGAAATACGCGTCCTTCAGGTCTATGGCTGCAAACCAATCCCGAGGACGAACGCATTGGAGAATGCGCCTCTGCGTGAGCATTCTGAACGGCATCTTGTGCAGACAGCGGTTCAAAACGCGCAGATCTAGGATTGGCCGTGACCCACCGCTCTTTTTGGGTACGATGAAGTATGGGCTGTAAAACCCACTCTCCATCTCGGCTGGAGGAACCGGCTCGATTGCACCCTTCGCCAGGAGGGCAGCAATCTCCTCTCGCAAGACAGGGGCGGACAGGGGGTTGACCCTGGAGAAATACACGCCCGTAAACTTGGGGGGCCGTTTCGCGAACTGAATCGCGTAACCGAGTCTGATTGTGCATATGAGCCACCGCGAGGGGCTGGCCCGCGCTAACCAGGCAGGCAGAGCCCTCGCTAATGGAGTCATCGCTACAATCGCTGACGTACCAGCGGTGGGGCAGCGCGGAGTGGGTGTGCTGATCCGGGAAGCACGAGGGTCCCGCGGAAGAGCTGGAGGAGAGCGATTCGCTCTGGCTCCGCACCCTGACTCCGGAGAGGGGGCTGGAGGGCTGAGGGAAGGGAGACCGTCCCCCCAGCGCTCGTGAGCCACTGGCGAAGCACGTAGAGTCTGCGAGCCGGAAGGCAGCGCGTCCCGGACTGGCAGAACTCGTGCAGTCACATCCAGGGAAGGGAAAAAGTGCTCTTTTACTGATGTTTTGCTGGCACTGAAAAGTACCGTTGTTATCGGGGCCCCGCCCTCCAGCGGGGAAAGAGCAAGTTTCCTCTTCTCCGGATGGCCTGTCTCAGGGACGCTTCGCGGTCCGTTTACCGGACTTAACGGCGCCCTGGGCAGGAGGGGCTGCCTGCTTTCGAGGTGAACGCCGCGCCCGCTTGGCTGGAGGCGCAGGCGGGGGCGGGGCAGCACTCGTTGGCGGGCGCCCTCGGCGAGGAACAGCGGAGGTGGATGGCTCGGCGGGCGGAGCGGGCTTACGACCACGCCGATAGATGACATTGCCCATCGCATCCGACTGCTCTTTCACCGCCTTGAATTCCTGGGTGAATTCACCGACGGTGTCGCCGAACAGGCCAGCCTGGGATATGGGCGAGTCAAGAAAGCGAACTTTGTCAACGTCGCGCATATCGGCCAGGTTTAGCCAGAGGTGGCGTTCCTGAACCACAAGTGTGGACATCGTCCTCCCCAGCGCACACGCGGCGGACTTAGTAGTCCGAAGAGCATAGTCGGTCGCGGTGCGCAGCTCATGTAATAAGCTTGGGTTGGACCCGCCCTCGTGCAGCTCGGCCAGCGCCTGCGCTTGGTAGCGCTGGTAGGTGGCCATCGCGTGCAAAGCAGAAGCAGCCTGGCCCGCAGCCTTATAAGCTCTGGCTCCGAGGGAGGCAGACAACCTACAGGCTTTGGACGGGAGGCGGGGCAAACCCCGCCACGTAGAGGCGCCGCGCGGACAAAGATTGACCGCGATAGCGCGCTCCACTGACGGGATCGCCTCATACCCCCTGGCAGCTCCGCCGTCAAGGGCGGTGAGGGCGGAGGCACTCGCAGCACGGGCAGAGAAAGGTGCCCTCCAGGACTGCGTGAGCCTACTGTGCACTTCCGGGAAGAAGGGGACGAGAGGCTTCGAAGGCTTCGCCTTCTGGTCCTCTACGTAGCACCCATCTAGTTGGTCCGGCCGCGGAGCTGGGGGATAAACCATCTCCAACCCCACGGCCGAAGCAGCCCGGGAAAGCACGGCTAACATGTCCGCTTCAGGATCCGATTTGACAGCGCTCACCTGCCCGGAGGGGGCGAGCGGGTCCGGATCTTCATCGGACAGTGAAAGCCCACCCTCCGATGCCGCGGAGGACATCTGATCTCCGGTGTCAGCGAGTGTGAGAGCTACCATCTGGTTAGACGGATCACTCTCACCACCCGAAGCTTGGATGGAGCGCCGTGAGGAGCGAGAGGTCCGCGAGCCCGTGGGCGGCAGATTAGCTCCCGCTGAAACCCTCAGATCTGCCCGAGCGCCCGCTGCTTTTTTAGAACAGGAGGCAACTGGGGTGGCTCGCTCTCTTGCGAAAGTTAGCCGCGATCTTAGCTGTGCAACGGTCATGGCATCGCAATGACGACATGAACCGCCCGCGAGCACCGCATTAACATGCTGGACCCCCAAACATGCAATGCAGTGATCGTGTCCATCATCCGGAGACAGGAAACCCCCGCATCCAGAAACGCACAGTCGGAGCGCCATCCTGAAAAGGACGTGCTGCACGACTGTGTTGCTCTTTTAGGAAAGTTGCAACTATACGCACCGCTCTGGAGGACCGGACCCAAAGAACCGCAGGCAAGGGAGTAACCCAGCTCGACCGTCTGCCACCGCGAAGACCCACTCTGGACCGGGAGACACACTCATTCGCTCTGAAGTGCTGATCAGCAAGAGGAACCCTCATCGACTCACTCAGATAGGATCTGAAGCGAAAAGGATGGCTTCTGCTGGCTTCAGGTGTGCTTATATGCTGAGATAATTGCAGATGTGCACCTGCGCAAGCTTACGCTGCCAATTAATTTCATTCATTGGCCCGTTCAATACTCTCCAGATAAGCGGCTTCTGATCCGAATCCTCCCATTCATGGCACTGAAGTTCCCCAACCGAAGGGGAACTGCAGTATGGGCTGACTTGAAAAAAATGTTGATCCATTTAAGCGGAAGTGACAAACTGCAAGCTTTGGATGTTTATATCAGTTTTATATCTTCTTAATGCAAATTTTGTCACTGCTTTGGAGCATATAAGCTAATTGATATACTTAAAACTAACAATCGAACATCTAAAAATGTTTATTTTCATTTCATGGGGCCTTTAAAGTGTAAAAAGTTGCATGTGTTCTGAAGTTTGGGGAAGTCATACTTGCTTCACGATGTAGACTTGATGTTCTTGCTCATAAAAAAGATGTCTGCTTTCACTGAGTCAATATTGAAATGCTTTGGGAGTGCAGCATCACATCAAATGTACTGTAGTTTGGGCACTATTGATATGTAGATGTTGAGGACAAATGCAGACTTCCATTTTTTAGCACTGGTACATGGCTAACTCAAAGAAACACCTGAGAACTTAGCACATATACAGCTTTTCATAGGCAGCTGAAGAAACGGCAAGCATATTACGGCAAGATAACTCTGAAAATAGTTCTCTCAGGAAATAGGTGTTTTCATAATCACATCTTGAGCATGTCAGCAGAAAACCAAGCATTACGCAGTTGGACAACTAGCAATCAGGAGTTCATTGTGTATCATTATGTTAACATGGGATGGCATCTCTGGCATCATACTGAAATATCTGTCAAAAATAAGTGCGATCTGTCATTTCAGTCTTTTTAATTTATTTATTTTTCTGAAATAGAGTAACCTACCTTTTATTGTCTGTGTACTCCTTAAATTGTGAATAGAATCTGATTATATTGTGATTTAAATCAGTCTAAAGTGACAGATTTTTCTGGATAAAAAAGAACCTACCGGAGGCAAAGGATTGAAATAAACTGATGAATGAATAAACACTGACTGAGTGAGATCACTTGTTTACTTTTTTTGGCTTATTCTTCTATTTCAAAAACACAATCTTGTACAAAAATGTTGCTAACGAATTATTGTAGCTCGGTTTCTGCTGTTTACAGTGGTATTAGACTTAGCCACTTACTGTACATTTACAAGCTTCTAAAAAAAAAAAATATATATATATATATATATATATATATATATATATATATATATATATATATATATATATATATATATATATATATATATATATATCAGAGCAAATCAGAACTTCCAGGCCCTCAAACCACCCCCAGACCCCAGAGATTTTAAGTAGGTTAAAATATCCAGAAAATAATATTTTTATGGTTTATTTTCATGATGTGTATTATTTAATAAATTTGCTTTAAACCACAATAATTGCAAAATCCAACTAATTTAAGTTGTTTGTATTGTTTTGCCCCGTCTAGGAGTAAGAACACAGCATGAAAGGTAAGACTATACAAACAATGCTGCTTAAGACAATATACAATTTTTACAATAATTTTGTTAAACAAAAATTTTCTCTTTTTTTAAATTCAGAGGCTAAACAGGCCAAAACAATAAACAAAACGATTCAAATTCAAGTCCCCTCTAAATTCCTTATTTTTAGCAAAATAATTCAAAATAAACATTCTTACCTAACTCCCTTGTCCACAAAACGATCAATAAAAGAAGGTACAAAAGAAAAGGGCGTCAAGCTCCCTACTTACTATGTACAAATTTTTACAATCGGCAAACAAATCCAAAAAGGGCAAAACAGCAGAGTAGTCACTTAACATGCAGAGGGTCAGATTTTCAATGTTAACAAAGCAAAAACTAAAGCACAAAATACTAGTGATATGACATTGTGCGCCGAGGCTTCGAAACTTGAATCAAAAAAAGATACATGTTGCAGTGAAGCAGAGTACTGGAGCTTGATGCGTTTCGCCATCATCACGTTATCAGTGACGTTCGAAGCTTTATTTTCGCCTATGCCCACGTGACAACTTCAAATTTTGATTCAAAGGTTTAAACACCCTCATAGGTTAGTAAAGTATATAGCCAGAGATTAGGCATCGGTAACACACATTTCTACGGTTTCAAAGCACTGCACCGGTCACACACACCAGTAATTAAACTAAAATATAATAGTAATTTTAAGTAAAAAGGTTTTGAACATACTAAACTGTATTAGCATATTTTTTACAACTACATTTAAAGAAAACCACTGCATATTGTAGTATAGTGTTTAACGAAGGCTAGCTGGCAAGTAAAGCCTGAAGCATCACTCTCACATAGCTTTTTCCTATAGAGCTTTCGCCTCCCATGCAAGAATCGCTGGTTCAATTCCCACTTGGAGTGAGTGACTGAATGAAGAATTAGTTGGAATATGATATGCAATTACTTTTGAATTCCTTGGATTTTACTACAGTCATCGGTTGTGTGATGTAACATACCTTATGTGTAAAATCTACAGTAATTTAGTAATTTGTTTATATTACTGTTGTTGTATTACTACATGAATGAGTTGGTCAGTTGTGAACATTTGACATTATTGCAACACAGTGCTTTCCCACACTTTAACCAGAAGAGGTCCTCATCGAGCTCTGATTTAAAAAGCTTCGAGTAACGAACCTTTTTTCGATACAATTGAGTCGAGCGCTTCACTGGTTCAGAAAGCTTCATTTCACCATCACTACAAAATACTTTCACAGATGTTCCTCAGATATATAGACAAACTCCAATTCAACAAATCTAACTAACTAACTAACACAGTTTCTTTCTATAATCGTAAACAAACTATTACTACAAGTGAGCTCAAGCAGCTAAACAGGAAGTGACAAAGGAAGAATTTATAGGCAGCCAGGAGTCAGCTGACTAGGCAGGGTGTGGCATCAATTGGAGCAGGGGCAGGACCAAACAAAGGAGCAAGCAGTTGCATCTGCAGAGAGACACAGAACACTTCTCAAAAATAAAAAGTTAAATAACTGTCTCGCATGTTCTAGTCACATAGTTAATGGTATGCCAGGTGCTACTGGAGATGAAATCTGCCATGGATTACAGCTGGAACAGGGTCATCAAGGGTGAGTTAAGCTGTATCTTACAACAGACCAAATCAATCATGGTACATTACCTTTACACAATCTCCTCAATGCTCCATAGCATTATGAAGAAGTTGAATCAAACTTTACATGACCACAAACACAGAAAAAAGTCAAAGAAATACTTGTTTAGCAGGGTTTGTGTTCAGGTGAGGCTTTTCCAGACAGCACTTTTAAAGAGGCCAGCCAGTAAAGAGGAGGCCAGGCAGTACACAGACCCCTCATGCATAATGCATCTCCTTGTGAATGTTTAGAAAAAGAAAACTGTCAGACCCAGTTAGACCCGGCTGGTAGAAGATGCAACCACGTCCCACTAGGCATATGCTTCTGTTCGCCCCGTGCATTAACACGTCTGTTCTGATCTTTTGGCCTCATTTGCAGGAACTAGCAACTTGTCTCACACCTACTGTAAAATAATTCAATGTTTAATAATATACGATGACTTTCTTGGCTAAATCTGTACAGTGAGGTATAAATAAAGGCTTTGGTTCTTAGAAAACCCTTGTGAGAATAAGTCACATATGTTGAGAGAGCTGCTTTTGCATATCTGTGCAGAATCACTACAGCGCAGGAGTGTAAACGCATGTATTATTTAGGTGGTTAAAGTGTGCTGTGTTAGAGGCAATAACAGCATGTTTGCTCTATAAGATCTATGCTATTTCTGGGCAGATTTTCCAAGGGATCCTTGTATATGCTTTTCAATTACAGAGCTTTGTTGTTGTTCCATCTGAACAGGACAACTAAAGTGTTCTGTTTGGAGAGAGAGAGAGAGAGAGAGAGAGAGAGAGAGAGAGAGGGGGATGCAACTGGAGGTAGCTGATTTTATATGGTTCGTTATCACAGAAAATCCTTTTGTTGATTTGTACATTTTAGCTAATTGGTGTTACTTTATAGCAGTTTTAGGGAACTTATTCTGAATATTTATTGTTTTCTGGGCATTTTTGTCACTGAATTTTGGCAGATATATATATATATATATATATATATATATATATATATATATATATATATATATATATATATATATATATATATATATTTTTTTTTTTTATATATATATATATATATATATATATATATATATATATATATATATATATATATATATATATATGCTATGGTATCTAACTATTTGTATCAATGCACATTGTTCAGTGGTCAAACGTAAAACAAAAATATTTGCTAGATTTACTGGCTTAATCTTGTTTATTTTAAATATATCTGACTGTGACCTTGTGAAAGGGCCATCAATTCCCCCTCTTTCGGTTATAGTCCACCCCAGAAATTTTTCAAAAAATGCTCAGAGATGGATGTGGAGTGCTGAGAGCAAGTGTGCCGCAAGCCTACGTTTGAGTGAAGGTTTCGGCCGTTAGATCGCCCCCTGGGGGCTGGCTGCAGTACAAGTCATAAAGCCCGCCTCCTCCGTGTTAATGAAGGAGACTTGAGCCCAAATAAAAAAAAATATTACACTTGCAATAAAATGTCCCGAAAGATAGTTCTGGTCGATTAAGGCACTGGTTATTGTGCTGAAATAGGTGCAGATCTTCATTTTTGTAAACAGTTTGTTTTTAGCAGTAATTTAATGCTGGGCGTGTCATCGTGATTGACAGCTGTGATTGAAAGCGCGGCGTCTGAGCTTCGGCAGGAGACTGAAGTAGACTGAAATGTTATTATTCGATTTCTGTGTTATTTTACCATGACAAAATGAGTTCAGCAGTAAACTATAGTTTCTGACATACATGATCCTGGTGGAACACTGTTTATTCGCTAAGTTCAG
Organism: Danio rerio; assembly: GCF_052040795.2. Lineage (NCBI taxonomy): Eukaryota > Metazoa > Chordata > Actinopteri > Cypriniformes > Danionidae > Danio > Danio rerio. The sequence goes on along the minus strand of NC_141036.1, from coordinate 42,839,542 downwards.
GGCTTTTTTCGGGCTTTATTAGTTTGCTGATACACGCCTAGCCACCCAGATAGCAAAACACAGTTCCCGCTAGATTTTCGCCTGCCGGAGACTTATCTCTTAGAGCTCAGACTGACTAATGTTACCTCTGCTGGACCTACTCCGGATGCCTGGACTCACTACCCAATTCCAGCCCGAGTCATTCGAGCCAGATGCGGCGGCCGAGCGAGCAGGCGCTGCCGCATGCGAGCCGGAATCAGCCCGCGACGCCGCGAGTAAGTTATGCGCTGCGGCCTGGAGCTGGCGCGATTGAATATATAAAACCCTCATATTTGTTAACGTTATTACATCCATTTGTGTTGATATGACAGCAAACGCATGCTGAGAAGTTCGGGGGCGTAGTTGATTTTACGTAAAGCGTTTGATTGGAAGCTCGACTCTGCTCATTTTCGCGGCTCCTCCTCTGGCTCCATCAGACAATCCTTCTGCGCATGTCTGGCTCCAATTTCAGCAGTCTTTTGCGACAGTTTGTGCCCGTCAAGCAAGCGTTTTGCCCTCAAGGCGTTCAATGGGAAAAAGGGCTGTCGCGTCGTCCATATTTTTTACAGTCATTGGCTGAGAGCAGAGGGAAAAGTGGGCGTGGCCAGCAGAGCAGGGGAAAAAGAGGGGAGCGAACAACTGTTGTCAGTTGGCTCACAAAATAAGACACAAACCATGAGAAGACCAATTTTTATAGTTTACAAAGAAATAAACAGTAATTCAATGCCCTGCTACATATATTATTCGTAATTTCACATACGCATAACCACAATTTGTTATATCATTATAAAGATAATTGTGTTTATATAAACACTATGAATGAGGAGGATTTCCCTACTCCTCAATCCCAGAGTCTGAATGCAGACACAATGGATAGCAGTGCAGCAGGTCTCTTGCCTTATCTATTCCAACCATTAGCCCTGCCGGTAATCTGGAAGAATTTAAACATAGGCGAAAACAGCAGCATGGATATAGGCGATGTGTCTGAATAGTGATGAACTCAACTGATAAAAGACAAAATCGGCCATTCTCTAATTCTCATACAGCTCTCCCGACAAAAATGCTTGCTGCAAACCAACAGCTTGGCTGTATCAGCCCTCACAGAATCACTGGGTAAAACATGCAACAAACCCTGTGGATCATGGAAACAAACATATATGACTCGTGCCGTCCACAGACATGGTCTCAGCCAGTCATTGAGTCTCACAGCTTGGCAGGTCTGCCTTGACTTTAAAAAGTATGTGCTCTCATGAATAATTAAGAAGGAGCATCTTCTCATAGGATAAGAAAGCTTCGCTATGAATAATAATGAGAAACCAATGTGTCATCACTTTGCTAGCAGATTCGCGCTATGTCACTGGTTTTGATCCCGCCCTAAAAATTATTTTAAACCCAGAAGATGAAATTAGCTATGGGACTTAAATAACAGTGTTACTCTGGTACCCAAAGGAACTTTTACCATTTAAACTTGATTTACTTTTAAACTGAAAAACTCAGACATTTCAAACTCAAGGATGTGATATAGCACTATATAACCTGTAGATTGATCATTAGTGTGACACATGAAAAGAGAAACATAATTTGTTATAAGGAAAAAAAGTACCACTACAATAATTTACTTTTTGCACTTGAAAACAGAATTTTTGAGCTGACTGCGGGAAACTGTCCCGAAATCAGATGATACTTGGCAGCTCCATCAGGGGTTGCGTGCTGAATGTGCTGTCATAGCCTGGAAATCAAATGTTGTGAGAACTTCAAGAAAATTGCTTTGTTACTTTCGTCTTATGTTACTTTCATCCCCACTCTTCCCAATTGTGTTCATTTATTATGTCAGTTCCTTCTAGCAATAATTTATTTTTAATATATAAGTTCATATGTTTTTATTACATTTCTATTCTTTATCTTAGTTTGGAATTCACAATTGTGAGATATAATACAGCAGCAAAAAAAATTGTGAGAAAACAAGTTGTAATTGTAAAACATCCACTCAGAATTGTGAAATAAATAGTGATTTTTTTTTCTGCCAACTCATTTTTCCATCACAAACATTTTGCAAAAGACTTTTCCTGAGACAATGCAACTGTTTTTAAAGAAAACTTAAAACTGTGTCAAAATCACCAGCAATCTAATTCATACAAATAGCTGGTAAACGTACAAATCACAAAGAACTACATATCCGCCATTTATGGACTACAAGGTGTAGTCATGCACTGCACACACACCGGTTCCTAATCCTCACAACGGTTCCTGCAAACACTCACAACTGAAGCTGGTCATGGACTAATTACAGGACTATTTAAACAGTGCGCACACACACACACACACACACACACACACACGCATGCACATAGTGCTAAGTCTTGTTATACCAATTGTGATTGTTTTCCTTGTCTTGCCTTGTCTTGCCATTGTCAATAAACCTGCATTTGGATCCGCAACCCCTCTGTCAGAGTGCTCTTTACATTACAAAATGAAATATATTTTCCCAAGACCTTTTTTTATTCATCGCCATTTCACTGTAGTCCCTTTAAAAATTATTTCAGCTTTTGCGAATTATGGTTTTGAACAGAATTTATTCTAAATGACATTATATAAAATAAATTTTTCATAGATTAAAAAAAAATTACAACATAATTTAAAAAGTAAAAAGTGGTTTGATTTTGTCAGTAGGAAATAAATAAAAATATTAAGCTTTAGACCAATTGACCACATTGCCTAAACTAGTATAACCCTCTTGACCCCTATGACTGATTTTTATTATCAGTTTCCTTTGCTTTTTATAATCCACATTCAGTTAGATAAGACGGAGCATGTCAGTCAATTTACTTTTTCTGTATTTACGTTTATTTTTAACATCCTTCGGAGTGGCGCAAGTTGAAAAATGGAAGAAAGGAATGCATCGCCCTCACCCAGGAATTTGCAAACATTAAAATGACATTCTGTCAGTGTTTGGCGCGGGCAGAGATGCCAAGAGAGACAGGCTGAAGACTAGGCTGTCACTGTATGCAGTCAAGCGCTTATTCATGAAATGGAATTACTTTCTGACAATAGCCAGGCATACTTCTGAAGCTTTCTGCTATTGCTGGACTTTAAATCTCTTAGTTGGCTGCCAGCCTCTTTTTCTTCATTGGTCTCGACCGTTTTGTAGTTACTGTGTGAGTGCCAATGATTGCGAAGAGCTTTTCACATTGTTTATGTGCAAACAGGAAAAGGAAATTGCATTACACGTGGGCACTGATGTAGCTGGATGTGACTAGCAACAATTGTGTATTCGTTTGGTGTCGTAATTCTTGTGCTGAAGCATGGTCATTAAACCTTTGAAATGTTATTGTAGTAGTTAATTAAATTAATTGGCTTTAAATGTGTGCATTTATTGGTTTGTTTGCTATTTATTTTCTTCTCAGCAAGAGCTAAAATAGAAACCCCAACAATTCAAATGTCCTATATTTATATCAGCACATTTAATCCTTGTTCTAGTGGCATTTTAACAGTCATATTAGTTAAAAATTGGAACAAAACAAGTGACAGTTGTTCTCTTTTACTTCAAAACAGCGCTGCAGCCAGGCTGTCATGAACATTAACTTGAAGAGATAATTTACTAAGAAAGTTTTAAACAATGAGACACATCACTGTCTTCTAAGAGACTGAAACTCTTGGGGTTGAATGTGGATTATATTGTGAGCACTGTACAGCAGACCAAATTATAAAACAAGCAAAGTTACAAAAGATAATAGATAAGTGAGCTTTCATATTTGTAATATATTTCAATCAGTTTTATTATTTTCAAATAACTTTTAATTACAAATTTTTAATCTAATTTTAAGTTTGTCTTTGGATGGATGTTGAGCATAGTCTCAAACTCAATTCCTACAACAGTTTTGCTCCAACCCTGATCAGACACAGCTGATTCAACTAATGAAGGTGTTCATGATTCTTTTGAACACTTGGGGCCCTATCATACACCCGGCGCAGTGTGGCGCAAGGCGTGGCGCAGTAGTCTTCTGGTAGTTTCAGCTTGGCGCAAGAGTCGTTTTGAGGCGTTGCGCTATGCTCTTTAAATAGCAAATGCATTAGCACTAATTTTTGCGTCTATAGGCGTTCTGGTCTAAAAAGGAAGGCGTTCTGAGGCGGACGCTGGCGCGTTGCTATTTTGAGAATCTATAATAGATTTTTCATTAGACCAAAACTAACCCGGTCTAAACTCCGGCGCAAAGTTGCAATCTATATTTGTTTTATTAAAAACAAGCTTAGATTTGCCCACCTGTCAGGTTTTAGACCATATGGGGCACAGTATGTGTTTTAGGATATAACTCAGGTTTTAGAGCACATTTTGCTATTATTATTCATTTATTCGTTTGCTGGAAATTAGAACTGAATTTAGAAATAGTTTTGAAACGAATATTTGCGCTTAACATACAAAAGTATTTATTTATAGACTAATTGATGTCTGTGCGTAAAGGTTTCCCTATTCAAGAGCGAAAGTAAAAGTGATCCATTATCTCTCATTCTCACGCAGTAGATGCTCTGTTTAACAGTTTGCTTGTGAAATGCTCATTTTTTCCACTTAGACTTACTTTGCGTCCTGTAAATGGCGAATGCGCTCTTGGCGCGACGCAGCTGGGTCTTAAAGGTAATGGGAGATAAGATTCTAATTGGTTTATTCTCAAAACACACCTATAACTCATTAAGAAAATAAACTCAACCCTTTTAGAACATGCGCCGCGGCGCAAGGCAGATTTCCCGTCCTTAAATTAGCAAAAACGTGTCCTGACATGCCCTGAAAGCGTTTGCGCCCTGCGTTTTGCGCTCTGCGCATGGACCGTCAAAATAGAGCCCTTGGATTATTTGGATCAGCTGTGTTTGATAGGGTTGGAGCAAAACTGTGCAGAGCTGCAGCCCTCCAGGAATTGAGTTTGAGACCTAGGATGTAAAGGAAGAGTTCACCGCTTCCCCCAAAATGTAATTAATTAAAAGTCATCATTTACTCAACTTTATGTTTTTTCAAATCTGTACTGCATTTTTATTTATTTATTTATTTATTTATTTATTTATTACATCTTTTAATATCGTAGTCCACTCACTGAATGTCAGTGGGTTGAGTTTGGGTTTAAAAAAATATTTTCCCCCATAAATAATATCGATAATGAATGTAAAATGTAAAAATTTGACATCAAGATATTTGGTTTCATTTACTAATAAATGCATATGTTTTTCATATTCATACCCACATTTAACTTTCCACTTAATTTACTGTACAGGGTGTATGTCTATAAGTCTACTTATAAGACTATAAGTCTACTTTTCTAGTTATGATTTATAATTTTATCACTCAGACCTACTGCTAAATATATTCTTTCAATCAAAAAATGGCAAAAGACATATAGTTTGAAGCAACATTAGGATGAATAAATCAAATTCTGATCAAATTTCTCATTCTTTTTTCCCGTATACTTTTTTATATGCTGCTTTGGGCTGCAACAGCTGAACTGAGTGATGACCTCACATATAGACACTCGCTGGCGGTGTATTCATTAGAGTGCTTAACAAGACAACATGAATTGGGCTCATCTCTGAAAACATCCCTCTCTGTAAAAGGCAGAGCTATAAAAGCTTTTTTACAGTGTGTTGCTTTGAAAAAAATGATCAAAGACCTAAAGCTGGGCTAGAGGCTGAAGACAGATGTGAAACCAAACATCAATTTGTGTCTGATAACGTCCAATTCTCGAGAGGTCAGAAGTTGGCCCCTTTTAGCTTCAGAGCCAAGACTAATGAAGACAGTGCCAGTATTAGCAAACACTTTCCAGCAGACATGAAATGAGAGTTCGGTTATCGTGATCCTTGGCCCTCATTAAGCAATTAAAAGTCAGACACTGACAGAGATACTACTTATTAGAGTTTGTTCAGCGTACACGTATATGGCTAGAATTACAATTTGTCTCCAATCATTTTCTACAAGGCAGGGATGCTTCTTTCGAAGCTGACTAACTAGAAGGGCTGGCTTTTTTGATCATCTTCCATTTATGGCTGTTACTTCAAATGTACATCAATTTTTTGGATGAGACTTGGTGGATGAAAAACAAACAGGGTCACTCTAGTAATCATAGATATTTGTGCGTAAAACATGATTATAGCACACATACAATTGTATCTGTTTGCATATAAACATGTTATTAGAGTACGGCATATATAATATAAGCATTTTCCATGTAAACAACTTTAACAGCTTTATAAATATTCTCCTGTCCTTTTAGGCTATAAGAATATTGCTTTTATTGCAGACATGGGTTGATTCTGTCAATGAGATGTATTAAATAAATTCACTTTAATTAGCATTTATTTAGTATATTAAACTTATTTTATATAAGTTCCATTGTTTTTTGTGTTACTGTATTTCGTATTTGAATTTACATCTATACACTACCTGACAAAAGTCTTGTCGCCTATCCAAGTTTTAGGAACAACAAATAATAACTTGAGTTCTAGCTGATCATTTGTTATCAGAAGTGGCTTATATCAAAGGCAAATGCCTCTAGATTACGCTTATTTTACTAAAATAAAATATGATCATGCCTTGATTATTTGATTATTAATTATTTAATTGGGAAGTAAGGTCTGACTTTGCTTAGACAAAAGAACTCCCATGAGTTTGGACGATTGCCTCCTTACATCTCTGCAATGAATCAAATAACTTATTTATAAAGTCATCTGGAATGGCAAAGAAAACATTCTTGCAGGACTCTTAGAGCTCATTAAAATTGTTTGGATTCATTTCCAATGCCTTACCTCAGACATGCTCAATATTGTTTATGTCTGGTGCCTGGGCTGGCCAATCCTGGAGCACCTTCACCTTCTTTGCTTTTGGAAACTTTGATGTGGATGCCAAAGTATGAGAAGTAGCGCTATCCTGCTGAAGAATTTGGTTTGTAATGTGATAGGCAGCACAAATGTCTTGATACCTTAGGCTGCTGATGTTGCCATCCACTCTGCAGATCTCTCGGATGCCCCCATACTGAATGTAACCCCAAACCATGATTTTTCCTTGACCAAACTTGTCTGATTTCTATGAGAATCTTGGGTCATGTGGGTTCCAGTAGGTCTTCTTCAGTATTTGTGATGATCGAAATGCAGTTAAAAGATGATTCATCAGAAAAATCTAACTTCTACCACTTTTCCAAATGATCAATTAGAATAATTTGTTGTTCCTACAACAAGACTTTTGTCAGGCAGTGTAATATATTTTGTTTGTTTGATGAGTGAGTCTTTTACAACAGAGCAGAAAAAGGAATGAAAAATGTATAAAACAACAGTAACATTAAGTAAGTAAGTAACATTAATATATAAGTAACATTAATATTACTGTGAATGGGTTGTGCGGTGGCGCAGTGGGTGGTAGCGTTGTCGACAAAGACATGCACTGTACAGGTCAATTGGGTTGGCTAAATTGTCCATAGTGTATGTGTGTGGCTGAGTGTCTATGGGTGCTTCCCAGTGTTGGGTTGCAGCTGGAAGGGCATTTGCAGCAAAAAACATGTGCTGGTTGGTGGTTCATTCTGCTGTGGCAACCCCTGATTAATAAAGAGACTAAGATAAAAAGAAAATGAATGAATGAATGAAGGAATGAGTGAATGAATGAATAAATGAATGAATGAATGCATTACTGTAAATGTACCCTTCCTCAAATTATCAAAGCTGTTTTCTTTAAAAAAAATCATTATAAATGATTATAGTAAAAGAAAAAAAGTACGATTTATAATTTGCCAATTATCAGCTAGTAGCCGTTTGAGATTATTAAAAAAAAAAAAAAAAACATATCCAGAGAAAACATTATTAATACCTGTGGCTTCTAATGATACTGACGTCTTATGAAGCAAAACAATCAATGTGCAAATTGAAGTTTACTTAAAGCATAATTTACTTTAATCCACAGTGCCCACACTTAAAAACTAAAATAACTAAATCCTTCAGCAGTTTTGGTTTAAGAAATCAGAAGTTACCGATACTCTGATAGGTGTAACACCACTTGATGTGTGTGTGTATAAGTATGACCTAAGTATTACAAAGTTAAGTTGGTTTATGAAGACATGCCTTTTGTCCTCGTGAATCAAAACAGTTGATGGGGTCTTTTTGCATTCAAAATTTACCATAAGTTTCCTGCGAGGGTTGATTTTAGGGGTATAGGGTTAGGGTAGATGATATAATATGTGGTTTTAGAGAATACTATGCATTACAAAAAAAACTAACAAGGGTCATAAATCACCATTTTTGGTCTCCATGAGGAAAATTACTCATAAATCATCCAGAATTAAGTATTTTGAAAATGTAATACTGCAGAATGTTTACCGTGAGGGTAGGGGAAGGGGACAAAATATACTGTTTCCATAGTACAAAAATCTATGGGAGGTCCCCATAACACATGAAAACCTTTAATGTGTTTGTGTGTGCATGTGTAGTGCTGTCTTTCCACTGTTTATGGCTACAGCAGCACGTTTTCTGTTGATCAGTGCACTTCATTGCTGTTAGCTGATGCTCGTCCCTGGCTGACCACTCAATTATAAGCTCTTTCTCTTGTGGCTTCCGCACACAGTCCTCATCAGAGCAGCCTATTACCTGGCCTAATTACCAGACAGCCAGGCATAAGTCAACTGCCGCTGGGAATAACCCAGGCTGTCCAGCGAGACAGAGTGACCCTCGCACCCCAGAAAAATATTGCAATCTATTTTAATAGAGCTTTACATCAATTCAGTCAGCACACGCATGCAGGCTCGCTGCAAGACTAATACCGTAAAGCATTACCATAACACATCTAATGTTGTCTAGAGATAAGATGCAATAATTATTGTGAATACCAACAATCTTCCTGCAAAAATGGGATGCACAGGCTGTACAAAGCGACTGAAATTAGTCAAGTAATGGTTCTATCCATCTCTCTGTGAAAGGTTATGCGATTGTGGGTGAATAGCATCTTCTAATCATCAAAGCTACAAACATTTTACAAAAAACATACAAAGAAAAATAATAATATGACTACTGTTTTTTTATTAATAAAAAGTCACTTGTTTTGTGGTGAGAAAGCTGATGTTATAGCATCATTTTTTTTGAGTAGCATGATCTTCAGCATTCATTTTAATAGGAAAACGTTTGCTTAATATTTTTGTGGAATTTCTTTTTTTTTTTTTTTCTGTGTCCTGTAATAAATAGAAGGTTCAATTGAGCAGGATTTATTTACAATTTATTTTTGTATCAATGCCAAAGCTTTACTAAACTTTTTTGATGGTTGAAATCTCTTCACATTCCAATAGTATTTCTTTCACTACATTTCGTTGCATTGTACTTGTAAATGTGTAATGACAAAGTTGAATCTAATCTAATCTATTAATGATTAATAGTTTATGATCTAAAATGTATCTATATGTAATTTTATATTCTGGGTAAGGCTTAAGACAAAAAAACATGTTCATCCAATTGAAAATTGTCAGACCCATAATTCTAATAAATAGACTAAATTGTCTATTAGCAAATGTAGATTTGAACGTTCACGTAGATCCTCTGATGCGCGTTCACACATGCAGGCCGCGGTCACATGGTCACGAGTGAGAGCGCTAAAAACAAACATTGAATCAAAAGTTTTTAAAATCCTGAATCAATATTGAAGTTACTTTTCATGCTGGAGAAAGGATGACACCATGGCTGAAGTATTTTTTTTCGACAGGTAATGTTATGTTTTAAAAGTATTTTGAGTCACTAGCTTATGTAAATTTTGTTGTTACAAATGGGTTATATGCACAGAAGTGTTGGTTAGCCACTGAAATATTCCGGCAAATGATTGGTGTGACTGTTTTCAGTTTCATAAGGGACCTTTAACAGCATCGATAATGTAGATTTTTATTTAGTTTAACAAGAAAACATGAGTAAATAGCGCTGTTCTGCCTAGCCTGCTTTATTGAGGTAAATTTGGTTTTGTATTTCCATTCATTCATTTTTGAACAATGACAACCTGTGATGAGCTCCCTTTGTTGTTCACTATGCTACTTTGAATATTCGGTCTAAAATGGCATAAAAGTATGGCTTAAGCCGCATTGTCACTGCATACAGCAAATGACAGACCCTAAGTCATTCATTTCCAATAGAGCAGGGGTGTCCAAACTCGGTCCTGGAGGGCCGGTGTTTTGCATATTGTAGCTCCAATTTGCCTCAACAAACCTGCAAGGATGTTTCTAGAAAGCCTAGTAAGAGCTTGATTATCTAGCTCAGGTGTGTCTGATTGGGGTTGGAACTAAACTTTGCAGGACACCGGCCCTCCAGGACCGAGCTTGGACATGCCTGCAATAGAGAGTAGTCCGGGAGCTGCGTTGAGTTCCGATCATCTCCGTATGCGAAAAATTCAGATCCAATTTGAGCTGCGGATACGTTGAAATATTTTAACTCCTGGATGGGATGTATTGATGTGTTGTCCAAGCTGGTCCATGCGGACGAAATGAGAAATAGAAGGGTTTTTTTTCGTTATTTTTTTTAATCAGAAAAAAGTGTGTATTAAAAAAAAAATATATATATATATATATATATATATATATATATATATATATATATATATATATATATATATATATATATATATATATATACATATATATATATATATATATATATATTTTTTTTTTTTTTTTTTTCATAAATGAGTAATAAAAATAGTTTTAATGCCGTCTCCACATTCCCTCCAATATTTTTAGAGGTCTATGAGTTTCTATTCATTCATTCAACCATAGTGAACGCACAGAGAATAAAGGCTCTTTTTGCACTTTATTGCAGAGTCCACGAATATCAACTTCTCTCCCATGATGCTCGACAACACTGACAATTCTGTGCAATTGCCACAAGGGGGCATATTCCAACAGTCGTGTCCAAATGTTGTGTGCAGTGAAAAGGTGGCTTTAGAAATAAGTGTAATTCCTGCACACTGCTGGCCAATCACTAAGCATTCAGTTGTCGCTTTAGGACAAAGTGTGTGAGAGAGTGAGAGTGATGAGTGAGACGGATAAGAAAGTGATGACAAGTTTTGCTTGCTAACTACATAAGTGAATATTTTCTAGATATAATACAGTTTTTCGTTCAGAATTGTAGTATTATAAATTACTATTTCAAGAGTTCACACTTTGCTGGTAATCAATTTTAAAGCTTGTTTGGCATAATGTCCCAAGATATAGAGCCGTGAGCTCATAAGATCCTCGAGGCCGGGGCTCCCTCACGTTTGCAAAGCAAGTGGGGAGTTTGAGCTCAGATAGATTTAGAGAACTCCCCTGCTGTAGTAGCTAATGATCAGAGAGTGATTGCTCTTATACAGTAGATGACTACTTACTAGGAGCATGTCTATGGTGGCTATTTGGATTAGTCAATTAACTGAAGTTGCATGTTTTTGGACCGTGGGAGGAAACCGGGAAACCCACATGAGCATGGGGAGAACGTGTAAACTCCGCACAGAATGAACAGCTGGCTTGGTAAGTACTAGAACCTCTGACGTTCTTGCTGTAAGGCAACAGTGCTAACCCATCTAGAAAAGAAGGAATATTAATATTATAAGCATGTGATCCTTTCGAAATTAGTTTATAAATAAACTTCATAAAGTTTTCGAACTAGCAAATGACATGATCTAATGTGTCTCTGTCATCTTTAATGTTTGAGTTCCTGATTTCAAACAAGCTTTGGACGACAGGTGAGGGACTTTATTTGAAAGATATTATGCTCATCGGTTAACATTTAGTCAGATCGCCTACTTTACCTTTAGTGTGTTTTCGCTGAACAGCAGCATTAATTTAGAGACTGTATATAATAGATTTTACAAAACTTGGTTTCTTGGTTTAAATAATATTTTTTAAATATATTTAGTAGTCTCAGACTTTGGAACTTATAACAAAATATTCATAATAAATAAATGAATCACTTAAGAATTAATTCATGTCGTTACAAGGTAACATTACTATCCATGAGTTAAATATTTAACTTAATGCTAAATAAATTGGTTTATCTTTTTACAACACACAGGAAATTAACTCCCACACACTCTTGACTTAATTAAACACTGTAGTTAATTAATTAGAAGCTTTTAAAGCTGCTGTTTAAAAAAAAAACCTTTTTTGAAATAATAGCATTAAGCAACTGCCGCATATAGATACAAGATTTTCAAACACATTTTTTAATTCCTTGTTTATTCTGTATCCATCATTGCTTGATTTTGTTTTCATCCATACACACACATCTTAAAGGGCACCTGTCATGCAAAATCAACTTTTAGGAAGCTATCTGTACAGAAATGCGTGTAGGAATAGTGCAAACAGCCATATGAAAAAGTTATAAACCAACATAGGCTCCTTTTAAAACCGTAGCACTATATATACATTTCTGGAGATCGTGCATTATGTAGCCAGAAGTACGTATGACTGCATTTCATATTTAATATGAATGCTATGGGGCATTCCTTTTCGTCCTTACCAGCTGACCGCTTACCTCCATATGTACGGCTTTCCAGCTGTTACGCGTTTGTCTTATTAACTCGCCATGTACTGTACTTCGGTAGACGCAGAGAAGAGTTGCCCATGATGATGGGGTTTGAGTCCGGTGAAGATCGATTCCAGAAAGCAACTAAGACAAAAACAAAAGTTGTAAAATATAATGAACAAATAAATAACAGGGTGAGAATGTGGTAAAATCTGAAAACGTGGTAAAAATCAAGTGAGGGGTTTTCTTTTTCTAGATTGCTTTTTAAAACTGTCTGTGGGGTTTAGAAAAGGTGTGTGCTGGTCAATCTGTGCTTTTGAAAACATTATTACTTGGGTTTATAGAAGGAGGAGGGTGGGTCAGTCGATCATTCAGTCAGTCAGTCAGTCAGCCGACAGCGGCCTCTGGTGGACCCCCAAAACAAAAACTGCAAAAAAAAAATTTTTTCCTGGGATGTATTTGGTTCTCTCCAGAGATGTACATAGCCGTATATTTTCAGAATGAGCCTGGGTTGTTATAAACATTTTTAAATTTTCCTTAAATTAAACCAGTATTCAAAAGGTCATCCAGTCTTGAGGTCATCTTTGTAACTACAAAAAAACAAAAATAACACTGACTGAGGACATGATACTATGTCCGTCAACCAATCAAAGATAGCATCGATGGGTGGGGATAATAGAAAAAAAATAAGATTAAGAATGAATCTGTTCCAAGTAAATGTGATCCAGAAAATAAATAAATGGTAGACTTTGTATTTTTATTGAATTTTGGACGAATCATCATTCAAATTAATGCGGCAGTTCTACAGCAAACGTGGCTAAAGCTAGTGTTGTCATACAAATCAGAAATGTTGTTCTAATTGGTTTTACGTAATTGCACTTTGCCAAAAACAGTCGAATATAAGATACCCTGGCTGGCTTTATTTATTGTTTAGGCATCGGATCGGCTAATAAAACGGCTTTGCCTCGCCTTGTGATTCTCCCGCATCTGCATTTATAGTTACACAAGTGAGTTTTGCAACAGGAATATCTCAAAAGGAGTAGCAAAAGAGGATTTGATCTTGTACTGCCCGATCTGAGAGGTTGTAAATACAGACTAAATTGCTCAGGTAAATTTACCCTACACAATTGTGTCTTTCATTTTGTATACATGAATGACATTTAACAAATTCATATTTGTTAATCTGTAACTTTTAATTAAGTTTTGGCTATTGTCTGTGTGTGCAAATCGAGAGATTCAGCTCTTCACACCAGACCTGTGGGTGTGAATTTCAACTTACGCATACAAATATTATTCTGACAAATTCTCACACTCAGGTTTGCAAACTCTTGAGTTTATAGCAACTGATTCACTTTCATATGTGTGTGTATGTGTGTGTGCGTGCGTGTGTGTGTGTGTGTGTGTGTGTGTGTGTGTGTGTGTGTGTGTGTGTGTGTGTGTGTGTGTTTGTGTGAGTGTGTGTGTGTGTGCGTGGGTGCGAGCGTGCGTGTGTGTGTGTGTGCGTGCGTGTGTGTGTGTGTGTGCAGGTGTGTGTATGTGTGTGTACACTCTAAATGAGTGAAGTTGCTTCATTTAGCTGAGTTACATTACAAAGACCAAAACAGCTGCTGCAGAAGATCTGACCAATTCATTATCCGTGTGTTATTCAATTACAAAACAAAGGCAGTGTCTCTGCATTCTCATCATAACAAATTACCTCCAAACAAATAATTAGAGCCAGGAATACATCTCTTGTCATATTTCATTACGACACAACATGCCAGTGATGTGCTCAGAAATGGCAAGAGTTAGGTTCCGTTTGTCCATCCATACATACAGTATAATGTGTATGTGTGTGTACATGCATGTGTGCATTTTCACTTTAAGTTTTTAACACATTGTACCTGCCTGCACTTTTGTACATGTCAATTTTGCTCTCGAATGTTCCATAAAAAAATCCATTGAGTCAAAGAATGATACTATTAAGCTCCGGTGCTCCCTGCGAAGATGGAGCACTTTGGCAGTTCCCCTTAAACTTCTCTTAAGCGCTTAGTTCACTCAACCTTGGGAATGAAAATCAAGCAACATTCTCTTGACTTCACTGGGTTTCAAAAATCCTTACTTGAAAATAAGGCTTAAATCAATAGAGTAAAAAAATAATAGGCACTATTATTGGAGCAGCAGACAAAAAAATTCTGAAAGTATAATCCTATTACGGAGACAAAAGGTTAAGTGTTTAAAATTCTGGTCCGAACTGTGGACGTCCACACTGAAAAGAGACAAAGTCTGAGCGTCCTTGCATGTATGAATGTGAAGCCTCATTGGATTCATGATATGTGGAGATTATGTGTAAACTTTAATCACATTCCACCCTCTTATTAAGCGAAACCCTATCAGATCATTTGTCGTATACATTCCTGCAGGGCGAAGGGTGATCATTTCCATACCAATGAGCAGACAGCTTTTTTTTTTCTCTCTTTAATTACGCTGCAACACAGACCTTATTTCCAAACTAGAGGCCCGGTTTATTAAAACAGTCTGTTATACAACTGAACATAATTAACAGGGGGAAAAAATGTTCTTTTTAAAATGTGAAAGCACCATATGAACAATTAATGTTCTAATCAACCTCTTTGAAACACGGTACTTAGTTCATTGGGAATAGCCCTTCTGTTTGCATAATGAACGCAGCTGAAATGGAGGCGAGACAAAGTCAGACAACAAAGAATAAACTAATGAAGATCACGCACAACACACAAAGAGCAGGATTCATTCAGCCCACTTTTGTAGATCGCAACAGAGAAGAAAATACTTGTTGAATATTAATGACTATTAATGTTATTAAAGTTAATAAGATAACTTTTTGTCATATTGTCTTTCTAATTTAGTTTTTTTGTTGTTTACTAAAATGTATCTATTATTATATATTTTTTTATTTTATTCTAGATTACATCGACCATTTATTTTTATAGCGATGGTTCTTTATTTTTCCCATAGATTTTTTTCTATAGGGATTTTTAAAGGGCACCTATTTTACCCCTTTTTCAAGATTTAAGATAAGTATTTTATGTCTCCAGCATGTGTCTGTAAAGTTTCAGCACAAAACACCCATCTGTCATGATTACCAGCGATCTAACCTCCAGAGATCGCTGGAAAACATTCACACTCACATGAACAACAAATCCGCCATCTTATGGACTACAACACCCAGTCATGCAATACACACACACACACACACAACCGGTTCCAGATCCTGGCTGATTGCTCTTCACAGCTGATACTTACAACCCAAGCTCATTCTGGAAACGTAGCCCCGCGGATGTTTCTGGAGGCCGCGATTTACGTGGCCGGAGGTAAGTAAGGCCACATTTAGTTTTTTTCGAGCAAACGCAGCGGGGCGGTGTGGCGCCGCTCCGCTCCTCCTCTTCGCGCTCGCCAGCCAACGGCTTGCCTCCGAGTGGATAGCTTTCCCGATGCAACCAATTTGTCCGCTTAGCTTACAGCGTTGCGTCAGCGGAGAGGAGGCTCCGGAGGAGGAGAAGGAGGAGCCGGCCGCGGGGACGACAACTGGGATCGAGTCCGGCGAACATCGGTTCCAGAAATCAGGTAAGATAAAAAACAGAATCCGAAGAATAAGGGCGAGAACGCGGCGGGATCCGAAAACGCGGTCGAAATCGAAGACGAGGGCTTTTGCTTGGCTTTTTGCGCGAGAACAGCGTGGGCCCGAACGCCGCACGCTCCCGAGAGGCGCCCGAGGCGCGAAAAAGCACGCACAGTAGCCTCTCGAGGATCTGCGAAAACAAAAACCGCTTGAATACGTACCTCCCGGGACGTATGTCGCGGTTCACAGAAACGTCTGCGGGGCTACGTTTCCACAATGAGCCCGGGTTGGATACTTATGACCACTGATTATTTGGACTATTTATACCACTCAGTTTCACACACATGTTGCTGAGTATTGTTTAGCTGTTGCTGTCTTTATGCAAGCGTTTCTCTTTGTTTCATCTTTCCTGTGTTTTTGATCTTGGACTGTTTATCGTGTTTTGACCTTTTACTGCCCGCCCTGAACCTTTTGCTTTTTGGATCACGATTCTGGATTGTCTACTACACTGTTTATGCTGGTATTGGACCTCTGCCTGACCATTCTCTTAATAAAGCTGCATTTGGAACTACCCCTGTGTGCATAGCATCCATACGCAACACCATCAGATTATTTATTATACCTTTCAGAATATTAGAATTTTCTGCTCTGAACACAATGTAACTTTTTGTTGCCTGTGCCTTTACTGCTAGTTCTCCCCACCCATTGTTTCCATGTGCCTGTCAGAGTGTGTCTCAATCTCCACCTTGGCTGCGTCAGATAAACAGCACAGTGACAGACATGAAGAAAGCAGATCTTAAGCAGCATTTGTGAGAAATACTACAGTAAGAACTTTCACAATAAGTATTTAATGTATTTGTTGTGGAGTTGATTCAAGCCATTCTGCAATGATGAGTCACCCACAATGTCATAGCAAAGTACACACACACACACACACACACACACACACACCCACACATCGTGCATGTTTAACTTTGCACTGCTTTTGTCAGCAAATGTGACAGGATACATGTTAATATCCACTGCTATATGGACATCTGTTATGTTAATGTACCAAATAAACTTGATCCAACGTCCACAAAGCAGGATTGAACAGTCTTATTTTATAATTATCCTGACATGCGACTGTTTTGATAAAGTTAAATTGCTGTAATTCATTATAAACATGCACTGTTTTAAAAACGTTTTAAATCTGTAAAACTTATTCTTGATCACATTTGATCATGATTGATGATCACAGGGAGCTGAGCAGATCTTCAGTTGCTCTGCGCATATCCTGTCTTGTTGATATGATACGCTTTTGCCTCACTTCGCCGGCGCTTCCTTGTACTGTTGCCGCAACTGCTTAAGCTGCTCGCAATGCTAAAGTGTGGATCATGGTCAAGCGTCCCCTAACTCTAGAGCATAGTGATTGGATATTTGCTCACGGAAATTTCCTCATCTAAGCTCATGGACTTACAGGCACACACAGTCAATTCGGGGAGATAAAAAACACACATAAATGATTTAAACTCAAAACCAAGAAACCACAATTCACAAGCGCATACTGAACTGTGGAGGTCATACCGTATCTTATATCTATATCTTCTTATTACATACTTCTACATCTCTAATTCATCATTTGATGAATAACTGTTGTCTTATTGAGAGAAAATGTAAAGTGTGTAGAACATTTATCCTTTAATGTCATTTATTTTGAAATCGTGACAGTTTCAACGTCTGTCTGAGCACAGTAACCAAACAAGCTTGTCACAGGGAGATTATGAAACAGCTAAACTCACTTATTATTATGATTACTCAAGCACTGATGGGTTTATAATGAACTAAGAAGCAAACAGACAAATCCTTATACTTCAGAGTGAGCATATGATAACACTAAAAGCTCCACTACATTAGTTAACGCCCTAATTACTATTGATTCAAAATGCTTAGCTTTATAATGTAGATGGAACCCAATACACTGCACATAATCAATGTGGCCATTTGTCCTTTTGAGGACAAAAACATCATTTCTAATTTATTAAAATGCCCTTTTATTAGTGTGTGTTATTAAAATGCCCACACGATAAATTTGATTTAAATTGAATGCACTTGGTGTTTCAGGTTTGTTAAAAGAAACATATTTAGAAAGAATTTATAGTACTATGTGCTAGGGTGTAATTTGGATTTAGGACCAAAACTATCATGTGTGTGCGTCTGTGCCTGCATGCGCGCGCGTGCGTGCGTGCGTGTGTGTGTGTGTGTGTGTGTGTGTGTGTGTGTGTGTGTGTGTGTGTGTGTGTGTGTGTGTGTGTGTTTGTGAGTGTGGACCACAAAACCATTGCTGCTTCCGAAACCACCTACTACTCAGTAGGTACAGTATTTGAATTTAAACGTACTAGTCGGCCATAAGAAAAGTACGTTTTAAACAGTATGAATGTGAAAAGTATGAATGGAATTCGGACGTACTACATCCGCCATTTTGACATAGTCATGTGACATACCTGCGTTAGCCAATTCAGTATTTAGATTTTTTTTTACCCTCAGATTCCAGATTTTCTGATCCTTTTATATTCTTTTTATATTTTAAATTCTATCCCAACAATCCTACAACATTGAAAAACTTAATTATTCTAATTTCAGGTGTTGAAAAAATCTCAATTTACAAAAATTGACACATGACTGTCCAGAGTCACATTTAGCTATATTGCACATGTAACAGAGGCCAGCTAGCGAAAGTGCTATGCAGGTAAACCTCGCTCCTCTGATCTCTTAAGGTGCTTAAGCTACAGCCACTAGAGGCCATGGTCTTTAGCCTCCTTGTTAGAGCAACTGGCTCCGATGCAAAAAGCCAACGGTTCGATCCAAGCTCAGTGCAGGTTGGGTAAGGTAGAACCAGTGAGTTACATATATTTATGTATTTTTTTTATTAGTTGTTTTGCTTTCTTTAATTTTCATGAAAAATTACTGTGAAATTACTTGATAAAATAATTTCTATTCTTTAAGATCTACTTCAAATTCCATGACAATCCTTTCTGGTAACACTTTAAAATAACTACACACTATAAATCATTTATTAAGCATTAGCAAATACTGAATTCATTATCTGTTAAGCATTAACTCTACATTAATAAACGTTAGTAAGCAGTTTATTGGGGGGGGGGGTCTCCTCATGTGTGAGTGATGAAGCCAATTATGATATGGGGAGGGTTAGAAGGCCATGATGGAGAGAGGCCAGTGGGCAAATTTGGCCAGAATGCCGGGGTGAGACCCCTACTCTTTTTCGAAGGACATCCTTGGATTTTTAACGACCACAGAGAGTCAGGACCTCGGTTTAATGTCTCATCCGAAAGACAGCGCTCATTGAGCAGTATAGAGTCCCCGTCACTATACTGGGCATTAGGACCCACACAGACCGCAGGTTGGGCACCCCCTGCTTTTGTATGTTGTAGTGCTGTATTTATACCATAGTAATTTGGTAGTGTTTGTTTTGCTTTGGCTTTTTTCATGGATAATTATTGTGATCTCCTGATTGCAATGGAGAAATACTGGGAAATCTCTGTAGACTAATGGCATTTCATGCCGTTCAGCCTTATAATCTTAAAATGTGAACAAAATCACCTGTTTTGTCATCATTTTAGATATTACGCTAGAGAATCATTCAAATATCAGCTCTAAAGTGATGCAGCTTCAGATGTGAATGAATAGCAGAAGAAAGTTCCTCATACATAAGGATTTTTTTTTTTCACACTTACTCATTTAGCAGGTACTTTTATTCACAGCGACTTACAAATGAAGATAAAGGAAGCACTTTACATCATCAGAGAGCAGCAGTTTACAAATAATAAATGCCATTACAAGTCTTGGTTAGAATGTTTTACTCATAAAGTGTATTTAATTGATTTCAGTGCTTCACCAAATGCGTAAATTATTGTTTAATAAAACCATGTTGTGAATAAAGGATGACAGAATATATATTTGTCTATGTACTGTTCCTTTAACATTTCAGACGTGCATCTCCTCTTTCAGCAGAGCTTCTATATCTCGTCTAGAGGTAAAAGTAAGGGGAAGAAAATAAAATAAGATCTAAGAAGATCAATAAATGTTTCATCAGATTTAAAGGATGGCATTACGCTGAGCTTTATGGCGGCTCCGACACAGTTTCAGGGTGGTCGAGTCCTTGGGAATTTAAAGAAAAGTTTATAGCGCTGTAAACATGCTACCATTCTCTTTTCCATTTCGTCCACATAAAGTGCAGACAGATCAGTAAATCTGCAATGCATGGAGGTTATGGTTGCTACTTTCTATCTCCGTCTCTCTCCTCCACCAGTGTTCCTCGTCTTCTTCGTTGTCCTTCACACTATTATTCTAATAGAGCCGATTTATCCTCTGATGTTTGAGATGCCGTACAATTGCCGTAAAGTAAACATGATGCTTGCACATTATCTCAGCGCTGTGTTTATATTGCTCCTGATCTGGCCCATGATAAGAGAGCCCAGCTGTCAAAGTGCGCAAAAACAAAACAAACAATCCCTTGCCCTTTCTCGCCGTGGGGTGATATTGTAACTAATATGTACAAACAGATTGCAGCATCTGTGTTGGCTCAAAATATTAGACGCATGATAATCAGCGGTTGAGTTCTACATTTCGTTTGCTTAATTTCTAATTTGTTGAACTCTTGTCAGAACTGTGATTGTGGCACAGCAGATTTTCAAAGATAGATGGGGATGTACAGAAGCATAAATAGTACTCACTTTAGATTAGGTCACGAAACTGGATGGAGTTAATAAAGCATTTATTAACACAGAAATGAACTATTATTATTTGCCTGAATAATAAGATTTTATATATATATATATATATATATATATATATATATATATATATATATATATATATATATATATATATATTTTTTTTTTTTTTTTTTTTCCCCATTTATTTTGCATAAAGCTGCTAATCAACCTCAGTCCTGATCAAAAAAAAAAAAATGGTTTAAAAAAAATTTACCTCTTTCATTTCCAAATTCATAAATTATGTCACGGATTTAATGAAAAAAAAAAACATTTATATTACTTATTTTCAATATAAAAAGTAGTTGTGGACTGGATTTTTTTTTAAACATTGTTTTCACAGTCTTGGACATGTGAAAGATTAGTAAAAACATATCCTTTGATGCATTGTTTTTTTTCTTTTGTGCAGCATAAGATTTTCATCTTTTCCATTTACTTTGCATGGCTTTTGCCCGATTGACTGCAATTATAACCACATTTTTTGATTGCAAAACCATGACACAATATAATCATGCATTTTTGATTGTTGGTGGTTTTACAAGTTGGGAAGAATTCAAATTAGTCATGTTTACTGTTGATCATCATTTGGAACCAGATAATCTTAGATTATGGATTTTATATGGAGTTATATGTAGTATAACAGCAAATTAAAGTGTGTGCGTATGTGTGTCTGTGAGTGTGCGAGAGTGTGAATCTGACCTTTGTGCACCTACCTTGATGTGTCTCAGAAAATCTAAATATTCATCTTTGCTCTTAGAACTACAAGGAGTAAAAAAAAAAAAAGACTATTTATGCACCGGCTGACTTTTGATGTTGAGAAGTATGGACAGCCTCTGTGTGAAATGTTTGTGTGTTATTAATGTTAAGACCAGTTTAAATCCTTAAAAACCTTCAGTGATAGACTTTAGTATCAATTTAGTAGTTTTGATGGAGACTATCAAAACATTAATCTGATGCATTTTTACAGCAATTTAATTTAGTGGATGTTTTATTCTGAACATAACAAAAGGGTAGTAAATTTGCCCAGAGTGTATTCTTGAGTTTTAAAACATTTCAAAGCATTTTCCCAAAATATGTATCAAAATAGGATTTGTCACCAAAAATCATGCCACTAGCTGAAAAACAGAAAATTAAGATTGAAAATCACTGCAGAATGCATGAAAACATCCCCAACAGCACATAAGGGCACATTATACATGTGTGTTTAAGTCAAGAATACAGCATTTGTAGATTTATTTATAAACTGCTTACTAACGACCAGTAATGTAGAGCTAATGCTTAACAAATAATGAATTAACTAGTTGCTAATGCTTAATAACACTTGAGTTGAACACGTAACACACCCAACACTGACTCTTCCATACCCCTCACTGCACACCATCAATATGTAGCATACACTGCACTTTAACCAATCCATACCAGAAACAATACTGCCAAATACAACTATGTGGACACCTATTCATTGTACATATCGCTGTCAATTTTTTATTGTCCTGTTTTTTTTTTGTTTTTTGTTTTTTTGGAGTATGCTGTTGTATAGCACTTTGGACTGTAGTTGTATTTGCACTGCCTGTGTTTTGCACTGTCGTTGTATTTGCACGATCTGTGTTTTGTACTGTCTGGAGCCAGCACCCAAGCTTTTCACTTATCAGAGCACATGTGCTGCTGAAGATGTGACAATAAAAGTGATTTGATTTAATTTGATAAATGATTCATAGTGTGCAGTTATTATAAAGTGTTAACTTTAGCATGTAATACTACTATTGCTAATTTAGTTTACCCTGATTGCATATGTTTAATAAATAAAACAGTAATATCAAGATATTGTTTTGCTATTTAATATTACTGATTTAATTTTAAAAGATGTTAAATGTAATTTTATTATTCCTGATTCTATAATGAATCGCTCCTCTTTTGGCATGATCCCATAAAAGCCTTTCTGATATGCCAATCTGGTGCTGAGCAAACTTATATAACAGTTATTATATAACAATAACTATATAATTATATGCATATAACAACTTATAAACAAATATATGACAATAGAAATATCACTAATTATTGTTGAATATTTGGATTATATTTTAAACAAACAGAAAGTGCTGTCAGTAGTTTTAGAGATAAACAAAACGTAGGTTTTACATAAGCAAACGTTTGGTATCAGCACAAAATCTCTTGTGGTGTAATATAAAATAATCTCAACACAATATAGCAAGCAAGTTCAAAAACAAAAAGCCTGAAAGGTGTTGTTCAGGTCCGTCTCTTAAATTCAGATCAGCACTATAAGAATTGAAATGGACACCTCATCCTGACTCCCCTGAGGGGGCAAATTGCATCAAGCGTTTTCTGTGACAAAGCAGCTGGAGTCACAATAACGGGACAGTCAGGCTGAATCATTTGAGCCCTGAGGCTCCACAAGGAGGCTTTTACCCAGAGCAAAATGATCCAAAGTGAAAAGGAGGTGGAGTGAAACCTGCAGTAATGGCTTGTCCATCCTTATTTTCATATTCCAAGCCATAGTTTCTGTAGGCACCATGGCTTTGTCTCAGACAGGGTTTGGATGCTGCGACCGATTGTGATTGTTTTGTTGTTGGGGAGGAAACACAGATGGGAGACTTTATTTACAAATGAGCTGATAAATGAGGGGATTTTTAATGTTTAGCCTAATCATTAGACGCACATGGAGCAATGAAATCTGTGCATGAGAATTATGCCATTAAATAAGAAAACAACCCAATTATCAAAATCCACTCGCTGTCTGTTGTTCCTGCTTCCAAACAGCAAGATAAAAACAAACAAGTGCATGAGTTCCAAACCAGATATTTCTTTTTATTTCTGCTTGTAATTTCCATAAGTATTGCTATGCTGAATTGTGTATGATGGTTTAGGATTGTCATTTTTGGGGGCTTATTTAACAAATTAAATCCTGCACTTTTATATTCACTGATAAAAGGTGTTTGATTGTGTTTTTCTGTTAGACATTTTCCCACAAAACTTCTAAATTATTATTTTCTTTTTGCTTGTTTTCAGATTGAACCATGAAACATGTCAATCCCATATTAGATATGTTTTTCCATAGGTAAAAAATGACAGTTGAAACAATACATGTTGAAGACTTGTGCCTTAATGTATGAAACCACTGAGAAAAAAAAATGCAGTTAATAAGTTAGTAAATCATGTATTTTTAGATTTCCTCTATATTTATCCATATCAAAGATTAAGTTAGATGCAGCTGTTAATCATTCTGAAGATTGGCTAGATTTGAAAATAACCCTTCATTAAATGTTTTTTAAAGTTTTTTTTTTTTTTCAGAGCTAAAACACAGTAATACTGTAAGTCTTCTTGAACGTTAACAGTGAAGAACATTAGAAATCAAAATATTTTTGCTTTTATAACACTCTATACTCCTTAAAACTGGGTAGTTTGAACCCAAAGTGAGAAGAAATGTGAATGAACTTAAGCGCAGAAAAAAAAAATGCTATTAATATATTTTACGAAGCTAATAGGTTTGTTCATATTTTATCCAAATTTGGGTTTTAACAACACCATGTTTTTGTATTGCCATTTACGCAAAGAAAAAAAAAGAAAAAAATGTTAATATTGGCGATATGATATCAAATTTTTCTAACAAATGCATTTGCCATTTTTTAAATACTGTAAAAATGTTACTGTAAAAATCTGAAACTTGGTTAATATTATGTTTCTTATATTTATAATGTATATGATAGTGAATAACTATAAATTTTGTTTCCCAGCATTCCCTGTGTGACACTTTTTTATTTTTTGACATATAGTGGTTTTCCTTTTTTCCCATTTTATGCCAGATGTTAATAAATGATGTCATTACTTTTAGTTTAATAAGTGTTCCTATGATTGTGTGTGAAAATATGAGTATGTTTTTCTGCTTAAAGGAAAAGTTGTTGGTGATGAGAATCATATGACTCACAACCACATGTTTGTGGTGGTATTTTTGAGTGACAAATTTACAATTTGTAGATGTTAGTATTTTAAAAAGAACTATCATACACCCGGTGTCACAAGACATGTATGGTGCGATGTGTTGCTATTTTCAGACCAGTGCAACCCTGATTTTCCTGTTTTGCGCCACGTTGTTTAAATAGCAAATACATTTGCGCCACTTTTTGGACTCATGGTTGTGCTGGTCTATAAAGGAGGTGTGCTGTTATTTTAAGAAACTGAAATAGACTGCACTGTTGACCAAATAAAAGCTGGTCTAAAGTCCAGATATAAATAAATGAAATATGCCCAGATATGTCCAGATATGAAATATGCCCAGAAATATGTCCAGATATAAAAAAGTGAAATATGGTTGATTTTAATGGCAAATTTCTGGCCGTCACATCAGTTATTTTTTTACATAGATTTTAAAGAGGTTAAAAAGAAAATTATAAATCTAGACTATAAACACAACTGTTTAGTTACAAGATGTTCATAAGTTAGAAATTAATATGCAATTTATATGCCTAAAACATCTTACTCTTTAAATTTACAAATGCTATTATCGATAGTAGCATTAGTAAATTTAAAGACTATGAATTGTTAGGTATAAATATCTTTTTTTTAATGCTAGCATATAAACAATATTGTCTTTTCAAGCAATCTATTATCAGAAATGATGCAGTAGCTCGCTCAAAGCCAGAATTTCTTCATTTGCACATTTCATAGAAAGCACCTCTACATGCAATCCATCTCATGTGCCATCGGAGGAGCCCGAGATGTCGACTGTGACAAGCTGAACCTCCACTGTGGATTCTCACACCGCATAACTGACTGTTGTTTGGATTCATAAACAGAGTGATTGAGTGCTGCTGGCAGAGCGACTGCCTTTACAGCCAGTGCTAGCTGAAAAACGACAGCAAGGAAGACTAGCGGCGAGGGAAATCACGCCACTGTCCCGCTGACGCCTCCTAATCATTCCTGTGTTTGTGTTCTTAGTGGCCCTTTACTACCGCTGTCCATCACACACCTTACATTTGTGCCTCACAATCACTTTTGCCCAATGATGATAAATGTCCGAATGAAGCACTCTGTTTTTATTATAAAGAATTGCTTGAAAGATCAGCTTTGATGGCACTGCATGCAAAATATATTTATTTTACAACTTTGTTTGATATAATCAAGGGGGAACACCTGAGAGAAAGTCTTAAAGTCAGACCGTTTTTGAACCCTATTGGACAGTCAGATTCGATTTGTTGACGTCTGAATTTTATTGCCTTTGGCACAAGCAATAAAACTAGTAACATCTGAGCTTTCGCTGAGCCAGCTTCATTTTTATTATCAATTGTTAGCTATATATAGCTATGGGAAATAAAAGAGACCAACAATACAAAAGTTTTTAGTTATGGGTTTTAGTAAAATATAATTTTGTTTTATTCTGTTGAAACTGCTGCTGTTGCTTTTTTTACAGTTTAAAATAATAACAAAGTCAATTAGAGTTTCTTTTCTTTCTTTTTTTTTGCAAAAAGATGCCATGTTTTCAGACATGTTTGTTTTCATTTTTAGACTGTAACAGTACAGTATATACACTCACCGACTAATTTATCAGCTTGTCCAACTGCTTGTCAAAGCAAATTTCTATTCAGCCAATCACATGGCAGCATCTCAAATGCATTGAGTTGCTGCCATGTGATTGGCTGAATAGAAATTTGTTCAAGGTAACATAGACATGGTCAATATGATCTGCTGCAGTTCAAACCAAGCATCAGAATGTGAAAGAAATGTGACTGTGAATGTGACATGGTTGTTGCTGCCAGACGGGCTGGTCTGAGTATTTCAGAAACTGCTGATCTACTGGGATTTTTATGCTTAACCGTCTCTTGGATTTACTCTAGGAATTTACACAGGCTCACCAAAATTGCACAATAGAACATTGGAAAAACGTTGCCTGGTCTAATGAGCCTGGATTTCTGCTGTGACATTCGGATGGTAGGGTCAGAATTTGGCATAAACAGCATGAAAGCATCAATCCATTCTGCCTTGTATCAACAGTTAAGGCTGGTGGTGGTAATGTACTGATGTGGGGGACATTTTCTTGGCACACTTTGGTAGCAATTGGTATTGGCATTGTGTCAATGTCACAGCCTACCTGAGTATAGTTGCTGATTATTACATTATTGTTATACTTCGTTAAAACAGTGTTTTAACTTCAGACAAATTAAGAAATCAGTCATTGATTGTTGATAACTCTGATTTTTATTTACAACAAAGTTGTTTTGCCATTTATTTATATTTTTTCACGATTGACATATTTTTTCACTTTATTTAAGTCAAATAATGTTCACAATTTAAGATTTGATTCACCTGACTTCCTTTTTTTTTAGTAAATTTCAGCCACAATGTTTTAGTTTAAGTACATCAAAGGTGCAAATTGTTACAATGTGGCTATGATTTAGTACATTTAGTACATGTAGGAACAAATTATTGACCATTTTGAGGGATGTAAAAAATAACAAGGGTGCTAATGATCTCCTGTTTTACGTTTTTAATTTCCATATAGCTTCTTAGAATCCAAAAAGGTCCACATAGCGACAAAAATTGTTATAATAGCTGTTTTAACGTGATGATATGATTCAATCGCCTCTTTTTACAGTTATGAAAAATAATGACAAAAAGCAGAACATGTTCAAAGGCCAATGATATTACCACATTGAAAAGGTTTTTAATGTGCGCAAAATCTACATTTAATGAGAATATGGGTTATAGACATATGCTGATGTATTAGTAAGTTGTTACAAATAAATTATTTATTTTTCAGCCTAGATAAACATACTGCCCCCCTACATTTCAAATGATAAATAAATGGTTTAAATTCTTTTTTGTGTTTTCATATGCATTTCACAAAGAAGCCGAAAGTATTGCATTGATGAAAATGTTAGAAGACATAGAAAAACTGTACAATAAAAATTTGTTGTTTTGTTTTATATACAATTTCAAATTTCTTAGTTTAGAACAATATATATTTTGGGTGGCATGGAAGCTCAATGGTTGGCATCGTCACGACGGCGTCACCTCACAGCTCTAAGGTCGCTAGTTTGAGTTAGGTGACATTTCTTTGCAGAGTTTGCCTGTTTCGCCTGTGTTTGCGTGGTTTTCCTAATGGTGCTCGGTTTCCCCCAGTCCAAAGACATGTGCTACAGACAAATTGGATTAACTAAATTGACTGTAGTGTTTGAATATGTGTGTGAATGCTAGAGTGTATGGGTGTTTCCCAGTACTGGTTGCTGCTGGAAGGGCATCTGCTGCATAAAACATATGCCAGAATAGTTGGCTGTTCATTACGCCATGATGATTTTTTTTCTCCCAAATTTCTGTTTAACAGAGGGATTTGTTAAACACATTTCTAACATAGTTTTAATAACTCATTTCTAATTACTGATTTATTACCCAATTTTATCATGATGACAGTAACTAGATATTTTTAAGACACTTTTAAACAGCTTAAAGTGACGTTTAAAGGCTTTAACTAGGGCAGGTTTGTTCTGTAGACTATCTAAAAATATATTTTTAAAGCGGCTAATAATTTTGACCATAAAATGGTGTTTAAAAAACAAAAACTGCTTTTATTCTTGCCTAAATAAAACAATCAAAACTTTCTCAAAATGAAATTTTTTTTTTTATCAGACATGCTGTTAAAATTCCTTTGCTTTGTTAAACATCATTTGGGAAATATTTAAAAAAGAAAAAAATCAAAGGGGGGCTAATAATTCTGACTTAAACTATATAAGGGACTAAGCCATAAGAAAATGAATGAATTTATATATCCAAGTTGACTTTTACAGAAAAAAGTCAGTTTTTAAATAATTTTATTGAGAATATTTTTCATAGTAGCGGCTGAAGAGTCCACATAACTATTTAAAATGGTTTATCATGTAAGGAGAATACATGGCAAGTGGAGTCCTGAGAGAGCTGTTATTAGTTCTGGTACAGCTGTGAGTGTCATGAATGATGAGTTGTTTTCACAGCTGGAATAAAAGGCACAACGGATAATGAGCAAGAATAAAGCATGTTGTCATTGATGCTTGATAATTGCTGATTAAATATTCATATGCAATGTCTGTATTCACAGGATAGATATAAGTAGGCTGGTTTTCTATAAGCCGCAGAGCTGCCCTCCAGATATCCAATGCATTTCAAATCCAGCATGTTGAAGTCACACCAGATGTAGCCCTCAACATGCCACAAGGCCTGCCTGAGGCCTCTATTTAGTTTGCTCTATAAATGCCAGTGATCTCTGTCTCCTCTCACCTTCGGTGTCAGGAAAAGTATCACGTTCCCTTGTGTTTTAGTCTAGAAACTGGAACTGTACCAAGTAAAAGTAAAAAATAATTCATATAAATACCCCCATTTTTTTTTTATGGAATTTTGATACAATTAATACCACCAAAATGAATATCTGACTTATTGTGATTGATACTTTGATTAAAATGATGCAAATATATTACAATATTATAATATATTTTAGATGTGAAATATATTGTTATTCTGTACAATAAAAAAGCAGATGTAATAAATTGCTCAAAAGTTTTAGTAAAATATTTTCTCATTCGGTTGTTTCTAAAAAAAAAAAAAAAAAAAAAGTGAATATGTCCACATTGTTTGGCTATATGGTCTCAATAGGCCTTCACACTGAGTGATTACTAGGACTAAGTTACAGGAACAAACCACTAGCCCTGGTTTTGCAAAAACAAATTCCCCCAAGACCATTTTCCTGGTTGCATCCGACAGCAACACCAAACACTTGCTTAAACAAAATTAACAACTAGAAAATGCGGTCACCATAACCAAAGATTTAATTGTGTATTGCTTTTAATCATGACGTAAGGAAGTAAAATGTATTACTTATTAAAATAACTTTACAGTAGCATCTTTTACAGACAAGAAGTCACAAAGTGCTTTACAGTAAAAGAAAACATATATCAAAACAGTTAAAAATCCAAGTACAAATAACAACAAAAGTAAAACTAGCTCACCATACTGTTATTTAAAAGCTAGTGCAAAAAGATGTGTTCTTAAAAGTTTTTTCAAAAGTTCAACTAAGCTCAGAGTTTTTAGTGCAAAGGAAGAGACTTCCGGAGCTTTGTGGATTGAACTTTTGGAAGTTTTGCAACTGAAACAGAAATAAAAGGTAAATAAACCACCATTTATAACTATTATCAGTAGTTCTACATATAATTAAAGCAACAAAAGAACAATGCCAAAGACAAAGGGAATGTGTAAATGCTGTTAAAATCACTTTAAAATATGTGTCAGTGTTTGGCATGCCTTCACTAAGTCAGTATACACTTATGGTTCATTGCTACTGTTTGTGCTGTCATTTTATTATTATAGTATCATGTTTTGGCTGTGGCACTTCCTGTGTTTTTGTTCTCCTCCTAGCAGCTTAGGACGTCAACATGATGTTAGATTGATGTTGTACCCCAACATTGTGGAGAAGTTGGAATTTGTTTGGAAATGAAAATAGGGTTGACGTCAGAACCCAACGTCAGGCCAACGTCAATGTCCAACCCCAAATTAACCCAGTGGCGTAGCGCAAAATGCGGAGGCCCCCCTGCAGGGATCGCTGATGGGGCCCCCTGATGAAGGGCGGGGGGGGGGGGGGATGGGGGGGGGCGGTGGCGGGGTGGGGGGGTAATACGTCATACGTCAATTTGCATATCACTGACGTCATCACGTTCTACCGTTTCTGTTTAACAGCCTATGGTTAATAAAGGGGTATTTATAATTGCACTACACTTTATATAAGCATGTTTATTTAACTAAATTTATTGCTGTTTTAATACAGTATGTCATTATAGTTGTGTAGTGAATGTGCAGTAATCTCTCATATGTAATAAACTCAGACAAGTTCAGAAACTGTCACTAATATCTGTGATTGTGAACAAGAAAAGAATAAACAGTCCAATTAAATTGTTAAAATAAAGGAGAAGTAGATCGGTTTGACTGTACAAGGGAAATACCTTCACACTGCCTGAAAATCATTTGCCGTCGGTACGCAGAGGGGTGATCTGCTCTTGGGCTGCAGGTGGGAGAAGCTGCTGTAAGAGGACTGACTGGGCCGCCTGTCAGTGCTGTGAGGCGGGGGAGGGGCCGGCGGCATCACACGTAGCTCGTTGAGAAGAGTAGGGACGGTACAGTATGGACAAATGACAGTCTAAAAAAATCTCCAATAACACACAAAAAAGTCGCTAGATTTGTCGCTAGGGGGTCTGAAAAGTCGCTAAATCTAGTGACAAAGTCGCTAAGTTGGCAACATTGGCGGCAAGCAATCAGAATGAAGTAGTCCACCGCTTGAGAGGTGTTCAGAGAACACAGACTTGTGAACTTTGGTTCCGACCACAGTTGTTCCCAAGAGTTTATTGAAAATCGCGACGGCGCGGGGCCGCCTAATCACGCGGGGCCCCCCCCGCGGTGCGTGCCCTGCGGGCCTGTCCGCTACGCCACTGAATTAACCAAATACTATCGTCTAATGATGTTACAGTTTGACTTTGTGTGGACGTTAACACTATAACATTTGTCAGACATTGGATTTGGGTTGTCATACCTGATGAACAATTGTCAGTATTTTACGTCAATATGACGTTGGCTTAAGATGTTTGCTTGACATTGGATTTTGGTCACTTTCCAACACAACCTAAAATCAACCAAATATCAAAGTCTAATGATGTTACAGCTTGACAACGCATGGACATTACCACTATGATGTCTGTCGGACATTGGACTTTGGTTGCCATACCTGATGAATGAATGTCAGTATTTGGTATAAATAGATGACGTTGTTTTAAGATGTTGGCTCGACGTTGAATTTTGGTCATTTTCCAACACAACCTAAAATCAACTAAATATCAACAATATTTGACGTCTTTATTGGACGTCAAATAACGTTGTCCTTAGACGCTGACTAGAAATTGAATTTTAGTCACCTGACATCATGACCCTATTCTAGCATAATAATAATGTCTTGCAGTATGACTTTGCCTGCTGGACTAGCTTGTTGTATCCACAAGTAACAATTATCTGCATTGTACAGTAAGCACTAAGCTCCCCCATTTAGGATCGTATTCTACTTTTACGAATGAATCCCAAAAAAGTAGGATGAAAAGTTTCACTCTTTTTGTACCTCTGACAGTGGAAATGAAAATAAAAGTGTACTGTACCGTACTGCTAAGTGGAAACTAGTCATTATATCGTTATATTACTGTGGTTTTTATTGTGCTGAATTAGACTCTGATCGGAAGTACAGAATAATTTACTTTCCCAAAAGGCATTTCTTGAACTAAAGGCTGCCGTAAGACTTGCCAAAAAAATTTCCACCAATAGTTCTAGGAACTGTGAAAAAGTTCCTCGAGTGTGAAAGCCTCTTGGATAAATGGAAATAGGACTCCTTCACAGTGAAAATTTCAAATTAGAGAAAAGAGTGCACTGTGACTGTTTTGATGACTTTTATAGCATCAGAGAAGTGAGGCAGCCTAATAGGCTCAAAGAGGTTTTGGAAAGCTGAAACGTAAGAACAGAGTCATCCGCTGTTTTGCTTTGAAGAACCCACTTTTGCCCTTGTGCTACATCTGTCATCGTCCCCGTCCATTGACAACACATTAATCGCAGCGGCTCAGAGAGGCTTTTACCCAAAGTCTCTTATTCTTTACCCTTGGCATCGTGCCGCTGGTTCAAATCCCATCGGCATGGTGCGTGCTTGTTGTTGTGGAAAAGTGGTTTGTTAATGTGTGTAGCAGGGCCTGTATTGTACTGTATATCTATAGCGGCTTTCGCTGCAGACGTGTCAACACAAGTCCGATGGGAGCTCTAATCAGAGCAAGAGTGCACTCCAGGGCCAAGCAGACTCGTTTGCTGCCGGCAAAGGCTGATAGATGGGCCCGCTGTGGACCCTTAGACAGGGCCAGAGCGGTGCCGCCCCCTTCCCCGCTAACCCAGCCTGACATCTCCACTGCCCACCTGCAGCTTACGGGTCCATGTGGCCCTGACTCATTGGCACGCTCCAGAGAGCCTGACAAAAATAGCCTGCATCCACACCTCCTTCCTTTATCACACACTTCGGATTCATGTGTGTGCTTGTGTGCAACCGAAAGTGGACGCCGATGTGCTTCGTTGCCAATCGCGCTTGATTTCTCTCGAAAGAGTGAGAGTGATAACCAAGGGGTTGAGATGTAAACTTCAATGCTAAAGGCAGGTTTGCTTGAAAGCTCCTTTCGTTTTATGGTTTCTTGGTTTGCATTTATTTTACGCTGGCAAACTTGAAAATCACCCTAGGGTGAAAATAGATCAAACATTGCACCATGTTTCATTAGTTGCGTGATTTCTAACAACACTTCAGGGGGTGTTCATTGTGTATAGACTATTGTAATGTAGGAAAATGGCCAGATGTGACTGATGTTGGCATTGATCGTCCATCACCCGTGTGGCCAAACAAAAGCTGATACTTTCTACTGAAGACTTCGGTTACTAGAAATAGATCAATTTGATAGATTCAGGCTTGATTTGCCCGATCGCTCGTGGCAGCCAATTAAATTGAGTTATTCCTGCTGCGGCTGTTTTAGTGTGACAGGGCTGTGGTTGTTTCAGCAGACAGAAGCTCCTGCACGTTGTGGAAGTACTAAAAATAACCGCAGAAATAGTCAACAATAGCATGTTCTGCTCTGTACAGATAGGGTTTCACTCATTTAGGAAGACGGAGACTAAAGACTTGCATGTACTTTAAAGAATCACATGTTGTTTCTGGAATTTCTAAATGAAGTTGAATAATTTGTTTAGTCTGGTTTAAAAACCACAACATGTAAAAAGATGTCTGCAGGGGCAAGTATTAAAAAGTATATGGGTCAAAGACAAAAAAGGGGGCTTCAAGCATTAAAACAAGCCTTATTTTTTATACTGTACTTTACAATTGTAAATGTTTCTAAGCAAAAAGTAATGCCTGTCTTATATTTTTAGCATGGTTACAGAATGATCATTAACACCACTCAAAGTTGCAATAGTTTATATACCAAAACAAATCTTGTCAGGGATGTTTTGAACAACCATCATTTGATGACATATTCAAAGACGTTATTTAAGGATCACAGCGCAGCCTCAAAATACTAATTAACTGTCATTTTAGATATTTGTACTTTACCGGTTTTCTTTAAATAACTAGTTTTCAATCATTTGTCAGCAAGAAGCTTTTACACATTTAAAATAATACATTGTACTTATTTACATTTGATATTTTAATTAGTTTTTTCCACTTGTACATAAATAAATCTATGCTATTGCACTGATGTTATGAAGAGGATCGTGCTGAGCTCTGAATTTAGCAAGGTTACTTAGGACATAAAGCTTACTGACATTGGGTACTAGTACTAACTATTAAAAGTGCTCCAGTAACGCCTGTATACAATGTTTGCACAATTGGCTGGTAAAAGAATTATGTGAATTCTGAGTAATATCTGAGTTATCCTATGAGAGTGTATGTAATTTCCCTGGTTTGCTTTGTAACAGATTCCTTTGTAAATGATAATAATAATGAATACATAAAAATAAATGAATAAACATTGAGCTGATTAAGGAAACATTATTGTGTTATAAAACAGAAACAGTAACTTGACCGAAAGTGACTGAAATCATCTTACAGCATGTTCTACAGATTTTCAGAGCAAAGGAAGTTCTGCATATAATTGAAGTCTCCCAAAATAGACAAATGCATGAGAGGATAGGATAATGTGGAGAATCCAATAGGCAATCAGGTAAACCTTGGACTGAAAGGCCACTCAGAGTGACCAAACTACACTAATCTTTGCTTAGGAGCAAGTTGTGTAAATTGAGAATAGGTTCAAAGTTTGCTTAGGGCTGTGAAACTAATCAATTCAATTAAGTAATTTAATTTAGATTTTGACCTTCAGTGAATGTCTATGAAAAAAAATTACCTTAATTGAGATGAAATTATTATTTTTTCATATCTAGTTTAGTGATTATTCACATAAATCATGTTTCATTTGTTTATTTATATTTTACAGGATTTTTTTCTTTATTTTTTCATAATTTTCAGGGCTTTATGACAGTTTTATTTTTTAATTTTATTTATTTATTTATTTATTTATTTATTTATTTATTTATTTATTTATTTATTTATTTATTTATTTATTTTAGTTAGTTAGTTAGTTAATGATATTTGAAAGATCAGATGCATAGGTGTTATAGCAACCATATTTACAGGGAAATATATTTGACCAAGATATTTTAAATATGTACGTACAGTAAAAAAATTAAAATAAATTAATAAAAAAAAAACCTTTAGAAACTAATTTCACGAGACAGTTGGGTAACACTTTATAATAAACTATGATTCATTTATTAAGTATTAGCATTAGTGAATTCATTATTTGTTAAGCATTAACTACATGAATAGACATTAGTAAGCAGTTTATAACTGCAGCTACAAATGCTGTATTCTTGACTGACAGGAACATTAATAATGTGCTTAAAAACTGTGTTTTCATACTTTGGTTAAGATTATTTTTTTTCTGTGCTGTCTCCTCATAGCAAGAAGGTTGCTGGTTTGAACCTTGTCTCAGTTGACGTTTCTGTGTGGAGTTCGCATGTTCTCCCTGCGTTTGCGTGGGTTTCTTCCGGCTGCTCCGGTTTCCCTCAACATTTTGATCACATGTCTCGCTGATAATCATTGTAATTATTATTACAATTTTGCTAAAAAGTTTGACCGAAATAATTATTGTTATGATTTTTTTCCATAAATTGAAGAGTTTAGATGCAAAAACTTCTAAGTGTCATATATAATTTTCTTCTACAATGAGAATTTTTCTCTGCCTCTTATTTTTATGTTCAGTTATTCCATGTTAAAACTGATAAAAATAACCTATTCTTTGCCATAAAACTGAAATTACTGAATGAACACATAGGAGCCTGAGAAATTACTAATTTTAGAAGATAATTTCAGATGGCACTTAAAAGTTTTTGCATCTGAACTCTTCAATCAAGCAGCCTTAAGTTCACTTCAGGTATGAAAGAACGTTTTATTAATTTGGATCTGGTGGGAAACATTATTTTTGTCATCACCCAGGGAAAAGACTGAAACCAAAATGTGTTTAAAGAATTTAATAAAAGGTGTATGTGAAGTTTTTATGTTTTAGTGGTGTTTTCTGTGGTAGGAGTTAAGCTCCCTTTACAGATACATGTCAGTGTGAATGCAAATGTTTAACAGAAGCTCATGAATTTTAAGTGTGCATTTGGGCAGTTAACACAGCTGAACTCATACTCTATATGTCTATAAATGCAATGTGCATGTAGCAGCTACTGTACAAAGCGGGAGAGGTTTGTCCAATGTACCATACATTTCTAATTTCTCATGTGATGTGAATATAGTTTTAAATAAATCCAGGCCTCATTTGCTAGCTCATGTTAAATATAGCTCAGCCACTCGCAACCTCACAGCACACAAGACTGTTCAGTGAGGTTGAATTGATCTTGGACTGTCGTTCTGATTAATAAAAAAATGTGTGTATGGATGAATTTTGCTGAAATGTACGAAGCACGAAAATCTCTGTTGACTGTCAGATGTGTTTAAGGCCCTTTACTGAGTGTGCATGAGCATGCATGTGCACATCTCACTGGACACAAGTGTGTGTGCACGCTTTTATTCCTTCGTGTTTGCTCTCGTGTCTGGTTAATTGTCTCTGATTTGTGCGTTTGTTGAGCTATCTTGTCAGTACACGAGTAAATGAATGTTTTATGAGTCAAGGCCTTTTAAGTATGCTCATTCCCTAGCCTCGAGCTGTCACTTCCAATTCTGCTGTATTCCGCTTTCCGTTCCCTCATCTCCCAACGAGGAACATCACGGCTGACATGGCTTAATTACAGGAGTGCGATTCTTTGGGAAACATCACCTCTTGCCTCAGCATGGGTCACTTATGCCACAGGTTGCTTCTTGGTCAATAGTCACCCAAGGCCGTTGTCTTTCTGATTTTCATTTGCGAGGCTAAAAATAATCAGATGTGGCGCTTCACCGCCTCATAAATCAAGTGTAATCTCTGCTCTCGCATATGCATGTTTAGTGAGCACAACAGGAAGTTAAAATGGATTATGAGCCACACTGGCATGAATTTATGTGCGAGTTGTTAAAGTACATGGTGCATCCACACAAGTAGTTTTTTTTTTTTTTTTTGGAAAGGGACAGCCATCGTTAGTGTACCGGCAAGGTGAACACAAGCAGCACTAATGAATGAATAATGACGGTCACCAAGGTAACTGCATATTTATATTGTGCATCCTATTTACAGCGAGGGACAAAATAAAAATGAAACGTTTGCTTGTTGTTCTGCCAAAAGCAGTGGTGCAGAGCAGCATTTTATCTCATTAATAAATGCCAGATAAGATCCAGCGCTGTGACTTCCAATCCCCGAGACACATCTGGCATTAATGTTCCACAGCGTAAAATCAATGAACGCTAGATAGTAATGGCCGAAATCTATTCGCAATAGCAGGCAAACCTCTAACTCATAGGTACAATTCTCAGAAAACATTAAGTAGTTAGCTTGATTGGTCAAGTCATTAATGTGAGTTATTGAACGTAATGCTTTGGAGTTAGAGCACCTTCAGCTTACCGAACAACAACAATACCATTAAATGATCCAAGTAATGAGACTAAATGACTGGGTACATGGTGCTTCGAAAACAAGTCGTTAATAAAGACCATCAGCCGGGTTTTTGGACTATTTCTGTGATATAATATACAGTCAGGGCTCATAGAACAAACTTACATGTAGTTTTATTTCTATTTAAATATTGATTCTGTGGACTTATTCTGTGGAACTGGAGGCTCACTCTGAACACTTCATTTGAATCAGTGAGTTGATAAACACTTTGAGCCCTCTAGTTTTCCCCACAAGTCCAAAGACATGCAGGTATAGTTGAAGTGGGTAAGCTAAAAATTGTCCATAGTCTATATGTGTTTCCCAGTGATGGGTTGCGGCTGGAAGGGCATCCGCTGCGTAAAACATATGCTGGATAAGTTGGCAGTTCATTCTGCTGTGGCGGCCCCAGATTAATAAAGGGAAAAGAAAATGAATGAATGAATAAATGAATGAATGAGTTGATAAACAGAGAGTCACTCTGATTGGATGATAACTGTCAATAACTCGCCTTTGGACTTTTGGGGGAAACCGAAGCACCTGAAGGAAACTCACACCAACACGGTGAGAACGTGCAGAGTATAGGAGCTAAAAACTTAACAAATAAAATAATAGTAATAAAAAGCTTTTATTTAATTTCATTTCAAACTCAAAGTTATTTAATTAGATCCACTTATTTGGTGAATAATTCACTAAAATACATCCTAATTTACAAATTGCATTAAACATAAATCATCTAAACTACTATAAAAGTACATACTATTTAATAATAAATCAAATATATATTTATGTATGTATATATATATATATATATATATATATATATATATATATATATATATATATATATATATATATAAACTTTGTTACTTAAAACAAGTGTTTCCTGAACTCTGCCAAAGATCCATCATTTGAATTACATAAGTTAAAACATAAACATTCCGTAGCTATGCTTCTTAAGGGGTGAACTAACAAATTATTTAGTTAAAATCCACTACAGATAATGTGTTTTTGATATATGTATTTGTATGTACAAAATACAAAAGTTGATGTCAAAAGGATTATCTCTCATGGAAAATGTTATTACACAGAGCAACACAATTTTCACTGTAAATCCTATAATATGTTATTCTTCTGAGGAAAGTCGTATTTCTTTTAGTTAGGCTCGAGTCAAAGCTGTTTTAAAATATTTTTTAAACAATTTAGGGTCAATATTGTGTTCGATTTTCTACAGAACATACCACCATTGTCTAATAACATGGGCAATTATCTTTACATTTATTTATTTATTTATAAATTTTTATTTTTAGTTTTTAGAATTATTTAAAAAGGTACACACACACACACACACACATACACACACACACACACACACACACACATATATATATATATATATATATATATATATATATATATATATATATATATATATATATATATATATACAGATGAAGTCAGAATTATTAGCCCCCCTGACTTATTAGCGCCCCTGTTTATTTTTTTCCCAGATTTCTGTTTAATGGAGGGAAAATTGTTTCAGCACATTTCTAAGCATAATAGTTTTAGAAACCTATTTGCCATGATGACTGTAAATATTATTTTACTTGATATTTTTCAAGACACTTCTGTACAGTTTAAAGTGACATTTAAAGGCTTAACTAGGTTAATAAGGTGAACTAGGCAGGTTAGGGTAATTAGGCAAGTTATTGTATAACAATGGTTTGTTCTGTAGACCAGTGGTTCCCAACCTGGGGTCCGCGCCCCCCTAAGGGGGGCGCCAGAGTTCACAGGGGGGGCGCGGGAGAGGATAAGTATTGAGGTAGAAAAAGGCATAAAAATGGTCCACTATTATAAAGGGCTTTGCAATTAATCGAAAATCCGATTTAGATTTCGGTTTCAAACGATTATAAAAAGCATTAATCGAGATAAATGATTATTGCATCATATTTCGCCACAGTTATACACGTGTTGCTCTTAAAAGCGCGAAAGAGCTTATGTGTGTGTGCAGCACGATCACGCAGTCAGAAGCATTCGGCCGGTCAGCATTCACTCTCATTCACACACTGAGACGAGCAGAGGAGCGCAGACATCTAAAGTCATCTTAACGTGAACGCTTTAATGGTCAAATAGGTGTCAAAACGCGCTGTTTACTGATTATTTACATTAACCCTCATTTGTGTAATAAACAAACGAGTTGAGGATCAAAAGACGTGAAAGAGAAACATTAAAGATACAGCGCGCTATAATCCTTCTGCCGCCTGTTTTTATTATTATTAAACAAACATAACGAGAAAACCTTTGCTGCTCTTGACTGAAGGACTGCTGTAGCTAAAGTGTTTTTCCTACAGTGAAGATGCTTAAAGCACAGTTTGTTTCATATTTTTATTCTATTGTATTTATTTCTCTTTCCATTGCAGGGTGGAAAATAACTGTATGTATACAGTTGAAGTCAGAATTATTAGCCCTCTTGAAAATTAGCAAACCTTTTCCTGCCCAATTTCTGTTTCATGGAAAGAATATTTTATTAACTTATTTCTGAACATAATAGTTTTGATATCTCATTTCTAATTACTGATTTCTTTTTGTCTTTGCTATAATGACAGCACATAATATTTTACTAGATATTTTTCAAAATACAAGCATTCAGATTAAAGTGCAGTTCAAAGGCTTAATTAGAGTAATAAGGCAAGTCATTATAACGGTAGTTTATTCTGCAGACAATCAAAAATATATATTGCTTAAGGGGGCTAATAATATTGACCTTAAATTGGTTTCAAAATATTTAAACCTGTCTTTATTCTAGCTAAAATAAAACAAATAGAAGAAAAAATATTATAGGAAATACTGTTAAAATTCCTTGCTCTGTTAAACATAATTTGGGAAATATTTATAAAAAAAAAATCTCAGGAGCGCTAATAATTTTGACTTTAACTGGCAATGGTTTTGAATAATCGTGATTACAATTATGACCAAAATAATCGTGATTATGATTTTTCCCAAAATCGAGCAGCCCAAAAAATAAAAAATAATCTAAACACATGCTTAAAATTCCAACATAATAGTGAAAATAATTAAAATAAATAACTTTAAATAATTATTTAAATTTTGCTCACTCGGGCAATCTGCTTGTCAACGTGTCATAAAGGCAAAATCAAAACAAAAATGGCAGACAAACGTAAATGCTGTGATTCTTCAGAGGCGAAGATTAGACAGTATGACAAAGCCTACCTACATTTTGGTTTTATTGAAGGCCAAGACAAGTTAAAACTGATTAATTAATATTTTCTATACATATTACTATATATTAATATTACACAAACACACACACACACACACACACACACACACACACACACACACACACATATATATATATATATATATATATATATATATATATATATATATATATATATATATATATATATATATATACACAGTACATATGTGTGTGCGTGCGTGCGTGTGTATTTATATGGTGGGGGGGCTCCAATGTTTGTATATGTTTATGGGGGGGGCCCCAAAGAAAAAGGTTGGGAACCACTGCTGTAGACTATCACAAAAAAAAAAAAATAGCTTAAAGGGGTAGTAATTTTGTCCCAAAATTGTTTTTTAAAAAATGTAAAACTGCTTTTATTCTAGCCGCAATAAAACAAATAAGACTTCCTCCAGAAGAAAATATTATCAGACATACTGTGAAAATTTCCTTCCTCTGTTAAACATGATTTGGGAAATATAAAAAAAAATCCAAATTTATATATATATATATATATATATATATATATATATATATATATATATATATATATATATATATATATATATATATATATATATATGTATGTATATATATATATATATATATATATATGTATGTATATATATATATATATATATATATATATATATATATATACAATTGGCATTGTGCATGTGTGTGTGAATGTGAGAGTGTGTGGGTGTTTCCCACTACTGGGTTGCAGTTGAAAAAGCATCCGCTATGTAAAACATGTGCCGGAAAAGTTGGCGCTTCATCACGCTTATTCCCTGATAAATAAGGAACTAAGCCGAAAGAAAATAAATGAATAAAA
The DNA here is from genome assembly GCF_052040795.2 of Danio rerio. Classification (NCBI taxonomy): domain Eukaryota; kingdom Metazoa; phylum Chordata; class Actinopteri; order Cypriniformes; family Danionidae; genus Danio; species Danio rerio. The sequence continues at coordinate 42,797,937 of NC_141036.1, read as the reverse complement.
CTATAGAAATATATAGAAATGTGTGCATATAAAAATAAAAATCAACCAGTTGTGGCCTCCTGTTTTTAAACTCAAAAAAATGTCTTCTTTGTAAAGAAAACCTAAACCGTTTGTTTTCGAGTATTGTCATTCTAAGCAACACCAAGGAAATGTTTCTTCTTTTGTGTGCCCACGTCTTTGGTGTCCGCTGGACAACCGGGAGATCTGTGTTTGCCCGAAACGTTGGCATCAGAGTCAGAAGGGGAAGGATAATGTGTTTGGCTCCTGCGTGTTTCACATGTGGCTCTTTTAATGTGACAGCTGGACTCTTTGGGCACTTTGGCTGGACACGGACAGTTCGGGAATGCCATGCTAATGGTGCTTGGAGGGTGACAGCAGCGAAGGCACAGGCCCATTGCGGCCCCTCTGTCAGCCCACACGGCTGGTATATCTGACGTCTGCTGTGGGTTTCCTCCTCCGTGTGCCACTCACCTACAAGGATGGAGGCTAATTTAGGCATTCAGTGACAGCTCCGAAATACCGGAATTAGGCTTTTTGGGGGATCTTGGAAAAGTCAGCACATATTCACACCCAATATGTTTTCTTCTCTTTATCCTCTTCAAAAGTGATATTTCCAGACTATTTTTTTTTTTTTTTTAGATTAAAACATTGCTGTGGCTTTCTATTTCTCTCTTGAGCGTCACAAAAAACAAGGTAGTGTGAATTCAAATGTTACTTTGAGAGTTTAATGGACATTATTTTAAATGGTAGGTGTAAAATATTTAGGATTGCAGCATATGATGTTACTATAGAAGTGCAGTCTGTCAATGACAAGACATCCATGGTGTCTGTATCAGATAAACTTTGTGAAAGTATATAATCATTTTACCTATTTAAGCATATCAAAATGTGTAATTATTTTAACATAATTATAGTAAAAATGTACAAAAAAGAAACCCTGCACACTATTCATTCTTGCTATATGAATAATATTGTCATAATCATAGTCATAATTATAGGAAATATGACATAATTATAATAAAAATAAAATATCAAATTATGGGTGAAGTAATGTTTCATTTTCATTTATTCAATACCTTACGTATTCTGACCTGGTCTGTGCTTATTTCAATATAAAATAACCTGTGGTTAATAGGTTGGTTTAAGAGAGTGTAAATGAAAAACAATGAATTTGTAATTTGAGGTCAAATCAAAATCCTTTATTATAGTTATTAATATACACTATTGGTCAAAAGTTTAGGGTCAGTTCTTATTTTTCATCTTTTTTTTAAAGAAAATTGTTCTGTTCATCAAGGTGGCATTTAATAAATGTTAAAAAAAGTAAAATACTTATTTATTAAATATTTATTTATTACTTATATAGAGTTTCAAATGAAGTTATTGCTCTATTACTGCGCTTAATACATACATACCACTACTACTACTCCTACTACTACTACTGCTACTACTACTAATAATAATCATAATCATAATAATAATAATAATTAATATTAGAGTGATTTTTGAAGGATCATGTGACTGAAGACTGTAGTAATGAAGCTGAAAATTCATCTTTAAAATCATTGGAATGAATGATTAAATTAAATTGGAAACTATTTTTTGAACATTAATTTTATATTGCAATAACATTTCCCAATTTTACACTTTATTTTTGCTTTATTACTATATAACTATATTTTTGATCAAATGCAGCCTTCACTGAAAAAAAAAAGTATTCAAAGATGATTCCTTGCATTTACTCATTCTTTTTACTTTTCTTACATTCTTTTTTTACATTCTTTTACTTTTTACTTTTTACTTTTTACTAAGTGGTTGGAAACAATATATTTGGGCTGAATTTAAACACATTAAGTTGAACATTACGAAATTTAATTTGTTTGTTTAAATTCAACACATATAAATTGTTTACAACAATTTTGCAGAAATCATTATGTTCAGTGTTAGTAAGCAGGGTGAGCTTTTTTTTTTTTTTTAAAAACAAAGCTTTATATATATATATATATATATATATATATATATATATATATATATATATATATATATATATATATATATAATCTGCTTTTATTGTAGCCAAAATAAAGCAAATAAGACTTTCTCCAGAAGAAAAAAAAAATTATCAGACATACTGTGAATATTTCCTTGCTCTGTTAAACATATTTTGGCAAATATTTAAAGTAGAAAATAAAATTCAAAAGGGGCCAATCATTCTGACTTCAACGGTACATGTTTTTGTACTCAAAACTTGATCAAACAGTTAAATAAATAAAAATACACAAAATGCAGATGATTATTTTTTTTTTACTCAAAGATCTTTTGTAACAAAGTACAAATAGTAATATATTTAAATAGTATTATTAAATTTTACATTATATATTCTTTGTTATGCTATTTATTGCTTCCATTACAAAAACAAAAATCTTTAATGTTACACGATCTTTTATGTGATATTTTTTATAATATGCTGACATGTCTTCACATTATACAATTATTATTGTGCTGATTGACTACAGCAAGAACACAGACTGCTATTTTTTTATTAGTTGTTTCTTTTTATCTTTCTTTTTTAACCGAAGCCAGTAAATATGACATCTGTTTCCCACATTTATTGCGGTGTCATTTTTTCATCAGCCTATAAAAAGAGCTCGTCAGCTGGCTTTTTGGCAGAGATACTGGAGGTAGACTTGCCTAAATTGCTGTATTTATCCTTCTATATCTTAATGTTGTTTAAATGGCAATACAGCTCTTTCAGCCTTTTAAAGGGACTTTACTTGCTACATTGACCATGGGGGTTATGTAGGTAATACATTCAAATATACTTAACCCTGATCAATGAGTTATTATTTTGATACCAAAGGAATTTTTTTGTATACAAGATCTAAATGTATATCACTTAAGGCTGCTTTACAGGCTTGCTCTTTGTTCTTTTGGTCTTGGTATTTGGCAGCAGTATAATTGCAGTCTTACAAAAGGAACATGTAAGGTAAATTATTACTAGACTCCCACCTGTAATCAGAACTGCTGTGGTCAGAAAGACTTTTTTTGTTCTCTCTGCACCTGATTTGTATGCAGCTTTAGACCTGCTGTTACCCTTTAAAAAACAAATGCATGCTCACTTCTGTTCCTTTTAGGCATTATTCACTGTATTTCCTGAGGAAAAAGCACAATTGGGTCAGCAAAAACGAATGAATTCCGCTTTTATTTGAATTAGAGCGCCTTTCCTGAAGACACATTAAGGAGACTGGTGGAGACAAAAATTACACGGGTTGTGTTTTCGAGAGGCTGGAATAGGTGGATAACAGCAGCTGGCTGATAGAAACTGACAAGCCTTTTTGTGAGCCTGTAGAACATTACAAAAACAGTGGTTGGTTGATTTAGCCACAATTTGGTCAGATGGGCAGGCGGAGATAAGAAGAAATAGCCCAGCTGCTTCCAGCATCACATTGTGCTGTAAGTGCCCTTTTCTCTGTGCTCCTTCACATTGACCCAGACTCTGTAATGCTCTCCTTATTTTGGTCTGCATTGGTTTAGTCTGCTTCAGTTTTGGGGTGTAGCCAAGACATGGGTCATGGTTAATGATTTTGTTAGCATTAGGTGGAAAAAGGCACTTTATTTAAGCATAATAAAAGCAGTTTGTTTAGTGTTTCAAACTGTTTGTTTAATTCCTGTGGATTTTCGTGGAGTATTCGTGATCAATTAATTGCTCATAAGAGGTTTTGAAGCCAGTTGTTCATTATTGTTTATCATGCAACAAAGACGAGTAGAGACTGGAGGGCCAACTGCAGAATTTCTCAAATATGTAGTCTACCGAATTCAATTTCTTTTTATTTGGAAATAGTTGTGTTTCTCTTATAAAGCATAAACTCTAGGTCAATAGCTGTCACTATTTTTAAATGCTGATTAGGTTTCTATATGCTATGTACGCGTGTTTGTAGGGGTGGATTTTACTCAGACATAAATGTGCCATGTAATAAAACAACAAAAACACTGGAATCTGAAGAAAAAGGCCTAGGATAGACTTTGCCTTCTTTCCTGAACTTTCATTCCCAGATGAGTGATTCAAATGAGTAAATGTTTAAGTCACTGGTTAACTTTAATGTATGACTATTTATTGCTCTCTTAGGGTATTTAAAGAGAAGGAAGAAATGCAGGCCCGGCCCTAACCAATTTGGCGCCCTAGGCAAAATTTCAGGTACCGCCCGGTCAAATCGCAGCAAATTCCACTGCTAGTGTACACATAGTCATAAGAAACTAAATAGCTTTTTGATAGACTACTACAAGCTGGGAAAACATCAGATAAATATGCCAATGCAATTAACATTATTGTTGAATAGATCTAATATTTATACATTTTCTTGAGGAAGGAATGATGGGGTAGTTACATTACTATTACTATTTTCCATAACATCTATGCCCTTCCATAACATTAGCTAACATTAAAACAGATAGCACTATAGCTATTTATTAATTAGCAACCATGTTATGCCATACCAGTCAACGGGAGCATTTACAAAATATGGGACAACAAATAGCTTTAAATGATAGAATACATAGTAAACATTAGAAAATATTGACAATAAAATAAAATGTTTAGCCTATTAAAATCAATGGCCTATACAGAAATAAACAAAGCTATAAAATCTACTTCACTTTTTATTGTGTTTGCATATTGATTAAAGTTACTAAAGGTATTTAGTGAAGAGCAGCAAATGAATTTCTCATTGTGTTTTGTTTGATAACAGAGGTGTCACTTTAAGAATGCACAGATCTGTAATAAAAGCATTTGACTAATTTGGTAACTGTTTGTGCTCATTTAAGAGAAAAGTAGTTAAAACACGCAGGACGAACATGCTTAGATATTTTTAAGTGTATTTGTCTGTTTAAACAGACGACCGAATCACCAAAGTATCCCAAACTTTCGCTGCTCTATAAATAGCGTTTAGAGAAGTTGATCTGGGAACAGTATATCATACGGAGTGCATCTGTCAATCAGCATACATACAGATACACTGAATTCAGAGGTTGCAACGATCGATGCACAGTTTTAATGGAAAGTGAATATAGATGTTTTTGTATTCATTTTAACGTGCTTTTAAGCCCAAATAAAGCGAAATCATAGCTAATTATTTTGACCAGCTCTTGCAATTCTATCACATTTGAGATCGGCTCTGTATTGATTGTAGCTACTTTCACTTTTCATATAAAAATTAAACATTCGGGGGAAATATGGAAAAAAAAAAGTGACGATAGCGGGCAAAAAACGGGAGGGTTGACGTGTCATGCTAATTGGTAATGGCGTAATCAATCATTGCTTGGATACAGCAAAATAACCATCTTTATCGTAACATTACCTATGTCTTTGTCGCGATTCTTTTTTGCCACCAGGCAGTTTGTGGCATTTTGACATGCCGAGCTTGTTGACCAGTCAAAAAAAAAAAGAACACCGTGTTGCAAGTAAAGTCTAATTATTCGAATGGGGGGGGGTTAGGTGATTAGGCTATATTATCATTATTTATTACTACTACTACTTAGTAGACTTTGCACTTTGCCATTAAATTAATGTGGGCGTATTGGTTTATTAGTCATAATACCAACTAGTTCTAAGAATAGTGAAAGTTGCACTTTTTTTCTTCACGAGTTTCTGTAATGTTGGGTTTTTCCGAATTTGCTGTATCCAGTATATTAAGTGGAGTCTGCGGTACCATAATGATGTGACATGATTTTATCGATTTTCAAGGCGCATTTGACTGTTCGAAGCAGTTTGGTGCTGCAGCATGAAGACCTTGTAATCATTTAATCACTAATATTAGCAAGTTGTATGAAAATTACTAAATTCACTACTCTATTAGTATGAGTGAGCAAGTGGCAACCAGACAACTTGAGTATTAGTTAACCCTACATCCTCTGACTAACTTCAAAGTGTCGACATGAAATGTAATCATGAAGAAAAGCAATGCCAGGGCGAGGAACTCTATGCGTCATTTGGTCCCTAATGAACATACAATTAAGAATATCAGACCCAAGAAAATATCAAAATCTAAATTGTATCACCAACTAACAATCTTACCAGCTAAAAACATAAGTGATAAAATAAAAAATTGGAGTCAGTTTGAAAACAAGTATAAACAAATACTAATAAATAAGATATTTTTTCAGAAGCGCTAAAAAGGCTTACACGCAATTAACCTTCAAATATATATAGGATTCCATTATTGGGCTGATAGAATAGAATCTTACATGTTCATTGCAACACAGGCTTGTTGAATAATGTGCCTTGGTGTTTATTTTTGAGAACTGAGAAGTATGTGCTCACGGGTACATATTTCTGCATTTTATGTGTAAAACAAACGCTTCGGGGTAGTATCACTGACTGCTTATTTCTGTTTTGATTAAAAAAAAAAAAAAGCAGCATGAGGTCACGGTAGAAGAATGCAACTGTGATAGCTTTTCTCTTCTAGTTTACTTTTGAAAACACTACCGGGGCAGGTGGGTCGATCAATATCATGCTTATATTTTATGCATGAAGACAAGCATCACTTACAAACACACTCAAGGAGGACGTTAATAAGTGCAAAAAAAATTATACCCTTTGGTGAATTTCTAAGCAATGGCATGTATACAAAAAAATTCCCTAGTAATGTATTTGAGATTGTTAAAAATGCACATAGCGCCCTCTAGAGTAGTTTTTCTAACAAAAAACGCAAGAATATGTAGCCCAGGGGACATGTTTGTCAGTTCTCAAAATTGTAGTCCTTGGCACATATTTCCAATAAGCTTAGGTTGTTTTTTTTCAGCTTTTAAAATTGTTTATTTCACTGTTACAACACACAGTGAGTTGCAGAGATGTTTTCTTGTTTAAATGAGTATGATTCATTGAAAGAGATTAATTCAAATGTTCTACTACATCAATTACTTTTAGACATACTGTACTTGTTTTATTGATTGAATGATTAACACCCTTGTGCACAACAGTGCAATGCATTTGAGTAAATGCAATGCATTAAGTATTGTGCAAACTCTGCATCTGTTTTGACGGAAATTTGTAATATTTTAGACAAAATATATATAAAAATAAAAAGTAAGTTTTGACCTCAGACGTCTCCACAAGAGCACTTCACTGAGCTTCAACCATTCAGCAGTCAATGTTCAAATGTTTTTGTTGTTTCAGGGTTGAATGGTCTTTGCCATGTTTTATACTTTTACAGGAAAAATGTCATGGGTTATAATCATTTCTTTTTTCAGTTACAGTTTGTGATTCATTAAAACATTCACAAAAACAAGTCTTCAGGCATTGATATATTTAAGCTTTTAATTTAACAGATTTTTTTTGTCCTCAGAAATGTTTAATGTGCTTTTTTTAACCATCAATTTATGTCTGCTTAGTTTCAAAATGCATTGATTGGTTAGTTGGTTGGTTGGTTGGTTGGTTGGTTGGTTGATTGATTCTTTGTTTAAAGTAGTACTCTCCAGAACCTTTCATCTTAAATAATGAAATACATGAAAACAAAATCAAAATTGTTAGAGTTGTTGTGAAATTTACATTTGTTTAAAAATATTTCCCAAGTGCTGTTTAATTTATTTTTTTTTTTTACAGTATTTCCTATTGTACAATATCTTCTGAGGAAAATCTATAGAAATAATGCATCACTCTATCCATATTTAATACTTTTTAATATTACAGATATTAATAGATATTAGGAAATGTCATGTGGCCTGTGAAACAAAACAAAAAAAGTAATTATTTTGTATATCATTTGTGAGCATTGGTACTGTTGATTATATTTTTAAATATTGTACTTTATAATGATTGCCCCTTCCAATATTTTATTGTCTATAATTTGCAACTCTATGTCAACAAGTTATTATAGCAGCATATGGCTACATATACATGGCTGCGGTCCACCCAAATGAACCAAAAATAGTTGTTTTGTGGGAAAATTTTTGGTGGACAAGCACTGATCTTCAAGTTCTGAGCATCTTTTATGTTTTGAATGCTAAATGCAAAAGCTGTCAGTTCTCGATAGGTCTTTATTCATCATTTCTACTCACAGTACCTAGTACCTACCTTACATGAGATGGAGTTTAGATTGGTTAAATTGGTTATTTTTAACATATTTGGTGAGGACAGCACAGCAAGATTGAGTTCTGGCTGGCTCAGTTGCCATTTCTGTGTGGAGTTTGCATGTTCTCCACATGTTTGTGTGGGTTTTCTCTGGGTGCTCTGGTTTCCCCAACACAATTCACGGCAATTCGTAACTTTTTCATTTAGTGGCTAATTCGTATGAATTCGTACGATCTAATTCGTACAATTTAGTACGATTTGCTTATCCCCCAATGACGGTTGGGGTTAGAGGTGGGGTCAGGTGCCACGCCTCCTTTTTAAAATCATACCATTTCGTACGACTGAACTCGTACGAATTCGTACGGATTAGCCACTAAACTGGCAAAACGTAAAATACTTACGTTTTCTCGTGAGATCAGGCTGGTTTCCCCCATAGTCCAAAAACATGCGCTATAGATTAAATGGATGAACTTAATTGATTGTGTATGAGTGTGTGTGTGTGTGTGTGTGTGAGTGTTTCCCAGTACTGGGTTGCAGCCTGAAGGTCATCCACTGCATAAAAGTTATGCCAGAGTAGTTGGCACTTCATTCATGCTGTGGTGAACCCTGATAAATCAGGAAAATTAATAAATGAATGATATTTGGTGAAGCTATACACCAAAATGTGGCCCAAAAGCTGTATTTGTACACTGTTTGCGTGCACTTTGTATTGTTCTTGTTCATGGTCTTTAATTGAAACTAGCTTTGCTATTATATAGACCTTTTCACATATTCATTTTCAATTTAGATATTTAAAGTAGTCAGCATTTAAAGTGGATCCATATATATATATATATATATATATATATATATATATATATATATATATATATATATATATATATATATATATATATATATATATATACGACAAGAATAAGTGTTTAATACTGTTAACTTTCATAAAAAGCTTTGATTCACTTTAGATGTTGCCTCTGTTTTTTTTTTTGTTTTTGTTTTTTGCTCCTTCTTATGATATATTGAAAATAATGCCGAAATTTGCATTTATAGTTTTAATCTCATGTGTTTTAAAATGATATACTTCATTTTGAATGTAGGACCATATTTCCCAGAGGTCCACCCTATTTCAAGTTTCTGGCTCTGCCTCACCACTGCATTAGATTATTAATACACTGTCAGCTTAATATCTATCAACACTTAATTTTGATGGGCCCCTACTCACTAAGAAACTTTGCATCAGCTTTGTATATCAGCTTATAACTCTAACCTAACAGTCTACTAATGCTCTAATGAGAATTAGTTTACTTTTAATTGCATATTTACCCAGTCAACAAAACAATTAATAATAAAATCTATTTGTACAAAACAGTTATTATTAATAGACATTTGTGCATAAATAAGTAACAAAAATGGGCCAAAACAAGATGTTTGGCTATGCTTAAGTAGCTATCAGCCGAAATGCACTCGCTTGATAATTAAAAGCCATGTAGTCACACCGTAAGCCAGCCTCCTCTACCAGAGTTAAATCCCCTTTGTACAGGAAAGCCAGAAAGTTCCATAGAAGGAACTCCAAGTGCTAATTTCCTAATCTTGTTATATAATGACTCAGTCTATCAGTGATATGGTCCTAGGGTGTGATTAGCACTGCAGCTAAATCAATCGTGTAAATCCAACTTCTGACTTTCCCCTCGCCATTTTATGCTCCTTCAATTAAACAGTTTAGAGGGGAAAAATCATCCTTCGAAAGAGGAGAGATATTATAGTTCCATTTTCCACCTTTTTGCCTTCACAACAGTTATTGGAAGAAGGTAAACACTTTTTTTCTGTTCTGGTTTGTTTTGTGGTTGTTTTTTTCAAAGCTCTGCATATGCCTGTTTGGGTGAGATAGGAGAGAACCAAGCGGAGACCCATCTCTGTGCTATCTCTGACTGCGACATATGTGCCGAGAAGGGACTGTGTGTACAATAAGCCAGTATTGGGGCAGTGGAAGCCTGCCTGCTGCCTCCCGCTCGCCTCGGTGCTACACAGAGGCTGACAAACGACTGAATGGAATAAAAACATATTGGTGCTGGGGTAAATGGAAACTGAAAAAAAAAATGTAAGGGGAAAAGCAATGGCAGGAGGGAGGTGTGTGCGATGCGTGATAAGGCAGGTCGAAAGCTTTGAGTTGAGCTGAGCGGGACAGTGAACCATGTAAGAGTGTGTGTGGGTGTGCGTGCGTGTGTGTGTGTGCTTGCTTTTAAGGGTCTGCAGCAAGGTGAGTCATGCATTGCAAGATCTTTCTGGCTGGAGTTTTAGTCTAGAAATGATTCCAATTTGAACAGACTGGGGTCAGATGCTGCTGTTTAAAAATAGTATTATTAAAGGCACAATATGAAAGATCTTTTTTTTTTCTTTAAAAATTCTAATTGTTAGAACAGTATATATTTTGTTCACTTGTATTATTGATCCCTTGAGGATTTCACAAGACTTTTTTTCAGATTTTTGCAGCCTAAAATGCCTAAAATGTAATTAAATTTTGCTGGAGCTATCCTTAAAATTTGCAGCAATATTTCTGACATTTTTTTGCATTAATTTCTTGTTAAAAAATACCACAAACAAAAGTTTTTATCATATATATATTATTTCTCCTAGACCCAGACATTGGGTTCTGTGCAACCCAGGCTCATTCTTAAAACGTAGTCCCGTGGACCTTTATGGAGACTGCGAAATACGTTCCAGGAGGTATGTATTTTTTCAGAAAGGCCGCTGTGTGCGCTTTTTCACATCTCAAATGTCTCTCATAAGTGCCGTTCACGCTCGTGCTGTTCTTGCGTGAACCCATCAGAGGCCACTGTTGATCGACTGAATGACTGAATGATTGACTGGGCGACCGGTCAATCGACTGATGCAACCTCCTCTATCCCTAAACCCAACCAATTTTACAGATTGACTCGCCCACCGCTTACTTCCCTAAACCCAGCCGTTGGTTTGCAATAGCCGTCTAGAAAAAAAAAGCCCTCTTCTGGTTTTTACCACGTTTTCAAATTTTACCACATTTGCACACTCGTTCATTTTTTATTTTTTTTATTCTGTTTTTGTCTTACCTGATGTCTGGAACTGCTCTTTCCTGGACTCAAACTCAGTCGTTGTCATCGTGGTCTACTCCTCTCTATGTCTCAAGTCCGCCGACATACACGACGAGCTACCTGGACAAACTAGTTGAGAAATCTCCAGAAATGTATATAGAGGTACGTTTTCAGAATAAGTCTAAGTTTACTTTATACTATCATGATAATCAGATTTATACTATCACAGCCAATCAGATCGCTTTATGTCAGTACCTCAGCTCAGACAGTAGCCGATTGCAGACTAATTTCATTGGCTGAAACTGCTATGACGATCGCATTAGACCCAACTTCAGACATGCCCTTGGTCAAGCATTGACGCTGAAGCCCCATGTTAATGCACCGTGAATTAGAGAGAGACATATTCGCCATTGCCGTCGGGCTTATATACAGTACAGGGACTCCCAGTGATGTCACCTGCACCATTCAATCCGGGCAAGCGGTTCACAAACTCCACTTGACAAACTCAAAAGAGCGTATAGACAAAGCACACGTCCATAACAAAAGCAAAATATAAAACAGACCCATGTAACACCATTAAATGACATACAACAGTGAATGGTTTAACATTTACAGCATTTCCAGATTTAGTCAAAATTACAATTGTCTTGATGTTCGTATAGTGTCCTAAACATATTGCCTGATATAATTCATAATTGGTCAATTGTACTGTCAAATGTAACTATTAAAGGGAAATAAAAAAAATAAAAAAATAATAAAATAATTAAAAGTTTTTTTTTTTTTTTTTTTTGTATTCAAGTATTCATGATCAAATGACTGAAGTTTTTTTTTTTTTAAATCTTAAAATATATTATGTTTTAGGTTTAATTTTTTTATTGCTTTGGGATAAAAAAATGTTTTTTGCTGAATTAAGAACATTATCCATATTAAATTGCAGTTTTATTTTTTGGAATTTGCTGTGAATTTGCACACACTATTTATATAACAAAATGCCATAGAGCAGTTCATAAGTATGCAAATCACTTGCAGTTTTCTCTACAGTCTCCACGGGGCTAACTTTAAACAATAAACCAAAAATGTCCAGGTGTTTCTCATTTCACCCAACATTCAGACCCAAAACTTCCAGTAAGATGTGCTGAATCAGAAGATATGCTTCTAAAGAGGGCTCCACCTGGGATGTTGTTGGCTCCAGATTTCTCGTGTTTCAGTAATGAAATTTAATGAGCAATATCATGCCCATCACACACTAAAAAAAGAGAGAGAGACAGCTCAAACAAAAGCTCATTTTCATTTGGAGCTTGTGGAAGCTCATCTGAACCCCAATCTGTTCCAGCATTGTCTGGAGCCCTTGCCTCCTTCTCTGCTCTCTGAGCTCCCCATGCCATCTGCTTCTCTCCTGTGCCACTTCTCATGATGACAGTAGTGCAGGGAACCGGGGTTAATAATCCACCAAACCAATAGCTTTGTTTCCCTGTTGTCTAAAAAGGTGCACTTTTGTTTGTTTTCATCCATGTACGAGTCTCCATCTGTGTCATCTGTTACAAGAAAGAAACAATAACAGAAACGACAAGGATGTAGGTCCTCCTTGCAGGGTTGTTTGATGTGCCACAAAAAAGCCATCAAGTTGAGGCCAATAAAGCAAGAGTAATATCGCACAGCAGTCTGCGGTCGTGGCGGTTTGTCTCTCTCAGACCACCGGTGGGCAGACCGGAGGGGATTGAAGGCTATTGTGCAGTCATGAGAGCTAAAATGCTTCTTCACATGTGGAGATAATGCTCTGCTATAATTCATGGTCACATGGGGGAATGAAACCTGTTCAGTCTGCCCAACCTCCTGTTGCACGCAGCGACTGTGCTCTAATCAATGTAGGCAAATTACCATGGATGAAAGATCTACTATGTTTTGTGAAATATTGGGATCGGGATGTGCTGGCCAGCTCTGTTGAAAGCAAGATGATAGTGAATTGAATTTGATATATTGTAGAAGTGGCAAAAATTCTAACTAATGCAATTCAGCTATTTGGTTTAAACTACTGTATAACTGCGGACGAACATCAAAAGTCAGATTATGTCAAAAAATTGTACTTACATTTAGGCCTATTTTGTTCTCAATTTACACTGTTTCTAAAGAGTAGGACTCTGCGATTTGAGGAAAATATCTAATTGTGATTTTTTTTTAATTTTACATATATTTTGTGGTTTGATTTTGTAGTCAAGCTTCAGCTCAATAATCTGTAAGTCTTGTCAACAATTCAACGACAGCTTTTAAAGATTATCTGTTTTTATTCAGTCTCTGGGAGTTTGAAACCAAAATATTAATATATTACCAATGCTATTTATCTTTGATATTAATTTGTCTAATAATGCTTTTGAAGTTTTCTTTTTTTATTGTGGGCATACAATTGTGCAGTTCTGATTGGGCGGAATGAAAGTTTACTCAATTGGCTAAGCCATGCATTTGCTCTGGGCGGGGGGAAATTAACAAATACAATATATATATATATATATATATATATATATATATATATATATATATATATATATATATATATATATATATATATATATATATATATATATATATATATATATATATATATATATATATATATAACACACCAAAAAAAAAAGTTGATTATATAGAGATAGAAAGGTGAGGCGGAATTATTTGATTAAAATTATAGTTAAGGGGGATTTTGAGAAATATGTTTTGTGTTGTGCAAAGAGCTGCATGAAAGTAATAATAATTTATTTGTCAACAATCTGTCCCTGTAAAATATCATTTGTGTGAAAAGAAACAGAAGTTGTTGACATCATTCTGTCTTATCACACTGTTCATTTTACCTAGAAACTGCAATCAAATGCACTTTGAAGTATGTAGGTTGAAGCACGTAATGTCAAAGAGACTGTATTGAATAATTTGCTAAATCAAAATCAATTAAATGTGACAGCTGAAACACTTCGCACAATATGAAATCCAATAACAGGTGCAATATCTGATTGCATTATTATAGCATTTAAAACTAATATATTTTAATGATCATGCTAGTTGAAAAAAAAAAAAAACCCTGTACACACGTTTCCTGACATATTTTTGCTGCTATTGCAGTTTCTAAAATTAATGATGATTCGCTGAGCGACTTCATCTGAAGACGATTTTTATCTCACCTGGCCCACAAAAACAGATTCATTTCAGTTCCGCCGGCTGTTAGCACTCAGAGAAGGTCAACTGCTGACCTTTAAAGCCCAGGTACAACAAATCTAACACCTCTCTGAACATCTCCCAGCAGGACAGAAAGAGCACTGTTGTTTTTGAAAGCTTGTTGTAAATGTGTAAGAAATCGGGTTTCTGTGCAACTATAGCGGTAGACTTACTCCCAAATCGGCAGGTAGTTAATATAAAATGTTTAAAAGGTTTAAATATTTAATTCCCAGTAATTAACTGTGTGGCACAAAGCCTTGCGTGAATGTGAGTCATGACTTTAGAATGAAAGGAGCAATGTTAATCTTAAAAAAAGACAAATATAGACATTAGAGCTGCTCGATTCAAGGAAAAATGCAGGGAATTTTCTTTTCTTTCTCTCTTTAATACATTTTATGATTATGAATAGTCTATTCATTGAAATAACATGTAATTTGCTTGTTACAGGTTCTGAGAAAATGTTAATTGCTGCAGTCTATTAAAACATACCTAGCTGATTAGATATTTTTTTGTTTCATTAGGTTTAATTAATACTTTTCTGACTCATATACCCATAAAAAGAATGTTATGAATGTTGGATTTGGAATAACTTATAAATATAAGTGATTATATGGGCAGGCCACTGAATTACTTTAAAATAATGCACACCTGAGGAGCCTTTTACAACTTGGGTGTGTTTATTTAAAATAATTCAACAGACCATTTAACTGCATTCCGACTGCTTCCAGAACAGCACTGAGAAATTCAAAGTTATTGTATAACAGTGGTTTATTCTGTAGATTATCGGAAAAAATATAGCTTAAAGGTTCTAATGATTTTTAACTTAAAATGGCTCTTAAAAAATAAAACTGTTTTTATTCTTGTTAAAATAAAACAAATAAGACTTTATCAGAAGAAAAAAATATGATCAAACATACTGTGTAAATTTCTTTGCTCTGTTAAACATAATTTGGGAAATATTTAAAAAAGAAAAAGAAAAAAAAAGGTCATTTGTTTTGGAAATAAGAGTTTTTATGTTTTAAATCCCTTGTTTATGGGTCTGTATTTCACAGTGCAATTGGTTTGCATAATTACACATATTAGGACACATTCTGTGAATGCGTGTAAGCCCCTAAATCTGCATTTGGAAGAGGTAATTGTCATAGTCTGAGCAGTAAAGACTCTCAAATTCTGTGAGATGTTTTTAAAAACAGGAAATATTTCCTTTGGAAGATGTCATAAAACAAAATCAGCAATAGTTTATATAAATAATATAAAACATATTAGACAAAATCATATTAAAATATTATATAATATTAGTTTTGTTTTGTGCTAAGAGGAGTGGATTTCACCTCCTAGACAGGAAATAAGTTTAATGTTGTAACATATTAGATCAGCAATGCCTGACATCACCCATTCAAAGTGAATGGTAAGCATTGAAGCTGACGCCCCGTGTGAATGCGGCATTAGGGTTTTGCGTATTGTTAATAAATAGTGTGCCAATATATAAATTATATTAATATTCTAGGGATAACTAATTTAAAAGGAGGATCTCTATAGAGCAAAAGGCATTAATTGTGATTCCGCATCATTTCAGTGCATGTGAAGTGTTCCGCATGAGCATTTAAGAGCGTACAAAGTTTTGCGTGCAAGCAGTGTATATATGAGAGTGTGCATGAAGTTATGCACACAAAGAGAGGTAATTTGTGTGCTAGCAAAGAGATTTGCTTGCTCGTATTACATTAATGCGCTTTTTGTAAGACTAAGCTTACAACATTTTTCATTGAAATAACGGCATAAAATACTATTGGTTATGTTTAGGGAAGGGGGGGGGGGGGCAGTCTGTCTGTCAATCAGTGAAACAGTCAGTTGACAGTGGCATCTTCTGGATTTACGAGGGAACAGCAGGCACGAATGGCACTCCCGAGGGAAATTTGAGATCTCAAAAAGCATACGCAGCAAACTCTCATGAATTCTTGAAAACAAAAACTGCAAAAAAAAGTAGCTCCTGGGATGTATTTGGCGATCTCATTTTTAGAATGAGCCTAGGTTGGCAATAGGGGAGAAAAGACTATTGTCATTTTCTTCCATGATGACTTAAATCGTAAACAATCTTGCTGACTTTAATTTTGACTGAGCTCATCCTGGATTTCTATAATGACATTCCACACTGTTAACAGGGAGATTTCAGGGTGAATCCGTGGGTCATACACATGTGATTTGGCTTGGCCGTTACTTTAAGTGGATTTCCACTCAGATGGGCTGTTTGTCTATTGGAGTGGCTGTTGTTTTGGATGCGCTCCATGGAGGATACAAATTGCATTATTCACGGCATGCAGGCCAGTAATGGCAGCAATGAGCGATGGGCTCCTTTTTGCTCCTGACAGGGAAGGTTGAGAGAGGAGCTCTGTACGATTACCAGAGTCTCTGCTCCGTCAGGCTGCTGTACGGCGAGGGTCGCTGGAGCTTTCCTGAGGGTTGAGCAGGTGTTCAGAAGTTCACATCCCAGGTGAAGTCTCTCTCTCTTTCACTCTCTGAAAGTGAGAAAAACTGCTGCAGGGAAATCCTCTACATGAACTGTCACTTTGCAATATCTTGCCTTGGCCAGATTTTTATTTTTATCTAAATGACAAAAAGATCCATTAAATGTTTCAGGCATCAGTCAAAAATGATGTCCCTTTTATCCATTTTTGATTTCAGAAATGCTGTTTCTTAGATTTATATAAAACTAAATTTCTAAAAGAATGTATGCAATATACAAAACCTTTTTTTTTTTATTAAATGTAAGGCCTGTAGCCAGCCTGGTGATTTTTTTTTTCTTAAAATATGGACTTTTTCCATTTTGTATTTATTGTGCACTGCATTTTAGTGACATTTAAGCTGGATTAGCTTGTCAGATGGTCATCATAACCACACTTTTAGATGTACCGAAATATTTTCTAAAGATTTATAATACAGAAATATGAATACATAGTTCCCCTTCGGGGGGAACTTCAGCACTATAAGTGGATTTGATGTTCTAAATCCACGTATGGGAGGATTCGGTTCAGAAGCCGCTTGTCTGAAAGAGTATTGAACGAGCCAATGAAAGCAATGAATTGGCAGCGTAAGCTTGTGCAGGTGTGCTGCATCGCCAATTAACTGAGCATATAAGCACACCTGGCGCCAGCAAACGCTATCCTTTTCGCTTCAGAGACTTTTCTGATCGAGTTCATGAGGGTTCCTCTTGCTGGTCCCGGTCCAGAGCGAGTCCATGCAGCGGCAGACGGTCGAGCTGGGTTTCTCCCTTGCCTGGCGTCCCTTTGGGTCCGGTCCTCCAGAGCGGTGCGTATTGCTGCAAAGCATCCTAAAAGAGCAACACAGTCGTGCAGCACGTCCTTTTCAGGATGGCGCTCCGACTGTGCGTTTCTGGTTGCGGGGGTTTCCTGGCTCCGGATGATGGGCACGATCACTGCATTACATGTTTGGGGGTCGAGCATGTTAATGTGGTGCTCGGGGGCGGTTCATGTCGTATATTCCTAGCTCACGGGTGCTGGGGGGACGGTCTCCTTTCTCCCAGCCCCCAAGCCCCTTTTCCAGAGTCAGGGTGCGAAGCCAGAGCGAATCGCTCTCCTCCAGCTCTTCTGTGGGACCCTCGCGCTCCCCGGATCAGCACACCCGCTCCGCGCTGCCCCTCCGCGGGTACGTCAGCGATTGCTGCGATGACGTCATTATCGAGGGCTCTGCCTGCCTGGTTAGCGCGGGCCAGCCCCTTGGGGTGGCTCAAACGCACGATCAGACTCGGCTACGAACTTCAGTTCTCGAAACGGCCTCCCAAGTTCACGGGCGTGTATTTCACCAGGGTCAATCCCCTGTCCGCCCCTGTCTTGCAAGAGGAGATTGCTGCCCTCCTGGCGAAGGGTGCAATCGAGCCGGTACCTCCAGCCGAGATGGAGAGCGGGTTTTACAGCCCGTACTTCATCGTACCCAAAAAGAGCGGTGGGTCACGGCCAATCCTAGATCTGCGCGTTTTGAACCGCTGCCTTCACAAGCTGTCGTTCAGAATGCTCACGCAGAAGCGCATCCTCCGATGCGTCCGCCCTCAGGATTGGTTTGCAGCCATAGACCTGAAGGACGCGTATTTTCATATCTCCATTCTTTCACGCCACCATCAGTTTCTGCGGTTTGCGTTCGAAGGTCGAGCATGGCAGTACAAGGTCCTCCCCTTCGGGCTCTCTCTGTCTCCGCGGGTCTTCACCAAACTCGCGGAGGGTGCCCCCTTCGGCTCGCGGGCATCCGCGTACTCAATTATCTCGACGACTGGCTGATTTTAGCCCACTCTCGGGAGCAATTGACTGCGCACAGAGACGAGGTGCTCCGGCATCTCCACCTATTGTGGTTGCAGGTCAACTGGGAAAAGAGCAAACTCGACCCGGTGCAGAGGATCTCTTTTCTCGGAATGGAGCTGGACTCGGTCACCATGGTAGCGCTCCTCTCCGGAGAGCGCGCTCGCCTGCCACTGAACTGTCTGAGGGAGCTCGACAGCAAATTAGTGGTCCCACTGAAATATTTTCAGAGGCTCCTGGGGCATATGGCTTCTGCTGCAGCTGTCACGCCTCTCGGACTGCTCCATATGAGACCACTTCAGCACTGGCTTCAAGATCGAGTTCCAAGACGCGCATGGCATGCGGGCACACACCAAGTCTCTGTTACTGCACTGTGTCGCTGCACCCTCAGCCCCTGGAACGACCCCTCGTTCCTGCAAGCCGGTGTGCCTCTGGGACAGGCATCCAGTCATGTTGTTGTCTCAACAGATGCTTCCAGCACAGGCTGGGGAGCCGTGTGTCGTGGGCATGCAGCTGCGGGCCTGTGGGTAGGTGTCCAGCTGCATTGGCATATCAATCGCCTAGAGCTGTTTGCAGTGTTCCTTGCTCTCCACCGTTTTTCTCCGGTGCTGGAGCAACAACACGTGCTGGTCAGGACGGACAGTACGGCGGCGGCAGCGTATATCAACGTATGCGCATGCGGGGGGTATGCGCTCTCGCCGCATGTCTCAGCTCGCCCGCCGTCTGCTCCTTTGGAGTCACCCGCGGCTGAAGTCGCTGCGCGCCATTCACATCCCAAGTATGCTCAACTGTGCAGCCGATGCGCTCTCACGGCAGCAGATTCACTCTGGAGAATGGAGACTCCACCCCGAGTCTGTCCAGCTGATATGGGCGCGATTCGGGGAGACCCAGATCGATCTGTTTGCTCCCCCGAAAACGCTCATTGCCAGTTGTTTTATTCCCTGACCGAGGGCACTCTCGGCACGGATGCACTGGCCCACAGCTGGCCTCGGGGCATACGCAAGTATGCGTTTCCCCAGTGAGCCAGATAGCGCAGTTACTGTGCAAGGTCAGGGAGGACGAGGAGCAGGTTCTGTTAGTTGCACCCCTCTGGCCCAACCGGACCTGGATATCAGAGCTCTCCCTCCTCGCGGCGGCCCTCCCATGGCAGATCCCTTTGAGAGAGGACCTACTTTCTCAGGGACAAGGCACCATCTGGCACCATCTGGCACCCTCGCCCCGAGAAAGACTTAGGTAACCTGCTGCCCGCGGTGGTTGATACCATCACTCAGGCTAGAGCCCCCTCCACGAGGCGCGCCTACACCGTGAAGTGGAGTCTATTCACTGAATGGTGTGTCTCTCGCAGAGAAGACCCCCGATCTTGCCAGATCAGTGTTGTGCTCTCTTTCCTTCAAGAGAAGCTGGATAGCAGGCTGTCGCCCTCCACTCTCAAGGTTTACGTTGCCGCCATCTCCGCTCACCATGACGCGGTGGCTGGCGGCACCGTGGGATAGCATAACCTCATCATCCGGTTGCTCAGAGTCGCTAGGCGAATTAATTCAACTCGCCCCCCTCTCACGCCCTCTTGGGATCTCGCCCTCGTTCTCACGAGCCTGCGATTTGATCCCTTCGAGCCACTCGATTCAGTATCCTTAAGATTTCTGTCCCTGAAGACAGCTCTGCTGGTCGCGTTGGCCTCCATTAAGAGGGTCGGGGACCAGGAGGCATTTTCGGTCAGTGACTCGTGCCTGGAATTTGGGCCGGATTTTTCTCACGTTATCCTGAGACCCCGCCCGGGTTATGTGCCCAAAGTTCCTACCATTCCCTTTAGAGATCAGGTAGTAACCCTGCAAGCGCTGCCCCCGGAGGAGGCAGACCCAGCCCTTTCTTTACTTTGTCCAGTTCGCCCCCTGTGCGTTTATGTGGACCTACTCAGTACTTCAGATCTTCTGAGCAGCTCTTTTGTCTGTTATCGGACGGCAGCAGGGAAGTGCCCTGTCTAAACAACGATTATCCCACTGGATTGTGGAGGCCATTTCGTGTGCTTATTTGAGCAGAGGTCAGCCACGTCCCCCGGGAGTGCGTGCGCACTTCACTCGGAGCGTTGCATCCTCTTGGGCGTGTGTGCGCGGTGCTTCTTTAACAGACATTTGTAGAGCTGCGGGCTGGGCGACACCCAACACATTTGCAAGGTTTTACAATCTGCAAATGGAGCCAGTTTCCTCAAGGGTGTTAGGGACCTTTGGTGATTGAGGAAACAACTCGGTGGGTGTTGTAGCACGCTTGCGGTGCCTTTTTTCCCTAACACAGAGAAATGTGCACCCTCCTGTCTGTCAGTAAAGTTCCCCATTCGGTGAGCCCTGCAGATTCCTCCGAAGCCCCCAGCACTGACTCAGTCACTTGCTGGCTCACTACGTTAGGTCTGCCCACCGGTCAGCCCACGTTTTTGGGTACAGGTGCCTGCTATGGCCGATGCCCGCTGGTGATCCCCATATGCTTTTTCCACCACGGTTAAGTTCCCCTCCCTGGGTGGACCCGTGCCTTCCCTATCTGCTAACCACCTTCTTATGCGCACTCCCCCTTCTTAGGGTTAGTCCATATGTAATTCCATTTGTCTCCCTATTGGGTGCGGATGGTCTCCGCAGCGTTCCTTCCTAACGGGATGGCATGCTTCCCAACGTACTGTCGTATATTCCTAGAATTATCTAGACGCTAGTGACGCCCAAAAAATATATACCTATTCCGTAAAGCTTCTTTTGAAGTGGGGATAAGTTAGGGCCAAGGGCACGTTGGAGGACCGCGCCTCCCATGATTTGGGTGCGTCACGCTTGCCTGACTGCCCTCTCATCGGAGGTGTTGGTGAGGTGCAGTCATTATGGCGCTTTCAATGGGCTCCCATACGTGGATTTAGAACATCAAATCCACTTATAGTGTTGAAGTTCCCTCCGAAGGGGAACGTTCGAGGTTACTAAAGTAACCCTTCGTTCCCCGAGGAGGGGAACAGAAGCACTATACTCCGTCGCCATAATGACTGTCCCTTAGCTGTTAAAAGTCTCTTTAGCTTAAAAAGGATAGCGTTTGCTGGCGCCAGGTGTGCTTATATGCTCAGTTAATTAGCGATGCAGCACACCTGCGCAAGCTTACGCTGCCAATTCATTGCTTTCATTGTCCCGTTCAATACTCTTTCAGACAAGCGGCTTCTGAACCGAATCCTCTCATACGTGGATTTAGAACATCAAATCCACTTATAGTGCTGAAGTTCCCCTCTTCGGGAACGAAGGGTTACTTTAGTAACCTCGAACGTTAAATTAAAACACAAATTTGTTACATAATATATCATTATAAAAATATGAGAATCTGTTAAAGTTTTAAATTAAAAACTATAGCCTATTGTCATTTCTTAGGCAAATAGCAAACTGCTATCCAACAGCTGCAATATTTGTCAAACTGTTGTGTTTATTGATCTGCTCTCACTCTATGTGGGCGGAGTAAGAGAAGGGTGAGGAGGCTGTACGATTGCTGATATTGCAGAACATTGCATAGCTATCAGCCAATCAGATTCGAGAACCAGACAGGACTGTTGTGTATAAATGTATATAATATATTTGTTTGTAATTTTTGTTATTTTTTGGTACGCATGTAAACATAATAAAAAAAATACCTAAATATTTGCAAATGCACTATTAGTGAAAAAGTACCCGTGACCTTAACTTAAACCTTTTGTTATACCCATTTTACATATGAATCCCTGTCAGGCCATCTTTTAGGTGACGAATGGCCAAGCATTATACCATTATCGAAGCCGTATTGACTTATGAAGTTGATAATCTCTCCTGTGGCATGACGGGGATACAGGAATAATTCCAGCACAGTGTGAGCCTCACTTTAATGAAGTCATTTATCTCTGATCTACAGCACTGCACCTTCACCTCCAAATGAGCCAGAGCGAACGAAACTCAGTGGTCAAGAGTGCAGGATAAAAAATGAGCAAATAATTCACAGCGGAAAACGTCACTTCAAAAAGATTGGCTCTTTCCTCTTCTCGGGCTCCTATACAATTAGATCCTGATTAAATGATATTAGTGTAATGGCTTGACATGTGAGGCTATAAATGGGTTGCTATGTAGTCAACTAAGTTTAAGTCTCAGTAAGTAACTCTGACCCAAGAGGCAGGAGGTTATTTTTAAGTGCAAGGATCACGACATGGCTTCAGAAAATGACAATTGGTCAGAATAAAAAATGTCTTCATGGGTATTGTGTTAATTCATTAAAGGAATAGTTCAGTCAAAAAATGAAAATTACCCCATAATTTATGCACCCTCAAGCTATCCTCAGTGTAAAGAAGTTTCTTCTGTGAGAGTAGTTTTCCCTTTTATTCCTGTTACGAACCCCAGTTTTTTAACATGGAACTAGTGCAATATTCTTTACTACATCAAAATACCTTGACGGAATTAACGCATCAGGTTTCTCATCAGATGGAACAGAATTCGCAACGATACTGGCATCAGCTGGAGCAGTAGCCACGTTTACGCTACCATTTACATTAATAGATGTCACAGGTGTTTTAGATAAAGTCTGAATAGCCTGTAATTCTAACTCTCGCATACGCACTTTCATATCCGCATCAATTCGATACATTTCAATCTGATGTTTCAAATCATCTTGTCTCGCTTGAGCTTGATCTTGTGTTTCAAGTTGTAATCGCGCTAAACGAAGCTTTAAACGCCAATCTGAACGGAATTCAGGTGATGCCTCAGAAAGAGAAACTGGTTCAAACTTAGGCATGGAAAAAGGTGGACATACCTCCTCATTAACCACATTCCCTGGTGTAGTCAAATCACCAACCCGCACTTGTGAAGAACCTTCTGCATCCACTAATGATTCAGCAGCTTGGGTAACCACTGTCTCTGTTAAAAGAAAAATACCTTTGTCAATCAGAAAAGCACTTATACACGCCTTTATCTCCGCTTTACACTGAGTTTTAACAACAGGAATTTCAAAATGTTGAGCAATCAAAAATAAATCCTTTTTATGACAAACTTCCAATTCCTCAACACTAGGTTGATCTATGAAATTATTTAAGTCAAAAGTTGCCTTCCTTCAAAACATATGTTGTGAGCGAAAATAAAAAAAAGTACCAAACACACAGCCCAGTCCTACACCTACTTAACCAGAAAACCAACTAAACTCAGCTAGTCTTCAGAGGGTATCAATTAAGAGTTTATTCTCTCCCCCGGAATACCTCCAAAAATAATAAACTAAAATAATAAAGCGAAACAATAAACAGTCAGCCGTAGCCAGACTGGTGCAAAGCACAGCCTGTTGGCTTACTCTAACTCACCAAGGCAGGAGTCGGTAAATGATTTACTCACCACATAAGCTAGTCACTGAAAAACACTAATTTTAAGAATTTTAATTAATTCAGGACGAGCTCCCATTTATGTTACGAACCCCAGTTTTTAAGGCTCGTCTAGGGAAGGGGTTAGCAACATAAAAGGACACCGAAACCAGAAATACAATTCTCTATTTATTTAGAGACCAGAATATAGGTGTCCTAGTTAAATAAGGTGGCAACAGAAAAATAAATCATTAATTAAACAATATCTTAGTCAAAGCCATTACTTCAACAAACAAACAAAACATAAATCATAAAGAAAATATAGATAAATAAAACACAGATCAAAGAAAAGGCACAACACCAGCATGGCTCCTCAGCAGCGGCTGCACAAGACTCGCACAGAAGTTTCGGACCTTCATCAGGGCAAGATACAGAGAGATTCTCAGCAAGTACGGATCATACTCTCCAAAGAGAGACAAGATTGCGAGGATCAGTCAGACGCGCTGGAAAATAAGAGCCACCCCGACACACACTCAGCTTCAGCTTATAAAGGCTACAAGCCGAATTAGCGGCAGGTGCAAGGCGGAGCCAGCCTCAAAGAAAAGAAACAGCAATTAGTAACAATCTCCACCACAACACAAATCACGGAAAATAATAATAATAATAATAATAATAATAATAATAATAATAATAATAATAGTAATAATAATAAAGGAAGGCTAAATAAAGAATAAACCGTGACAATTCCCACTCTTCCATGTTGTAGTGTTGGATAGTTCCATTTTTTCATTCATTCATTCATTCATTCATTCATTCATCCATTTTTCTTCGGCTTGTCTCCATTTCAGAGCTTGCCACAGCAGAATATCCGGCAACTATTGCAGCATATGTTTTACGCAACGGATGCCCTTTCAGCTGCAATCCAAAACTGGAAAACACCCATAATATCCAATTTACACACACTCATACACTACGTCCAATTTAGTTTATTAATTTGACCTACAGCCAACTTAGGCTCATTCTGAAAACATTGTCCTGTTTCTGGAGACCGCAAATTATGTAGCCAGAGGTAGGTATGGCTGCATTTAATTTTTTAAACGAACGCTACAGAGCGGTATGACGCCATTCTTTTTCGCGCTTACCAGCTTACCTCCGTATGGACGACTTTACTGCTGTAACCAGTTTGTCCCGATAGTTCGCCATGTACGTCAGTGGACTTGAGACACAGAGAGGACTTGACCACGAAGACAGGTTTCGAGACCGGTGCAGAACAGTTCCAGACAGCAAGTAAGACAAAAACAGAAGCCAAAAAATAAAATAATCAAGTAAATAACAGGGTGAGAATGTAGTAAAATCTGAAAACGTGGTAAAAAATCCGACAAGGGCTTTCCTTTTTTTGGATTGCTTTTGAAATTGTTGGTTGGGCTTAGGGAGGTAGGTGGGCGGGTCAATCAATAAAATTAGTTGGGTTTAGGGAAGGAGGAGGTTGGGTCAGTTGATTATTCGGCTAGTCAGTCATTCAGTGAACTGTGGCGAGAACAGCAGGCGCTCTCTCGCGAGAGAAATTAGAGATTTTAAAAAGCAAAAACAAAAACTGCAAAAAACTAACTTCCTGGCACTCATTTGGCATTTGGTTTCCAGAAATGTATTTAAAGGTACCTTTTTAAAATAAGCCTGCGCTCCCTATAGCAAATGTCTTTGGGTAATGTTGTGAGAAATTTTTTTTTTTTTGTCAATCTTGTCACACAAATTACATATATATTTAAACAACAAAAATGTAAAAGCTAATAATTTACAGCGGAAGAAAGTCACCATAAATGGCTTGATCCTTTTCTAAGGCTCCTATACAATTGATTAAATGATATTAGCAATTACTCGACATGTGAGGCTATAAACGGATGGCTAGCTGACTAGGTTCACAGCAAGTAAATGTGGCCCGAGAGGCAGATGGCGGAAGGTTATTTTTAAGTACGAGGAGCATGACTCGGCTTCAGAGGCAAATGAATAGGCTACTGTGAGTTATTAATCTCTATTACCTCATCCTCCCATAATTTTGCTCATTACACACATTCAGTTCTATCTAGTGGCCTTTTTTCCTTCCGTGTCCGAGAGGCTTTTGTGCACGATAAAGAGAGAGATGACTCTGGTAAATTTCAGCGCTATCTTGTAAATCCCGTTCCCTCTGCATTGCTTCATGAATAATGCATACGGCAGAAGTCTGACTTCTTCTGATATTACCTATAGCCAAAATGATTATGCAGAGTTGGCAAAATAAATAAATATTCCGAATGTTATAAATGGACACCGGAGGCACGGATAACTCGCGTGCATTTATCAGGGAACGGAGCACCGAATGAACGTTTCTTATCCCCCCCTCCCCCCTGACTCCCATTAGATTTTTGTTCTCTGTGTGATTTGTGCGAATTAAAAACGTAATGCCTCAGCAGTTGTGTGCAGAATCGTTTAAAATGTAATTACTCTGCAGTTGACGGTCGGCGGGATGAAGGACAAATGACAGTATTAGCGGAGGCCGGCGCTCCTGGAGTGGCTGCTAGGAAGTTTGCATGTCAGTCTGGCTAACATGGGAATGAATGTAGGCTACATTGCCAAATTTGGGATTACTGATTATTTGTGCATTTGCAATTGAGTTCTGATTTTCCCTTTGCCACAACATTAGCATGTCAGAGAATTAGGTTATTAATAGCATAATCCGAGGACAACAATGTGAAA
Organism: Danio rerio; assembly: GCF_052040795.2. Classification (NCBI taxonomy): domain Eukaryota; kingdom Metazoa; phylum Chordata; class Actinopteri; order Cypriniformes; family Danionidae; genus Danio; species Danio rerio. The sequence continues at coordinate 42,771,255 of NC_141036.1, read as the reverse complement.
TGCTTGTGTATAGTAATAAGCATTATTATTATAATTTACGGTTGTTTGATTTTCTTCATTTTCAAATGTAAATCCATCGAACTCTTCACTCTAAACACACTGACACTGCAGATTTATTTAATTGCTGTCTTTGTGATTTGATAATCATGATGTGCTATATTGCAATGCTGGCTTTATTCTGATTATGCTGTGTTATTGTGGTCTACTATTCTGATATGCAAACTGCTCTCCTGTCAGTATGAGAACAGGCAAAGCTAGAAAAAAAGGATTTAAAAAAGGCAAATATACCATCTTACTGCATACTGTCTTTGCTATTACACCAAAATGTATCACTTAAAAATGAAAATTTAAAAAAAATTTTGGCTCTATACACCAACACAATGGATTTGAAATTAAACGAACAAGATGTGCTTAAACTGCAGACTGTCAGCTTTAATTTGAGGGTATTTATTCCAAATCAGGTGAATGGTGTAGGAATCAGAAATCACAAATTCTGGGTCCAAAGCATACTGCAAAACCAACCAAAGAGTTTTTGAAGGGAAAGAAGTGGAATGTTATGCAATGGCCAAGTCAGTCTCCTAACCTGAATCCGATTGAGCATGCGTTTCACTTGTTGAAGACAAAACTGAAGGGAAAATAGCCCAAACATGAACTGAATGCAGTTGCAGTAGAGGCCTGGCAGAGTGTCTGGTGATGTCTATGTGTACCAGACTTCATGCTATAATTGACTGCAAAATATTTCCAACCAAGTATTAAAAAGTCAAAGTTTTATTTATAATTATTATTCTGTCCAATTACTTTTGGTGAGAGGCACATATGCAAACTGTTGCAATTTTTACAATGTTCACCTGATTTGAATGTAAATACCTTCAAGTTAATGTTGACAGTCTGTATTTAAAGAGCCATAACCCCCCCCCCCCCCCCCCATTTTATCAACTCTACTTTGGTAAAAGACATGAAAGTGGCGTATTCAGCTCTGTTTGGGGGGGAGTGTCAGAGGAGATAAAGAGGGAAGGTCCGTAAAAAATTGTAGAAAAATAGGAGTGTCGGTTTGGGCACGCACTGATTTTCACTGAGGCAAAACAAACACACAGACGCAGGGGAGAAAGACAGTGACTGTGTTTACATGGACATCAGTAATAGAGTTATTTGCAAAATTATTAAATGGTGGACTTTAACTGCAGTTTGGCTCTTTCATTCAGGAATTTCATCCAGGCCCCTCGTTCCAAACGAGATATTTGATTCGAGAAATTGTTGTAAGCGTGTATTTTTAATGTAATGTTTGATACCGCACGGCGAATGAGAGAAAAAAAAACCCTCTGCATTTCTCGGTAACTTGGATCCACTCGGTAGGTAGCGTCAGAAAGCTGTGTGTGTTTTTCCCGTCACAAAATGCGACAAAAATCCTACTCGACAGTAAGTTTGATTGTGGTGCTTACATGTTTACACTCTGAGAGCAGCATTTACAGCAGATTTTTCAGTCCATAATATTGTAGTGATATTACCTTCCGGTAAATTTTATTAACTTACAAATCATTTGACTAAGGTCTGTCTTTAAACACTGAAAGAGTACTGCTGACAACACAAACTAACTTTGCCTCTGAATAAACAAAGACCACTGGTCACTCACTTCCTAAATCTGTAAAGACAGGACAATCAACACCAACTGGAGCCCCGTCTTTATTAAAAGAAGACGGGCAGCAAATCCGGATTTCACCATTTCCAGATGAGAAAAGCTCTCAGGTAAAAAAAATGTTCCTTAGACACACATCTCTGTCGCGCGTCGCGTGCACTGTAATCCACACATGAGTCCAGCTGCGCTCTCATAGAGGGAAAATTAAAACCTTTGTTATAGCAAAATATAAAAGCAACACTGCAGACCCGTCCAGTCTAGACGTCCAGTCTACACATTGGAATACACGGTAAGATCTCATGGCGTGATGCAGCTTGTAAAATTCGTTTCAAACCCGAAGTACAAAATTGCTTGAAATAACGCAAAAACAACCGATTTTTTTACTTTTTACTGAAATATATGTGTCCTAATAGTGTTTTTAGCAGTGTGGGACACATTTACGACACATTTATTTGTCAACAGCTTTAAAAATGTGTTTTTGTGTTTCATATTGTTAATTTAGTTTTAAATCCATTTCGTTGGTGTATACAGCCAAAAATGTTAGAATTGTATATTGAAGAAATACTTTGAAGAATGCTGATTGCTCTCATTGGGTTGCACAGTCATTTTTCCCTCTACAGTATATGTAAGTCATAGCATCCAGCATTCTTCAAAATATCTTTTTTTTGCATTCAACAGAAGAAACTCGTAAAAGTTTAAAACCACACGAGAGAGAGAGAGAGAGAGAGAGAGAGAGAGAGAGAGAGAGAGAGAGAGAGAGAGAGAGAGAGAGAGAGAGAGAGAGTAAATAATTAGGTCATTTTGGGTGAACTAGCTCTTTAACTATAAAATTTTACTTTAAAAAATTATGGAAACCCGTTGTCTCGGTGGTGACTGTTTTTCTATAAAAACAAGTAAATCTATTGTAACTTGGAACTGTTTATCTATCTATCTATCTATCTATCTATCTATCTATCTATCTATCTATCTATCTATCTATCTATCTATCTATCTATCTATCTATCTATCTATCTATCTATCTATCTATCTATCTATCTATATCTATATAAATCTCTGGTTTAGTCTGCAGTGCTTTAGCAGGTTGGCATTTGCTATTAAGCCTCTCCTTGCTTTAGCTGTTTCTCATAAAAAGTCCTGCTACAAACGTCATAGAATCACATCAATGGACAAGCACTGCAGTTCTCCAAATATGCCCCAAAAATTTCCTTAAGCCAGTAAACACCTCCTGCATGTACTTTCAATAAAAGACACCTTTCAGACACATCCTAAATGACATAAAAATGCCATATTTGAGATTTTGAAAGCACTCACTGAAGACTGTCTTAGTCTGTCTCTGTAGCCGCTACATTAATGTACCGCTGTGAGTGAAATTAAAGATGTGAGTTGAGGCCACTCGTCTACAGGATCCACACCTGATATTCCTCAAATCTATTAGCACTCTGATCCCAGATGCCTCTCATCTTGCTAAACAATGCGATTGCTTTCTCCCTTCAGACTGGAGACTCACTCAGGAGCACGTGCCACACACACACACACACACACACACACACACACACACACACACACACACACACACACACACACAACACACACAACACACACAATCACACACACACTCAAACACATGTTTGTTTGTGTGATTTGTGCTCAGAACAGAGGACGTATGAACGAATCTGGATGTGCTCTTAATATTGAGAATGCATTGACTATACTTGATGTATCAGCATTTATTGTGGCGAAATAAAGAATGAGGAAAGCACAGCACCTTTATTCACAATTATTTAAAGTTTAGAGGTCTATTAGTCAACACAATATCAGGGAAATTCCTAACTTTTTTAATTAGGGGATAATAAATAAGAATTATTATGATCTTATTCATACAATTTAGTATGATTTGCTAATCCCCTTATGACAATTGTGTTTAGGGGCTGGGTTGGGTGCCACACCTCCTTTTTAAAATCTAACACTTTTGTACGCCTGAATTTGTACCAAATAAGCCACTAAACTAAAATACTTACATTTCCTCGCTTCATCACAAGAGGGTGAAAATTAAAGTATGGTGAAAATAAACATTCACATAAATGGTTGAATACTAAAGACATTAACACATGGATAATATAGTTTTATTTTATATAGTGCAGTGTTTTTTGTAAAGTTTTTTTTTTTGTGCATATTATACAGATAGTATTATTTAAAAAACAAAAAAGGAGCAATAAATTGTTTTATGAATGTTATTCATGGAATAAGTGAAATTAATTTCCATAAAAAACATGTGGTCATGTGACCAATTGGAAGATTGCAGCATCTCATTTGTTGCAGTAATTATTTTTATTATTATAATTATTAATTTAATAATTAAGCATGATGCTAAGTCAAGCAAACTTTTTTTTTTTTGGAATGCTAGCTTTTTAAAATTATATAAATCATTTTATAAAAGATTCTTATTCCTCAATTGGAATTATGTAGATCCTGTGAAGCTGCACTAAAAATGTGATTTTTAAGTTCAAACCAGCTCAAAAATGTGTTTGTGTAAAAAATCTTTTTTACTGAAGAAATAAAGAAGTCAACATCTTTAATTACAAGAGGGAAAGTCAATTATCAGGTGATTTTCATTATTGGTGTGATCTTAAATCTAGATCTAGAGCTTTATATGTAGACAAAATAATATTCTTTAAATGTGTCATTATTCTTTCTGGGTCAAATTTTATTTTAGGGTACAGTTCTCACTTTTAACATGCCATTAACTACGACATTTATCTTTATAGACTTTTAATTTTCTGCTTATTTATTGTTAGTAAGGTAGTAGTTGAGTTTACAGTTAAAGTCAGAATTATTAGCCTCCTGAATAATTCGCCTCCCTGTTTCATTTTTCCCCAATTTCTGTTTAAAGGAAAGAAGATTTTTTTTAATACATTTTTTAAACATAATAGTTTTAGTAAATCATTTCTTTGCCATGATGACAGTGAATGTTATTTTACTAGATCTTTTTCAAGACACTTCTATACAGCTTGAAAGTGACATTTAAAGGATTAACAAGGTTAATTAGGTTACATAGGCAGGTTAGGGTAATTAGGCAAGTTATTGTATAATGAAGGTTTGTTCTGTAGAATATTGAAAAAGGGGCTAATAATTTTGTCCTTTTATTCTAGCCGAAATAAAACAAATAAGACTTTCTCCAGAAGAAAAAATATTATCAAACATAGTGTGAAAATTTCCTTGCTCTGTTAAACATCATTTAGGAAATATTTGAAAATGAAAAAAATAAAATTAAATTAAAGGGGGGCTAATAATTCTGACTTCACCTGTAGGTGTTATGTAGGATTAGAGCTGTAGAATACTACAGTTCATCCAGAAAGTATTCATTTCGCTTCACTATCTTATGTTACAGCCAAAATGTAATCAAGTCATGTATTTCCTTAGCATTCTACACACAATACCCCATAATGACAATGTGAAAAAAAGATTTTTTGAAATTGTTGCAAGTTTATTAAAAATTAAAAAGCTGAAAAATCACATGTACATCAGTATTCACAGCCTTTGCCGTGAAGCTCAAAATTGAGCTCAGGTACATTCTGTTTCCACTGATCATCCTTGAGATGCTTCGGCAGCTTAATTGGAGTTCACCTGTGGTCAATTCAGTTGATGAGACATGATTTGAAAAGACATACAACTGTCTATATAAGGTCCCAGGGTTGACAGTGCATGTCAAAGCACAAATTAAGCATGAAGACAAAGGAACTGTCTGTAGACCTCCGAGACAGGATTGCCTTGAGGCACAAGGCTAAAAGTTCCAATGAGCACAGTGGTCTCCATCATCAAGTAAGTGGAAGGTGTTTGAAACCACCAGGGCTTTTCCTAGAGCTGGCTGGTCATCTAAGCTGAGTGATCGGGGGAGAAGGGCCTTAGTCAGGGAGGTGATCAATAACCCAATGGTCACTCTGTCTGAGCTGTGGCGTTCTTCTGTGGCGAGAGGAGAACCTTACAGAAGGACAACCATCAGTGCATCAATCAACCAATCAGGCCTGTATGGTAGAGTGGTTAGACAGAAGCTACCCCCCACCTGAAATTTGCCAAATGGCATCTGAAGACTCTCAGACGATAAGACATTAAATTCTCTGGTCTGATGTGACTAAATTTGAACTCTTTGGAGTGAACGCCAGGCGTTACGTTTGGAGAAAACCAGGCACTGCTCATCACCAGGCTAATACCATTCCTTCAGTGAAGCATGGTGGTGGCAGCGTCATGCTTTGGGGATGTATTTCAGCAGAAGTAACTGGTAGATTAGTCAGGATAGAGGGAAAGATGAATGCAGCAATGTACAGAGACATCCTGAATGAAAACCTGCTTCAGAGTGCTCTTGACCTCAGACTGGGGTGATGGTTCATCTTCTAGCAGGACAATGACCCAAACCACACTATGCGTTTTAGTTTACAAATCTTCAGACTAATTTTAATTGATATATTGTAAAGAATTATTATTAATTGTATTGCTATTGTATTATTATATATCTCTTTTGTACAAAAACATTTGTAATAAATTTATTGGTAAATGCATCATTGTTAAACTTATTCACTTGGGGAGGGAAATATATTTCAAACAAATCACTTGTTTTTATGGCATGATTCAATCATTTCCGAACCAAGATGACCGTAACATAAACAAAATCTTCAGTTAGCCCACATATACTGACAGCATACATCCCATTTAAACAGTCCACACTATCAGCTCTTATCCTCTGGACAGCAGATCCACGCGTTGACCTCCACAAAATACACCATGATTGCTAGTTTATTCTGTAAACGGTGTGGGCATGAGGTATACTGTGGGGACGGAGGTGGAGGGTTCTGCGGTGGTTTTCCTCCAGGGACGTTCCTTCAATAGCAGCTCTCAGCTCTGCCCGCCGGCCGCTGGTGAACCGTGGCATGAGGGGTTAATCATATTGTCCCCTGACGTGTGTGTGAGAGGAATGGAGGAGCATTTCTGGCCACTCCAGTGTGTGTTAGTGCTGCATGAGGAGGCCGGAGCAGTGCGTGGTCATCACAGACTGCACTCTTATGGAGCTCTGGAGATTAGACTGGAGGAGAGCTGGTGGGCAGAGGCAGAATTCAGCCTGAGGCCAGGAACGCTTTGTTTTTTAAAGATAGAGTTCTGTCTAACGTCACCATGGAGGAACAGAACGCAACCGTGTGTCCTTTAGAATTTACTAGATTGAGTAGGAATTGTTTTAATATATTTATTTGGTATCAGAATATAAGCATTACTTGATTTTTAGAAATAGCAGTCTCATTTTTATGACCGTAGAAATGCTGTGGGTCATTACAAGAAGACTTATATAATGGAGTTACTTTAAGGCAAGAAAAATAGATTTAGTGATGATGAATGAGAGGCACGTGACTATTTGTAATGTGCATTTCCCATACACCACTAGTTTTATGTGCTATTTAAGCTAATTTGAGTCATTCTTTATTTTAACCCTTTATAGGCCACTCATTAAAATATTCATTGGAAATACCCAGGAGCAATACTGGGGGTTATTTAAGACTTTTGACCCCTTGTCTGCCTCACTTTTAGAGCAAAGATGTGAAAATGATGTTTAAGCATCTTCAATGTTTTGGTGGACAGATTTTTAGCATTGTCTCGTTTTAAAGAAAACACTTTTCAGACTGTACAGCCGATGTGAATGTTATCACTCGATTTAAGGGGCGTTCGGTGATTATCAGCTGATAGATATGAGCCAGTAGGAGTCTTCTGTGCCTACTGGTAGGCTCAGAAGGGTATTATCATTCATCTGCATGGTTAATCAGCTATTGATCAAATACGGCTGCAGCCGGAAGTTAATCAGAATTATTTAAATTGTTCATCAAATTTCCCAATAATTGTATTTTATAAACGTCTACCCCTACCCCAATCCTAAACTCAACCGTCACAGTAATGTAAAAACAGATCTGGATCTGGAGTCTTCTCTATTCGTATAGCTGATTAACCATGTGGATGGATGATAACAGCCTTCTGAGCCTACCAGCTGGCACAGAAGGCCCAACTTGCCCATATCAGATGATAACCAGTGATAAGGCCCATTCACTCGAGTGATAACATCCAAATGTTATTTTTTTGGGGTGAACAATGAAGGAACAAGTAAACAGCTGGCAATGAAGAAATGATAGTTCAGTTACATTAGGAAGGATTGATAATATGTAGTATGTCTCTTTAAACGTCAAAATCATATACTGTTTTGTCAAATATAACCAGCAAAGCCTGTAAAACCGTGGATATTTGTTGAGCTCCTAATATTTTGTGTCCACAGATAATACCTTTCTTGTCTCTTGCACTGGCCTTAACCTCACACTTGTTTAAACAGCGTAACACACATAACACACACACAGAAACTGCCAACTGTAGATCTGAAACCCGTCCAGATTCACAGCATGCTCAGGGATTTTCACACATGCCCAGTTTCATGACTGGACAGTAAAGCTTGCAGCCAGAATGTGACACTGCCTGTATTGATTTACTGTCATTCACGCAGCAGGTGTGTAAATTGGTGACAGAAGGGTTGTTGTCAAAACAATGACATGCTAGGGATGCCAGGAGATCTCAGGGAGGGAAATGTGGCATTCCAGCAAGTGCTGAAGCCAGCGATTGAATTATATTTAGAATTTCAAGGTGTTTGAAGAAATTTTCAAGTAATTTTTTGAGAGGCATAATTTGGTTATTCACATTTTTTTGGCTTTTTGGGAAATAGTAAAGCTAAATGTGTTTCTGTAAACCAATTTTTTAGGTAGGAGCCACATTTTTTATTTTGTCTGTAAATTCGTTCTGTCAACATTCAGTATGTACTGTGACCACTGTTGGCATTAAGCTTACTGTTGAACTGTTTTAGGATGGTTGTTTTTAAGTAACTCAACTTCTTTTAGTACCAAGTTCATCTTCAGAATATGCATTTTTATTTTATTATTTCTTTTTTGTTCATGTAATCCCATACTGTGTCTATAATATTAAGGTCTGGACTCTGTGGAGGCCAGTTCTTCACAGTCAGTGTTTTGTATATCCAATTTAGATTTGATTTCTATGTGTGTTCCTTACCTCTGCTAAAACAACAAACCTAATGATAGACATTATTCAACTTCAGAATATGCATTTTACTTTATCATTACTTTTGTCCATGTAATCCCATTTTGTTTCTATAATATTAAGGTCTGGACTCTGTGGAGGCCGATTCATTACAGTCTGTGTTTTGTGAATCTAATTTAGCTATGATTTCATCATGTGTACTGTACTTCTGCTAAAACCACAAACCTAATGGTAGACATTATTCATCTTCAGAATATGCATTTTTATTTTATTATTACTTTTTTGTCCATGTAATCCCATACTGTCTTTATAATATTCAAGTCTGGACTCTGTGATGGCCAGTTCATCACAGTCGATGGCTGTTTCTCAATATGCGTTCTTCAGCGGTCTTGCGTTCTCATGTTCTCGTGTAACGTCATCATTAGCTGCCTAAGTTCAGTTCCAATACTTAAGACCGCAAGTAGGGAGGACGCGTGAAACTTCCCGGATGTGATCTTGATATCGAGGACGCACCGATGCAGACTTGAGCACCGAACACGCTCTGGAAGTCCCAGAAGTCATTGCGACTGAAGGTGGGAAGCGCAGCATTTTATTTATATTTATTATTAAAGTTCAGAGATATAACTTATTTACCTCAAGACATTCCCTAAATGAAAAGGTGAAAGTAAACATGACCATGAACATCTTAATAAAGGAATAAACACATTAAGGGTGTTTGTTTGCTGAAATTATTATTAAAATCAGTTTTATTTATATTGTGCAGAGTATATTTATAATGTTTTTATGCAATTATACATTTTGAAAAGGGGGGAAACAATAAATCGTTGTATGAGTGCTGTGATGTTTAAATAATTTACCATTTAAAACGCGTGAAGGTCATGTGACCATCAGGAAGAACGCAGCATCTCATTTCTCACAGAACGCGTTCCCTGCCCTCGCGGTCTCCTTAGTTCGCTCTTCCGAGGACACCTGGCAAGACCGGTCTCCACAAGAATGCAAGTCAGTTCTCTGTGTTCTTGGAATTGAAAAAACAGCCAGTGTTTTGTATATCCAAGTTAGATATGATTTCTTGTGTGTTCCTCTGCTAAAACAACAAACCTAATGGTAGACATGTGTGCATAATATTTAAATCTTACCATATTACACTAATGCACAGTTACTGTATTTTAAATTGTTATCATACTTTACAATATTACTGTTCAAATATTTCCTTCAAAATATATTAAACCAATTTTTAAACAGTCATGTGTAAATACCAGTCTCCACACACAAAATGCATAAATAAATACAAACACAATTCATTTTATAAACATTACTTAAAAAAAGTTTTCCAAAACCCTCAATTTTTGCCTTTTAACCCTAGAGGATAAAGTGTTAAATGACTGTGATAAACCACTCCATCTGCCCTTGTAATCTGTACCTTGTGATGGACTATCAAAATCCAGCAGCAGTAATGTATACACTCTTCATCATGTAGTTTGTGCATTAGCTAATGTTGGAATGGCTCAAAATGATTGGTGAAGCTGTAAAACACATGCTAAGTGCATGTGGTGTAAGCCTCTGTGATCTGCTTAGTGAACTCTACAGAAGACTTACTCATATCATTGTTGCAGGTTAAGCTGATAATTCAGCCCACGACACACAGAAACTATGAGATGTTTTCCTTCAAGAAAGAAATTAAGTCCAAGGACTTGAGGGCCCTATCAAGGGCGACTGTGACACAATCTCTACGAGAAAGGAACAAGGATGTTTTGGCATGGCCATGATTCAGATTTCACTGTATTCAAGGTCACTAATGAGCTTCGCCCATCACAGTTTTGCAGTTTCAGTGGCAGCGTGACTCATAAACACCCCCGCAGCGGCTTTACATGAGCCTGCCATTCTCCTCTTCTGTCAGGTTCAAACAAACACCAGCGCAGTGCTGTGAAAATTATCAATGTAGCTCTCTGTTTAGACAAACAATGTTAAATAGACTAATTACAGAACAACGGGGATGCCCAGGAAAACCAAATTAAAGGGTGGAGCCTTTTTCCAAACATTCCGGTATTCTGAAAAAAGTTCTAGTTTGCATGCTGAAGGCCAGAGGAGATCAGGCTGAATGCTTGCATCATATTTCAGTCTCTCTTTTTTTGCCAAGCAATCATATTACAAGCTTTATAGAAAAGAAGTGTCAGTATTCAGCTCAAGTCAGTTTGGTTGTTGATCTAGTTCAGTTTAATAATGAGTTTGACAGATAAAAACACAATCCAAGTTTATTTTACATAGGTAACTCTGGCTATATTTCTTCAAAATTTAAAAGAAAAACTATTTTGTTCATCAATTACCAATTTTCCCTCTAGAAAAGGGGTGTCAAACTCAATTCCTGGAGTCCAACCCTGCTCCAACACACTTACCTGAAGGTTTCAAACAAGCCTGAAGGACTCAATTAGTTTGATCAGGTGTGTTTAATTAGGGTTGGAACTAAACTGTGCAGAGCTGCGGTCCTTTTGGAACTGAGTTTGACACCTGTGCTCTAGAATATTCACGTCAGCATACAGTTTGGCTTTGTTATGGGACCACCTACTTTTTTTCAGAGTCTTTAATTTTATTTTTATTTTACAAAAGCTTCAAGCACAGTTACTTATTTATAATTCTATTCTCGCAAACGGATGGGGATTGATACAAACTCTTGATCAAAGCTGCTCTATTGTGCCTGTATCCTGTCAAAAAAAAAAAAACAGTAAGAAAAAGTCTTACAGGTAATAGTGTGATTAAATCTCCATTCAGATTACATTATTTGTCCTGATTTCAGCAGGATTTTCTTGAAGTACTGCTGGGGCAGTACCATTTCAAAACGTACATATTTTTACCTGGAGGGTCCATAATGGTACCTCAAAGGAACATTTAGGAACATTAATGGTACCTCAAAGGAACTAATATGTGCCTTTAAGGTACCACTGTGGACTCTTTAGGTAAAAAAAATTATCTTTTAAAATGGTACTGCCCCCGTGACAGCACCTGTATATTTCAGGTCATTGTGTGGATTTGTAAAAGGCATTTGTTTGGGGTGCAAGATTCAGTCATTTCTCCTCTTGAATGTCTCATAGTGCACAACAACCAATACCACGTCAAAGTCTGGCATGTTTTATTTTTCCCTTCATCATCCATGATGAGTTCTGTCACATGGTTAATGTTGACAAATGGGAGCACATAATTTATTTTGTACACAGTTTTTAAAAAGGCAAAATAAAAGAGAGTGTACAGTGCTGCGTCCATGACATGGAAAAAGCTTTTGTGAAGTGATGGCAACAGTACGCTTACCATAAAATAAAAAAAAATAAAAAAAAGATGTTAGTAATGGTCAACCTTGTAAGTAAGGACTGTAATTATCATGTAAATCAACAAATCACTCAAGTTCTCATTCAAAATTTGGTGCAGATAATTTTATGTGAGACTATTTATACAAGTCAACTGTGACGTCATTCGAAGCGGCTTCTGGGTCCAAACACTCTATCAATGGGGAAACTCAACAAATATTAATAATGAACATTTACAAAGCGATGTGATACTTTCAAAAATCACGATTGCGCATATATATATATATATATATATATATATATATATATATATATATATATATATATATATATATATATATATATATATATGAATTATTATACTCCCTGTTTTTTTTTTTTTTCAAATTTCTCCTTAACAGAGAGAAGATTTTTTTTCAACACATTTCTAAACAATAGTTTTATTAACTTATTTCTAATAACTGATTTATTTTATTTTTGCCATGATGACAGTACATAATATTTTACTAGATATTTTTTCAAGACATTTCTATACAGCTTAAAGTGACATTTAAAGACTTAACTAGGTTAATAAGGTTAACTAGGCAGGTTAGGGTAATTAGGCAAGTTATTGTATATCGATGGTTTGTTCTGTAGACTATCATAAAAAATTTAGCTAAAATAAAATGGTCCATAAAATTGTGTTTAAAAAAATAAAAACTGCTTTTATTCTAGTCGAATTAAAATAAATAAGACTTTCTCCAGAAGAAAAAACATTATCAGACATACTATGAAAATGTCCTTGCCCTGTTAAACATCATTTGGCAAATATTTAAAAAAGGGGAAAAAAATTTCAAAAGGGGGCCAATAATTCTGATTTTAACTGTATATATCCATGCCTAATATCTGATGGACAGAAAGTGATTAACTACTTATACATTATTAAAATATTGGTGTCTGTGATGCAGCAAGTCCAGAGAATGTAGTGTACACCATGATTTTTTATATAAAATTCTCTTTAATGTGTAATATGGCTAAAAAGTGGCCATAAACTAATATTTTCTCTGTTCAAATAAGTGGTGGCTTGGACCCGGAAGCAGTATTTCATACATAATAAGTGGATAACGGTTGTATACTGCTTTGTTTACAGCCATTGGAAACCGCTCCTAGAGTTCAGAACGCGCCTCTTGCTGGTACAAAATGAATCTACAGTTTTCATTCAGAAAACACACACACACAAACACACACACAAACATACAGCCATCTGTTGGGAAACACTCGATAGACAATTACAGAGACATTTGTAAAGTATGGCTTCTTAATGACAGAATAAATAGATGTCACACGAGGATTGTTCATGAAGCAACATGTAGTCCGGCACATTTCTCACCCATGACACATCAAGATTTTATCTAGTCAAAAATGCATAATCTGACACTGTGAATGTCAAAACCGATGATAAAAATTATGTATTTTCAACAGGGCTTAAGGTGTGATCATGTCTAGACCAGAGATGCCCAAACTATGGCCTGCAGGCCAAAGTTGGCCCATGGTTTGTTGGCCTTTGATTTGGCCCACCATCCCATCTGAAAAGAGAGGAAAAATGATGGGGGTGTGGTTGGAGTGTATGACAGAGTTTGTTATTTTGATTTTAATGTAATCCTTTGTTTCTTTGTTTTATTTCTGAGCTACAAAAAGTCAAATGAAATCAAACTTTTCAAATGTAAAAAAAGTCACATGTAAAAAAGCAACGCACAAGATACCAGCAAGCAAATCAAGGCAAAACCAGGTGCAGACCAACTAGTGTATTAAGCATTAAACTCCATTGTGGTATAAATGAGATTGTTTATGTTTTTACTGTAAAAATAAGTTCATTGTAAAATGTTAAAAATTCTACTGCATTAGTTAATATGATTTAAATCAATGTTTTCATGTTGTTTTTAAATATTAGCGAATAATTTAGGAAATTACCCATGGCAAATTTAATATTAATTGATGTGATATATTCGGTTTGGTATATATTCGACCCACATCCCTCAATCAAGTTTGGTCTTTGACCCTTCATAAGAAAAGTTTGGGCACCCTGGTCTAGACTGTGAATAAAATAAAACATTTTCAATTCTGTTTGCTTTGGACAGCTAATTTAAGTCAATCAATATTCTGTTCACATGGTATAGTCAATCAGAGTGTTGTTTTAATCATGTTTATAATAGAATATTGTTTTCCATGAAAACACACTGACTAAGAACTAATTCGAGAGCACCGGGGAACTCGGAAGCCGGAACTGATAGGCGGAGCCTTATCCAAACATCACAGGTTGATTATAAAAATGTAGTCTACATGCTGAAGGCCAGAGAAAATAGGGCTGAGTGCTTGCATCATATTTCAATCTTTTTCATTTTCTTTTAATATATCAGCCTCTGTCTATCAAACCACTACCTACCGGGAAGGAGAATTGGCATCTGGCGGAGGCAGCAATTAATGTCTGCCGAAAGAGACGCTTTCCATCACCTCCCTTTAATAGCCAGCATGTGGAGTGCATCTCGGCAGATGTTACACAGGAATTCATTAACGCCCGTTACCAATCATACGCCTCCCTTGTAAGCTATTATCCACAACCCTGTATGAGATATATTCTAAATCCAGCACGCAGCACTCCCCCGACAACTGTCATATAGCACATAAAACAACATGTGGCGTTTGAATGAGTGGCCCTTCCGGCCCGACAGGAGAATAGCTGGTGGGAAGAGACAGAGTGAGAAAGAGATCTGGGACTTTGCTGCAGTGTTTTAAATACGATTCACATTAGAGGATACAATATAGTCTTTGGATGAGATTTCACATGAAACAGAGCTGGATGCATGAACTTTGTCCGCATACAATGAAATGTCACTTACAATGTGAAATTTAAGGATATTATAAATAAAACAGTATCTTCACTGTAAAAAAAATAATATGGTCGATAAGTTACGACAACATGTTTTACAGTAAGTACTTTAATAGCCCCTTTCACACAGTGATACCGGTAAATATCCAAAAAATTACTTGAATGATTAAACTGGTAAATTTAAAAAAGCGCTGTTTACACAGGCAAAAACGTTCCTAAGTTTTTTCTGAAAAGATCATTCACACATCCATTCCAAAATTCCAGTAACATCATTAACAATAACTGACCTTTAAATGGTACACTTGTATTTGTAAACACAGAAGGGGTCGGGCTTTTGTTGATGGTACATAGTATGTGTGTGTGCTGGCGCTCACTGACTCGGTTACGTGCACGTGTCAAGCTCTGAAGAAGAGCTTGAAAGTAAACAAACAGTGGTTTATCATGAGCATTTTATCGATAATTTTTTCCACAGTTGACATTAAGAAGAAACATAGAAATGATATCTGTCTAACATCTTGCAGCTAAATGTATCTGGAAAAATATTCAACTGCTTTAATTTTCGTAAACAGCGTGGATGTGAATGCATCTGAGTGTTCTGATTGGCTGGAGTAGACGTTGCACGTCAGCACTTTCTAATCGTGAATCCGCAATTTTTCTTATGCGTTCACACAGAAGAGCATTCCGGCAAATTACCGGTAATGTTACAGCTTCTCTTTTTTTTAAATAGGGCCTGTTCCCACATAATGTTCAGTTTTAAGATATTGGTGTCATTATTGAGCCAAGTTGCTTCATTGTTGATTCAATTTTGATTAATAACAGTGTCAATGTTGTAATATTTGTCAATTAAATAAATTCCTGATTCAGCTGTAAAGCAGACAGGAGTGCCATCATCCTTGCATTGTTTGGGAAAAGAATGATGTAGTGATGAATGTTTCCCAAAACCCATAGTTTCCCTGTTGCAGATCCATCATTTGAATCGCGTTTGTTATAATGTAAAATCCCTATGATGATGCTCTAAACGGGGTGGAGTAATAGCTATTTTAGAGAAGAACCCCATAATTTCTTTGTGCAAATTTTATTGTTTTATACGTACATGCATTAAAAAAAATCCAATCATTTTGGTAAAAACATGCTCTCGCTTTCCATATTAATTAAAATATATGTAATTTTCACATGTAGAGCCTATGTTTCCTTTACAAATATTATTGAGAGCATTACATATTCTATTTAAAAACATGAAATCACTTGTAAAAGCTAACACGTATTCTAATATCATATATAAATCAAATAAATAAACAAATAATGAGGCTATTTATTAAGAAATGAAACTTAATATTTATTAGAATATTATGCAAACCACTGCAGAAATGTTCTAACCAGCAGGCCCATGTCATATACAGTATGGATACTTAAATAACCCACTATAAATTAAAAGCATTAACGTATGCTATATATTTTTGTTTTTACAAGCCTTGGAGATTTAACATAAATTACAATTTTAAATAATAGCTTTTGTCATGACGGCTGTGTTCAAAATTATATCAATGTTTTTGAAGTGCACTTTGAAAGGAATGCAATTGTCAACATGAAGATCAGTCAAACTGAACTGTAAAAATACTTTGAAAGCAAATTACACCTAAGAGTGATGACTTTTTTTCAATAATTCCAAGTTTAAATGTTAGAATGTTCTAAACAAATGGGGCATGGGGGATAACTAGGAATAAAACACAGCCAGAAACTATGTTTCTAACTACAGCTCTAGGTGTAGTTTCAAGCATACAAATTTGCAATGCAGTTTGCGAATTTTCGTTAGAACGACAGATTTGGAAAATGCCAAATCAACGAACTAAGTTTGTAACGACGGAACTTGCGACCTTATTGGTAACGATGGTTTTCGGAAACGCATCCCAGCTCAGTTTAGTTCAAGTTTAATATAAAAAAATACTAGTGAGGGTTAAATGTCTTTTAAACCTCAAAAGCAAGTCATGTCCAAAAACTTAAGTTCCTATATGTGAAAAGTTCGGGGACCAGTGCTTTATTAACCATTGTGTGTTTAAAAAATTATTCAAAGGTGATTTCTTGTGTTTACAAAATGTTTTTAAGTTAAGTGGTTGTAAACAATTTATTTGAATTGAATTTAAACAAACAAATTAAGTAGAACATTACTAAATTCATGTGTTTGTTTAAATTCAATCCATATAAATTGTTTGCAACATTTTTTTTAGTGTGTGATTTACAGTATGATTGCAAGTTCAATTTGTGCATTGATATTCTTAAATGTCGTGTTGTGACTTTTTTTTTTCTCTTCAGAACTTCATACCGTGCAGGTATTGTTGCAACTTTTTGTCTTTAAAAAATATGCATCCAGCTCTGTCTTGTAGCCAGCATTGAATTTATATGTAATTTTCCTACCAAAGGTGTGTTCACACTTGGCAGGTTTCTATAGATTTAAACAAGCTGTTGAAATTCCTCTTTTAGTGCAGAATAAGTGTGAATGTTCCTTCACACCAAACAAGTGAACCAACACCAGCTAAAATATGGGTTTCGGTCCACTTCAATAGAAATATGCACGCAGCAAAGCCATCTTATAAAGACATCTAAGTACACTCTTTGGATGACAAATATGAAATGTTCGATTTGGGTTGAGCAGGTTTTTTCTTTTTTCTTTTCTTTTTTATTTATTTATTTTTTTTTGCAGTGTCACAGCATGTGCACAGTCAGGACAAAATGAATCCAATTTGTATTTATTTGTCTTAATTGCACACTAATCAACATGCAATTTGATGGCAGCCTGTTTCACTAAAATTGCATCCATTTGTTTGTTTACTTCAAATCAAAGCCAGTTTTTTAAACACATTTAGTTATTTTAGGATGATGTCTGTTCAGATCAGTAAATTATACTGTAGAGACACTTTTTTATTTCTTTCCCTCTTTATTTTTTTTTAGACAATAATCTGAAAATTAAGCAAAAAGTGACAATTTTCCTGAAGCTGCCTGGGTTAAAATATATTTTGTTATTTAAAAAACAAGATTAATTAAATTAAAATAATTAAATTAAATTAAATTAAATTAAATTCAATTAAATTAAATTAAATTAAATTATCAAAACATTTAAGTTTTTAACAATTACGTTTCTACAATTACTAACTCTAATTTAAAAAAAAACTAAACCTAATTATATTTTAAACTGACAAAAATTTAAATATGAATTGCATATTTACATTATGATATCTAAATAACTCTAAACTAACAAAAATTAAACCTTGCATATTTACATTATGATGTCTAAATTAACTCTAACAAAAACTAAACCTAATTATGTTTTAAACTAACTAATAAAAATATTAATTGCATATTCACATTATGATATCTAAATTAACTCTAAACCAACAAAACTAAACCCAAATATGTTTTAAACAGACAAAAATACAGATATTAATTTCAAATTTGCATTATAATACCTAAATTAACTCTAAATGAACAAAAACCAAACCTAATTTGTTTTAAACTGACAAAAAAATACAAATAATAGCATATTTACAATCTGACATTTAAATTAACTCTAAATAAACAAAAACTAAACCTAATTTGTTTTAAACTGACAAAAATACAAATATTAATTGCATATTCACATTATGATATCAAAATTACCAAAATCAACCTAATTATGTTTTAAGTGCCAAAAATGTGAATAATAATTGCACATTATCATTATGTTACTATTATATTAGCAAAATACACTGGCATTTCTGTGTGAAGTTTTCATGTTCTCTCCATGTTTGCGTGGGTTTCCTCCAGGTGCTCCGGTTTCCCCCACAGTCCAAAGACATGCAGTATAGTTTAATTGAATAAACTAAATTGTCTGTAGTGTATGTGTGTGATTAAGTGGATGGATGTTTCCCAGTACTGAGTTGCAGCTGGAAGGGCATCCGCTATGTAAAACATATGCTGGATAAGTTGGCAGTTCATTCCGCTGTGGCAACATTCCCTGATGAATAAAGGGACTAAGCTGAAAGAAAATTAATGAAGGAAGGAAGGAAGGAAGGAAGGAAGGAAGGAAGGAACAATGCGTGAGCTGACATCATAGCATAATGTCATTCACTTTACAAAGAAAGAAAGAAACAAAATGAGGCCTAAAAGCGTTCATTGTGTGATGAAGCCTGAAAGCAAAAATGTTTTCTTTATTTGTAAAAGATATGTTACAGTTCATGAACAGAATTGAATTGTCAAGTATAAAGATGTCAGTCATACTAAAAATCCAATCCGCTGTCAGATCAGACATGAAATTGTTCAAGTGACAGGTGATGTAGAAAAAAATATGATCATACAAACGTGGCATAAAAAGAGAATCCAACAGTTGCTTCGCAGCCATTGCCTTTTTTATTGTGTGAGCGTGTGTGTTTTGTGAGTGTGTGACAGTGTTTCCAGAAAGGCCTCATGGGAACTGCTGTCACCTCTAATCTTCAAGACCATACAAACAGCCCCAGCGCTCTGAGCAGAAACAGACAGACAGAGAAAGAAAGAGAGAAAATGAAAATATGCAAGGGTGAGCTCCAGTGGCTGAATAAGAACTTCAGATCCAATAAGGATCCTGTCATGTTCAGAACTACAAAGTGCAGTCCGCATCAGTTGAAGGATCATTTTTCCTAAGGTAACCATCATGATTAATTTAATATTTAGGTAGTTCACTCAGAGTTAAAATGTTTGTCATGGTGTACTCACAGAAAAGAAGATATTTTGAGAAATATTGTAAAGCTGTAACCACCGACTTCTATAGAATTTGTCATTTTTTCCTAGTGGTTACAATTTTTCAGCTTTCTTCAAAATATCTTCTTTGTGTTCAATAGAAGAAAGCAACTTATAAATGTTTGGTACCACTTGGTGAACTCTTCCTTTACATTTTTGTAGATGGACTGTGCAGTGCAAGGGCTGTTTTCGCTTATATCGTTTTGTTTTGTTTTATCTATTACTATTATTTTATTTTTTGCTTTTAACACCTGCTTTTTTAGTTTTGTTTTATAAAATGTATTTCTTTTCATTGAAATGTATTTTATTTTATTATTTATTTTTATTATTATGGAGCAGTGTTTCTCAACCATGTTTCTGAAGGACCACCAGCACTACATGTTTTAAATGTCTCCTTTGACTGTCACACACATTACAGGTATTTCAGTCTTTGCTAATGAGCTGATGATCAGTCAGGTGTTTTTGGTTAAGGAGACATGGAAAACATGCAGGGAGGTGGTCCTCCAGAAACGTGGTTGAGAAACACTGCTCTAGAGGGAAAGGAATGAAAGATTTGCAGCTCACAACCAAGCAGCAAACAGCATGTATGACACAAGCAAGCTATTGTCACCCAAGGGAAAATTATTTTAAATTACTTTTATTTTATTTTATTTTTATAAAATAAAATACATTGTTTTATTTTTATTTTATTTTTAAGTAATTCATTTATTCATTTTCTTAGTCCCTTTATTAATCCAGGGTCGCCACAGCGGAATGAACCGCTTACTTATCCAGCACATTTTTACGCAGCGGATGCCCTTCCAGCAGCAAACCATCTCTGGGAAACATCCACATACAGTACACTCATTCACACACACACACACACACACACACACACTCATACACTACGGACAATTTAGCCTATCCAATTGACCTGTACCGCATGTCTTTGGACAGTGGGGAAAACCAGAGCACCCGGAGGAAACCCACGCAAACGAAGGAAGAACATGTAAACTCCACACAGAAACGCCAACTGAGCCGAGGCTTAATTTTTAAGTAATTTTTAATTTAATTTGATTTTATTTTATTTTGCAGTGTAATGGGTACATCTAGGTGTATGTTCATTCAATAGAAAATAAACAAACAAACACATGCATACATACAATCTTACATACTGTACATATATACATACACACTGTGTCAGTATTTTATTTAGTTTTGTCTTTTAGGGGCGTGTCTATATTCACCCAATAAAAAATACTTTGTTTTAATATTCATGTCTTAAAATCAGTGTTTAACGTCACGTTTAGAAATCTGCATCTCTAAAGCTTCACTTTTAGTAAGATAAAGATCATCATTTTCCATCATTCGCTCACAATGAGGACCCTGCATGCTTCACTGTGCTCATCTGAAGCAGAATAGCTCATCCTAGAAGTGATTTATATCTGTGCTGGGTTTTCTCTGTAGGATTGTAAAGCATTGCCACCTGAGGAAATGTTTTATGTAGGGCCTCGGATATTTATTGTTTACATGTGTAAGTGTGTCTACATGCTACAGGCATTTTTACACTCGGCTTCAGCCCTCCTGCCTTTCACATTGTTGAAAAATGCCATTAAGCTGTCAGACTCTTAAAAATGTGTGATTATGGATCTCTCCACATGTGTGCTGAAAACAGCAGCTGCAGAACGCAATCTAAGGTTATTTTGCTACATTTTCCTCCTCAACCTGGCATTTAGAAAAAAATGGAAGTTTTATTTTATTAAACTGTAATTGAAGAGTAAGGATTAAAAGAGTTCAAATGCACTATACAAGGGAATGGTTATTATTTTATTTTATTTATATTTACTTTTATTCAAGGGTGTTGCTACTTTTACCATACACTATTAAAAATAGAGGTACAGGAGCTGTCACTGGGGCAGTACCTTTTCAAAAGATACTTATTTGTACCCAAAGAGTCCACAATGGTACCTAAAAGGTGCATATCAGTACCCAAATGTACCTAAAAAGTACTTTTGAGGGACCACTATGTACCCTTTAGGTACAGATGATAGCTCCTGTACCTTTATTTCTCAGAGTGTAGAAAGAAAAAGCTATGTTTTAATTGACTGTGGCTTTTAGATATAGTGTTTTTAACAGCCCACTGTCTTTTTATTCAGACAGTGCAACGCAATTAGCATTCCAGTCCTTGTTAGATTTAATAAAGATTTAATAAAGATATTTGTTAATTAACTTAGCAAGTTGATTTACAAGTTTCTCGTTTGTTAAAATTCGCTAAGCATTTAATTTGAAAATTTACCAGAAATGCAGAATGTTTGGTAACTATTTTCAAAGATTAATATTTATTTACACTGGAAACATTTCCAAGAACTTTTTATCCATGCATGATTTCATCGTCACCATTTTATGAAGATCTTTATTCTGTTGCAAAAATAACTAGCGGCAGGAATGTAGCTAATACAGAGGGGTTTTCTTTCGTTCACTTGTGATTTAATGAGTAGCAATGTCTGCTGGATTTTTTTCTTGTTCTTTTTTTTCCGCTGAAGTGATCAGAAGTGCTGGATCCGGTTGTACAGAAAGTAACATTTTCATTTGCACAGCTCTTTGCTCAAGAGATTTTACTAAATTAATAGCATACTGAGTTTTAATTCTGCGTATACAGTTGATGGATAATTATTAGCCATTTATTTTTGCTAGAATAAAAGTTTTTCAATAGCTTTGCCATGATTATATATTATATTTCATAGTAATTTAAAAAAAAAAATTATAGTGCTTTTACAAGAAAAAAATACAGCCTTTATTCCCTAAAGGAAAAAAAAAAACATTATAGGAAATACTGAAATGAAAGTATAAACATTTCACAGGAAGCCTAATATTTTTTGGAATATCTAGTCAATACAATGCGTGTTCAATAAAAAAAGGTCAGAAGAGGGTTTTCTTTAATGTCAAAAATATTAGTAATTTATTGGGTACAAGTGAATAATTCGATTCATGGAATTCTGGTATCCTTAATCCAGTGCAAGAGTTACATTCAGGAACAATTTTAATTTTGAGATTCCAGGTTTTATACGCAGCTGATATTAACAGGTGGAGCTTAGTGGAATTCGTCACTTGTCAATCATGCTCCAGTCCTCCGTTGGCCGCACCCATACATGCATCCACTTTTTCTAAGAAGTCTGTGCACAAGGTTAAAAGCATAAAACTTCTCAACTGCAAATATTATAAGTTCATTTTCAACCCATCTCTGCTCACACAAAGTTTAGCTGCAGAGCTCAAGTTAATTTTAGACAATCAAGCCTTTGCATTTCTATCAGCTTTATTTACTTCTGCAAAAATGCCTCATTGGTATGCAAAGCATATCACACTCAAGAGAAGAAGTTTGGTAATTATTATTATATCACCTTTATGCAATACATATACAATTGTTAATGATAATAAAAAGACAAAAATAAATAAAAAAAACATATTATATTTTTTATATTTGTAAATATACTCATAATAATATATAATAATATACAATACTGTATAATAATAATAATACAATATATATAAATACATATATGAATTGTTTCACAAATCCTTTACACTATAGTTTCTGTGTGTGTGTGTGTGTGTGTGCGTGCGTGCGTGCGTGCGTGCGTGCGTGTGTGTGTGTGTGTGTGTGTGTGTGCGTGTGTGCGTATGTGTGTGTTGTGTTGTGTTGTGTTGCTGAAACTTGGCAAAAGTGTATTTTTTAATTTTTTTATTACAATCTTATTTTATTCTTTTATATCCAAATGTCCACCTGAGTATGGCATCTGAATTACACCACCCAAATTCCAGCTTGATTTCCTCGAAAATCCTCTCTGCCATAGATTCCACTTCATTTCAATTGGTGTGTGAAGTGATAAACAGTGCAAATAATGTCCCTGAAGTGCTGTAATCTGCTTAGAGAGAGAAGATGGGTGAAGAGCGGCGTTAATTTCATCAGAAAGCTGACTGACTGGATACCGGAGCCTGACGTTTCAGTCTGCTGGAGGAAAAATGACCTTCCTCTTCACATCATTATACGCTAAAAATACTCCCACAACTCCACCTAATGAGAAAACCCCATTACACCCCACACAAAATCATGGAAACAAGTGTGTTTGCATGTGTGCAGTGGTGATCTGCGTGGATGGGGAGTAGATAACAAGATAATTATGTTTATGAATCGACAATGTGCCCGCTAAACCTTACACCACAGTTCCCACAATACACCGCCAACCGCATCTGACCCAAGGCTTCAGCTTTGCCACGGAAAAACAGAGAAGATAAATAAAAAGCTGCAAAATGTTACTTAATTCTCCCTCTTTTAATGAAATAAAGTATTTTAATTTCTGTCCGAGTGTAGAAATGGTAATTTAACAATTAAAGAAGAATTTATTTAAAAACTTACACCGATAGGATTCTGCTGTGGATGTCATCTTGTGGTCAAATGCAGAAATATGTTTGACACGCAAACTTTTACAGTGCATTATGGGAATTATCTAGCAGTTGAGTGTACATGGGTTGTACACTCGATACTTGCGGTGCATTGTGGTATTTATTGAGTATTGGTATTTTACTGACTTCAGAGCTTCCACTATGATTTTGGACACAACTACAATTAAGTGCACTATTTAAGGCTCAAGGGGCAATTTTGGATACAGCTTGTAAGTTTTAAATGCTTATATAGCTTTAAATCTGTCATTGTTTTTGAACCACACTAACATATTAGCTGCTTTCACATATACAGACCTTTCCAAAAAATTACCAGCAACGAAAATAAAGAGAAGGGGATTGTCACGGACGAAAGAGGAGAGGGTTTCTTTTGGGGAATTGAGGAAGAAAGTGAAAGTGAACAGCGGAGAGTTGAGGAGTGGGATAAAGTTTAGAAGGCGTTGATGTAAGCAGGCCCGTGCAGAGACCATCCAAGGGGCATGTGCAGGATAAATTTTTTTAATACCCCGGGGGTGAAGTAGTCACTAAATGAAGAACTTGTTGGGGTGGGGGGGTGGTTTTGGGAGGGGGAGTTGTTCCTGAAGAGCACGAGGGGTGGGGGGGATGTCACACGCAAAATGATTAGCGGGGGGTGGGGTGTCTGACGCCAGGGCACTTCAGATCAATTTTGGAGGGGCACTTTCTATCCACGACTAAAAAGGGCATGTGCACTGCACAAGTTGAGACCTATGTGTGCACGTGCTTGTGAGACATCTACTCCTGTCAATTAGTGCATTCAGTCACATTCAAATGCACGGTTGTTTATGAAAATAATAGCCTTTGAATATTTTTCCAGACATATTTAGCTGTTAGATCTTAGTCCGATAACGTTTCTATGTTCCTTCTTAATGCCAACTGTGTAAAAAATTATCAATAAAATGCCTATGATATGGTTTGTTCATCTTCAAGCTCTGCTTCAGTTTCTTGACGCGGGTGCACGTGAAGTAGCTGGTGAGCAGACATCTCCACATGCGAAAGTGTTCCTCCATATGTTTTCCTCGAAATTGTTCACAATAATTATCTATACACAGAATTTGGAATGTAGTCAAATGTGTAAACATTTAGCTGCGTTTCACACTTCTGCCTTTGGATGCATCTGGAACAAAGCTGCATGAAAGCTAAAGCTTTAAATAAAAGTGAAACCATCAACAAAAGCCAGAACCCTTCTATGTTTGCAAATGCAAGTGCAGTCGTTTAGAGGCCTTTTCTAATTAATGATGTCAGAATTTACCAGTATTTTGGAATGGATGTGCGAATGGTTTTTCCCAAAAATCAGGATTGTCCTTGCCTGAGTTATCAGTGCTTTTGTGAATTTGATTCTAGTACCCAAAAACACAAAATATATATCACTTTAAATTATTAAGAATGTACTGTAAATAAAAGTTACTTGTTTTAACTTTACAAGGTTAAAAGTTGTTGGAAAAAGGATCGGGGTCCCTTAATGCGATTAAAAAGCATAAATAAACTGGGGGGAAAAAATAAAAACATGAATCACAAAATATGGATAACGTGGATATTTTTATATGGATTTTTTTACAGTGTATGACAATTAAATAAGTGTACTATTTAAGGATCAGGGGGGCAGCTTGAAAGTTTAAGCTTTAAAATCTGTCATTGTTTTTGAAGCACACTAACATATTGATACTAGCACCCCAAAAAACTTACATTTAGATTTTAGAGGGACTTTAAATGACACAAACCTTTTTTATGTTTTCATTTACTCTTCTTTTCCTGAATAATTCAATGGCAATAAAAAATTCAGTCCGTTGCTTCAGTGTTAACAAGGAAAGCCACTCTGTGTGCATGGAGTCTTCATGTGCGCAGGATGTGATGTCGTGAGTAATTTATGACGGGACACCTTGTGGAAGCAGAAGGGGGATGTTTGGTGGTCAGTTCAGCCCGTCCCAGACAGGGCACCTGTTTCTACACCTGCAGTAAATTTGTCAACGTTTGCTCTGATATCATATTCATGAAGTTGGAAATGCGCAGTTATGAATTATGAAGGTGACAGGCCTAATTCTGTAATATTTGTAACAAGACCTAAAATTTACACCTGGCATAGCCAAAATAAAAGTGAGCAAAAGTTGGTGACTATTATGGTATAATGTAGCCATTTACTTTTAATTATTCTAACAATGAATCAGAACATGATATGTTTTAATAATTAATTTAATCTGTAATGCTTTGTTGTAAAATGCACACAAAAAAAACCTTTGCTACTTTTTTTTGGGACAACTCAATTATTATATGTTAAATTATTTTATGTAATTATGTTAAATTATTTTATGTAATTCACTTAAAGGTGCAGTATGTAAGTTGGACACTCAGTGGCTGAACTAGGTATTGCACTTTTAGATCAAAACACATTTTCACTTGGCTCCTCCTCCTCTGACGAGCGCAGGTTGGAAACGGCTTCTATTTTTTACAGGTGAACAGCAGGATAAACTATGATCTTCTCAGGTACAACTCATGTGCTTTATTTAGTGTTATATTGTAATAGTGTGAGTTTTAATGCCATTTTGCGTGACATTTATTGCCATACTACTGAAAGCAGCAGCAGATAGTTCACCTCAGATCTTGAAAATAAAATAAACTGAGTGCAGTGTAGTATTCTGTGCTTCTTAATGGCTGTATTTAAATTTCTATTTTGTTTCGTGTGGTCCAAACAGTCAAATTGCTTATCACTGCAAATCTCATCATGTTACAATGTAACTTGCTCACCCAATGTCTGCCTTTGTAATATTTATATTATTTGCTATTTAAGAACCACCTCATGTGGAACTCTGAATTTGTGTCTCATTTCAGGGCTGTGGCATGAATTAATCAAATATGCTGTTTTCCACCAAGGCAACCAGGGGTGCTAAAATATGGCTTAACTAGTGGGCGGGTTAATGGAACCAAAACAAAGACAGTTGTTCCGACACGTACAGTAACTCACATTTTCAAAGCAGAATAACTGACTTCAGCATTGTTTTTCAGATAAACAATGTAAACTTGGCATGTTTCTTAGTTATCTGCAAACATTTTATGGTATATTTATGCTTTAGAAGGGTCAAAAACTTACATACAGCACATTTAAATGTGTATAAATGATTAAGTTAACTTAATCGATTTGTGTTGGGCAACATTAAATTGTGTGGAATCTAGCATTTTTTGTAGTTCAGCTCATAATGTGCATTTGAATATGCAACATGCTAAACAATAATTCATAAATCAAAAGGGAGCCATTTAAACGTATGTAAATAAGCAGTGATGGTTTGATCACTTAAAAATTGAGGTCTGTTTCAAATTGCATAACCAAAATAAAAATTTTTTACATTTCTAAATTGCACATTTACAGTAATGTAATATGATTACTGATTTCATAATATGAAAACATTCTTTCATTTTCTTTTATTATTTTTCTTTTATTTGTTTAACTCAATAGCACGAGACCTTTAAAGAATAATAAACACGTTAAACAATTGTTTAAGTTTAACAAATTGTTAACCCCCCCCCCCCCCCCCCCCCCATAATCAATAATTAGTGATGGTCACTCAAAACAGCATTTCACAGCAAAAAGTCATAATATAATCAATAAACTGTAATCAATAAAAGATTATCTGTTATCTTTTAATGAGTATTTTAAACTGTGATTTAATTACAAATATGTATTTTTGTTTATTTTTTTTAATACTCATTATATAATCCACATTACATTTAATCCGTAAGTTTCTCCCCAGCAATGGGAAAATTAAAGCCTTTCAAGAATAAAAGCCAGGTATAATTTAATGACGTCATCAACCAAAATGTTAGTTTCAGAGCCTAACTTGTTGTTTGTTAATGTGAGGAACACACACATGCGTCAATGTTTTGAAGGCTCTAAAGCTACAAGGATTTATTTAGCCCCCTTACGCACCCCAAACTTTAATTTGATTTATTGATCATTTTAAAGAGAAGATTACAGAGGCTTGAACTTTGTTTTTCTTCCTTGAGATTGGCTAACATTCTCCAGCTTTAATGGTTTCTTCAGGGTTATTGACTGATATATTATCCTCTGACTCTGAGAGGCAAGGTTTTCCGATGGTCAATTACTCCACTGCTGTGCAACAGGATAGAGAAAAGGGAAAGACAGGGGGTGAAAGTTTCTTTCACTGCTCTGCTGGTAAAAGACTGTTGTTTGTTTTTCCAACCACTGGCTGAGTTATGACCAAAATCAATTCAGAAGCAAAAGTATAATCAGTATTTGTTTGACAGGGCTATTCATCTGATTAGCAGTCATTAAAGCAAACAGACTTGTTTTTGTTTTGTTTTGTTTTGTTTTGTTTTGTTTTGTTTTGTTTTGTTTTGTTTTGTTTTGTTTTGTTTTGTTGTAATATGACATTATTATTATATTTTTATTTTTGTGTCGTTGGTGTTTCAACTTAAACAATCTTGGTTTCACTGAGGCAGACATTGACTCAAAGTTGATTCAAAGATCGATTCTAAATTAATTAATCCAGCCACAACCCATTAATGGGAATTTAATCAGTCAATATTGGACATTTAAATATGCATGCTTTTTAACTTTTCATACTGATTTTCTGATCTATGACAGTATTTATTTATGTTTTTTAACATTAGTTAGTTAAAATAAAGTTGTTGTCAGTTGAGGCCTTGAGACGAAGAACCATATTTTCACAATATTTTTCATTTGGATTGTGAACATTATTCATTCATTCATTCATTTTCTTTCTGGCTTAGTCTCTTTAATAATCCAGGGTCACCACAGCGGAATGAACCACCAACTTCCAGCACGTTTTTTACGCAGTGGATGCCCTTCCAGCCGCAACCTATCTCTGGGAAACTGTGAAAAAAAAGTTTTGTTTTTTTACACAACAGTAATCTGGTAGTGATTGCGTTGCTTTTGCTTTTTCAGGGATTGTGATCTCCTAATTGCAACAGAGAAACAATGGCAAATCTCTGTAGACTGATGGCATTTTATGCCGTTCAGTCTTATACTCTTGAAATGTCAGCAAAATCACCTGTTTTCTCATCACTTTAGACATTATGCAAGAGAATCACTCAAATGCTAGGTCTAAAGTGACGTTGGTAAATTAGTAAGGATTTTTGAGACTCTCTGTGTTATATATATATATATATATCATATATATATATCAATATATATCAATGCAAATTTCCCACTAGTCCTGTGTAAACCACAGCATATATATATATGCTGTGGTTTACACAGGACTAGTGGGAAATTTGCATTGATACAGCTTTATTATATATGGTATGTGGTTTATTTTGATAGGTTAACTGTTTTGTGATGTTTAGAGAGAGAGATAACATCACATATCAGGGGCATAGATTTGATCTTGACATTGGTGGGGACATACATTACATCCCTAGAGCGCACGCATAGAACAGCACAAATTCTCTTTCCCACTTTTAAAAACATTATTAAAGGTTTTTGTATATTATTAATACAAATAATTAATGAAGCAGATCACATAATGCAAAAGTCAATTACATATTTTTACTGCAATCAGGCTTTGAGGAGGAATGAATGTAGAGAAATATGTAGAGAGATGTGATGCAATAAAAAAAAAAGTTTGATCCCTGTTTTGTTTTTCAAAAAACATGTAGGCCAGAATCTCGTTTCAATTATTTGCAAAGCCTTGATAAGATGAACTCGTAGCGAACTTGACTTTAAATGACTTTAGGTGAAAGGTAGCTCCTTATATGTCCACATCTTGTACAGTGAGGAAAAGCTGGAAAACGTCCTTGTTTTGGCACCTCTCAAGTTCTCACATCCAAACCATACGTAACTTTAGCTGTCAGTGACAGTAGAAAAAGGCCCAGCCAGTCACACTGTCCTTATGTTTTAGAGAGAAATAAGACACAAGAAGAGAATGTGATTTAACCCTCTCTACATGTCCAGGTTACTAAGGGTTGACAGAGCATTATTATATTTTAAAGGTGATAAAGTTATAGGACATTTCAGTAACTGGTGGGGACACGTCGCTCTGCTAATGCCAGTTCTAAGCCCTTGACATATACGTTTCTTCGAATGGTTCTTTTTCCGTTTTTTGTTCTCCTCTTTGATTTTGTCTCGTATAGTTGTTCGTTGCACATACTCACTTCTTGTTAATTTACAGTGCATTAACTAATGTTAACAAGCACACATTTGAATTTCAATCATGCATTAGTAAATGTTGAACTATAATTAATTAATGATGTACAAATATACTGTATTCTTAGTTCACTGACTAATGAAGCATTGTAAAGTGTGACCATTAAAAATCCTGCATTCTCATTTCAAATATTTTTACATTTTAACTTTAACATAAAATCTTTAAATCATTTAACTTGAATCTTTAGCAAATCACAAAATGATTAGTTATAACAATTCATTGTAATGTTTTATAATTTGATTCAAATGTGAAATATTTCGGCAGTAACATGTTTATAATTATTTATAAAAGAGCAAAATATTTCCTCCATTAATGATTCAAGGCAATAACGATCAAATATATGAGCACAGGAAACTCTATAGGTGTTTCATAGGCATTTGATCTCGCACAATAAGATCTCATAATGAATGACTCCTAATTGTTAATAAATTGCCTTATAAACTTTAAATGTCAAGCGAAGGTGAGAGTTTATCTTCCTTTGCGCGACATCAGTACGCTTTGCATGAAAGCCTTGCAAATGACTATTTATCTCTTATGTGTGGCTTGTACTGTCTTGTGTATTGCATTATAGCTGTGTACGTTCAATATTTGACAGTTAATTCTTTCATAAAGGCAAACAGACTCAATTCAGCATAATTCATACAGCAGAGAGGCCTAATAAAGGTTACAAGTTACAACCTTATAATATCACATACAGCACCCTCTACTAATACTGTTACCCTTGGTAAAAATGAGAAAAGAAGACTGTGAAATAATGTCTTTATTGTTTAACCTTAAGATATTTTGTTCTAAATAAGAACATTATTTCAACGAGAGCAAACAATTGAAAAAAAGTACAATTTATAATTATTAATAATAGGGATGCCCAGATCTGATCACATGATCGGAAATTGGGTCTGATCACACAGTTTCAGATATTCTCTTACTATTTTTAACACAATAGTAGTTATGCGGTGGCACAGAGTTAGACCTCTTTTTTGACTTTACACAGAAACAGCAATGCATGCGGCATGACATTACTTTCTTAGAGAGATGCGTACATTGGTTAAATGCAGGCAAAGTAGATAACAGCAGCTTGAAGTGGAAAGCACAAGTTTGGCTGTTTCTCAATATGCATTCTTCTGCAATCTTGCGTCCATGTGTTCTCGTGTAACGCATACCTGCCAACATTCCCATTTTTCCCGGGAGTCACCGGTATTTCAGACCCATTTCCCGCCACTCTCCCGTTTTGTTGTTTCTCCCAGAAAACTCCCGAAATTTCCTCCACTTTTTGGTACATTCTGTAACACCACTAAGACACCAACTTTGGTATTGTAGCCGATTGCAGCAGCCACTCGAAACTCCGGTACAGTTGCTAACACCACAGTATGGTTATTAGCCCGGTTTGCAACTGTGAGAATTCCCCCTATACCACCCCCACCCCACAGAACTCGCTCAAGAATTTCCAGAAGTCATTACGGCTGATTTTGAAATAAGCAGATGGGAAGCGCAACATTTTATACCTGTTTCATATTAAAGTTCAGAGATATAACTTATTTATCTCAGGAGTTTCTCTAAATGAGACGGTGATAGTAAACATTCACAATTATATATAATACTAATAAAGACATAAACAACAATAAATTATTCTATGAATGCTGTAATGTTTAAATAATTTTCCGTTAAAATGCGTGAAGGTCATTTGACCATCAGAAAAAACTCATCTCTCAAAGCCCGCGTTCTCTGTTCTCGCGATCTCCCGAGTTAAAAAAAGTAGTGAAGTATGTTATTTAATAGTTGATTGTTCAAGCTACCTCACAGAAGTTAACAGAGTTATTGAATGTTAAAATATGGTGAATTAAATATAAAAATAAGGAACATCCACTCTGTTTCTTCACTTTTTTGTTCCTTTTTTATGTATAAAAAAAGGCAGATACTCAAAATCAAATGACTCGGACTGTTGAAGATCTTTCCACTATTACATAAAAATAAAAGCATGCATTGTACACCTGTGTGACTAGGAATGGGAAATTGTTCAACCATGACCTCCTGCTTCACAAGGCTATAAATATGGCAAACACAAAAACCAAACTCTCTCAGTTGTTAATCACAATGGGTAAACCAAAGGACAGAGCTGTGATTTTCAGCAAAATGTGTTGTTTTTCACAAAATGGGGGGTTATAAGAAATGGCGAAATCACTGCAAATGCCCATTTCCACCATCAGAAATTCCAGTCAGCTGGAAGTGTTATGAATCAGCTGGAAGGGGGTGTGTGTCTGTCTATCAGGTTGATGGTTTGAGTGGACAATAATCTTCAAAAATCACAATTCAAAGACTATTGAATACACAAAACATGTCACTATAGATTTGAATGGGGAGAAATGCAATGCTCAATATGTCCACTCTAGCGAAGGAAGCTTTTTCTAGTAAAACATTGATTGACATAGACTGACAGTTCTCCAGAGGAGGGGGTCGGCTCAGGCATGCAGGAATTTCAGCAATACTTGTCTCACAGAGCTGAGAGATATCTACATAAATCTTGAAGTATTTCTGTGTGGCGTTTGTATTTTCTCCCTGCTTCCTCCGAGTAGGTTTCCTCCAGGTGCTCCAGTTTACCCTACAGTCCAAAGACATGCGGCACAGGTGAACTGATAAGGCTAAATTGGCCGTAGTATGTGTGAGAATGCAAGAATGTGTGGGTGTTTCTCAGTGTTGGGTTGCGGCTGGCTGGGCATCTGCTGTGTAAAATGTAGGCTGGATAAGTTTAAGCAAAGAAGCCGAAAAGAAAATGAATGAATGAAATCTTGAAATCTCCACTTTTAGGCAAACCATCTAAACACGGAAAGAAATGTTCTCTGGTTTTGTAATCCACATGAAATTAACACAAGCTACAATCTTTCCTCACAACTTTAAATGAATTCCTGCCTCCACTATTTTAATCTAAATCACATAGACCACCATTTGAATCCCAACAAACTGAACTGGTTTTCCATTAGGGTTAAGTTCAAAATGACCTAAGAAGACCAGCTCAATGGATACAGCGTTATTGACATGATTGGATTGAGTAATACTGTGTAGCATGTAAGTTATTGATTCTTATGGTAGTTATACGGTGTAGTTCAAGCGTTCATACTTAGCTGATGATTGATAATAAAGCATGTTTAGCATGCTGTCCCGGGAGAGATCCCTGATCTCAGAATATCCTTGAGCATGGGGCTCCCTCTCGTTTGGAGGGCTAGAAGGGTGTTTGAGCTAAGGTGGGTTTCGAGAACTCCCTTGCTTGTGAACATGTTAGATATAGCTGAGAGACATAGCTGGCTAAGTTTGTCTTATGATGCCACTTTGGATTAGTCAAATCTGGGGGAACCCAGGGGAAAACCCATGCAAGCACGGGGAGAACATGCAAACTCTGCACAGAAACATCAACTGGCCCATTAAGGGCTTAAACCAGTGGCATTCTTGCTGTGAGGCAACAGTGCCGCTCTATCAGGAGAAGGGGAGGAGTAGGGGTGGAAAGGGGGATTCTTCAAGTCGAAGATGAAGATGACTAAAGTGGAAAAGTCTGGTTAATTATAGTCAGTTAGTATTAATCTGATTGTCGCATCATGTGAAGCTGATACGGGACCAGCCATGTTCAATCATAAGCATGTGATCCTCTCGAAATTAGTTTATAAATAAACCGCACTTAAATTTGTAGGATGATGCCTGATGAAGTGTAAAAATGAATTGTACAGATTGTTTATTACTTGCATTATATGCCTATAAAAATAAGAAGAGAGTAAATTTTGATTTAATGTGACTTTAAAGAGACAAAAGCCTCTACTCTCGTCTTGAAACAAACTCAAGCATCTTTTTAGTAAAAGATCAAAAAATTAAACAATATATATTTTTATTAAACAATATAAAAAGTGAAAAAAAATTTCATAAATACTAAGGCTGCTAATATTAGTGAAGGAAACTGTAGGGGAAAAAGTCAGGCATTTACAGTCAGTGTCTTCTTTCTTCTTTCAGCATCTGCTGGTTTTGTGTTAAGGTTCCCTGGACTCGGCCTCCCGCAACTTCTCGAGTCTTCTAAAAGGTCTCCCACATTAATCTTCCTTTTAATGTATTTGGTTGAGATAAGGAGTGAAAACCCCTGAGGAGAAGGGAAATGGGAGATGCAGAGATACAGAATTTTCTGGAGGGCTGCTGGCCAGACTAATGGAGCTCTAGGAGGTTTGCTGGAGACCCCTGGTCAGCTCACAACATGTGATAGGAATGAGCGCAGCGAGATAACAACTTTAGCCGCAGTTGGGGTTGTGTGTATGTCGTGTGTAATGGGCAACTTTGGCCACTTTTGGCCCTGCGGACTCTAGATAGACACACAACCACGAGTTTCATTTGTCCACTAGCTGCAGTAAATGTAAATTTAGATTTTGTGACTAAAATTTTATATCTCCTGAATCAAACAATTCAAATCAAAATGTGCAGTTAATTTTAACATCATTAATCTATCCAAGATGTGTTGGGTTTTTAGTTAAACACACTTTTTGTTCAATATAAAATATAGTTTATTTAATAAAACTAAATGCTTGTAGCTGAAAATATGATCCTTGGTGATTTTTAAAATGGTCAAAAATAATAGTACAAAAACATATATAGGCAAAACAAAACTGAAAGCATTCAATAAATCGAGGTATTATGAAGCAAAATGATCAGTCTGTGCAAGTTTTGAGACCTTGGTTTCAATAAAAAGTGCTATTGAATCTATTGAGTTTGAGTCTGTTCCGATCTCAAGATGCTCTTTGTTGAAAAAATACTTGTGGACTGTTGAAGATTTTTTTTTTTTCCACGCTCTCAATAGATTCAGTTGTTCACTAACAAAATAGTGTCCAACACATACATCCCAGGAAGTAAAGAATTCTGACCCAGATTTGGCATAAAGCTGGCACAGCAGGAATTCTTCCAGCACTGGCATACAGCATGTGGGCTAACATGGCCTGGGTTTAGCAGAGGTGGCACTACAGTCTTTAAGGTGGCACAAAAGACTTGGGCCAGATTTAAAATTTAGTATTTGGCACTGATGTTAAAAATTGATATGTGGACCATGTAAGTTTAGCCTGTCTTGATCACATTTAAAATACATAGAAATTATTTTTGAGTAAAAAAATAATAATCTACCAATCAGGTCGTTTTGAGAAAAGCACAACCATACTGTGCCTAAAGCACAATGCTTCATGGGTTTATCAATTTAATTTCAATCTTGACACACCAACCTAGTTCAGGGCCAGTTACAAGTTAGTTGGCTGAGACTTGACCCAGATATGGTCCAGACTTGGTCCAGTAATGTACCGTAATTCACTGAGCCACACTGTAAAAAAAGATTTTCTTGCTTAGATTTTTTGTCTTGTTTCTAGTCTGAATATCTAAATATTTTTAAATCAAGAAGCATTTTCTAAACAAGCAAAACTTATTTTCTTGATTTAAGAAATAATATGGCAAAACTATGTGTTTTTTCTGAAAACAAGCTAAATAATCTGCCAGTGGGGTAAGAAAACAACATAATTTTTCTCACTCTTTAAAAAAAAAGAACTCACTTAATTTGGCCACATTATTTCTCAAAACAAGATCATATTTTTAATTTGTCTAGAAATGTCTTTTTGATTTAAGAGTTTTAAGATATTTGGACTAGAAACAAGACAAAACCTGATTGTGTGGGCAAGAGCTGGGCCTGAGACATTTTGCTATGTGGGATTTATCACAGATTACTTCTTTCCTTGTTGCGTATTGTTATGGATTTAGTTTTTTACATATAAAGAAAAAAAAAAACATTTGCAAATCAAAATATAAAATATCAAGCTCTCTCTCCCTGTGGCTAACCAGCATGTCTCTTGATAATAGAAGTAAAAATTTAATCTGGTGACATATTTCTCCTGATTTAGATTTTTTTTTACTGTAGTTTGACCTTGAGATGCTTTTTGTTTATTTTGTAAACAAGTACTTGAGGAAGAAAGAAAGAAAGAAAGAAAGAAAGAAAGAAAGAAAGAATGAATGAATGAATAAATGAATGAATGAAAGAAAGAAAGAAAGAAAGAAAGAAAAAGAAGAAAGAAAGAAAGAAAGAAAGAAAGAAAGAAAGAAAGAAAGAAAGAAAGAGAACATTTATCATCACCTTATCAACAGCAGAAAGTGGTGAAAATCGACCCTTGGGACCAAAAAGTGTTGTAGGTTGAAAAAAAACACCCACATGCTGTACATTTATGTAAACACGTGTTCTCGAATACTGCTACACATGCATTCGTCACAGGTGCACCCACAAACATGATCTGTGCAAATGCTGCCAGAAGAAATCTAAACATCAAACACACAAATGCACACACAGAGATATATGAAGTGATATTTGCAGCAATATTGCGTGAGTGGACAGTCACACAATAGAAGATCGCTGGTGCCCTCTGCTGCTGCGTGTGTGTGTGTAGAGAGAGACAAATGGGGAACCCAGGGGGGAGAGAGGCATTTAAACCGTGTCCAAGCTCATGTGATACTGAAAGGTCATTCTTTCACACACACATAATAGCTGCAGTAGAATTAACTAGGTCACTTTGATCACTGACGAATCAAAAGGGAAATTTACTAAACCGGTATGGGATAGAACCAAGGAGTTTCTGATAAACATGCACATTCGCTCTGCTATGTAGCTTTTTAAAGGCCAATCTGCAAAAAACAAGTTGGCCGTTGTGTTTAGAATGCTGTGAAAAAATCACTGTCATGTTCGCACTACAGACGTGTGATCATTAAATACATAATGAAATGAATTATCTCAGGGCTATTAAGACATTTATGTGGAGCCTATCTTGTCCCTGGTCATATTAAGTCTGAGTTTGTTGTTGTTTGTTTGTTTGAAAATCCTATCACACTGCTCAATTGATCCAATGATTGCAGATAAAACATGTTCATTCCGGTAAAAACAACCGACCAATGGCAACAGATGTCAATAGGGGTAACAAACTGATCCAACAAACTCTGGCCTATAAGGAGATGCAAAAAGCATATCCTTAAACTATAGCACTTCACCTCCACCTTTACCCAAAAAATGAATCATAATGAACATTATCATTAAAAGTTTGCAAGCTTTTGATTTTATTTAATTTGCCTTTTTTTTTTTTTTTGTATTTTCTCAGCATTGGTGAAAAGAGTACTGAAAAGTCATACTTAAGTAAAATTACCATTACTTGCCTAATATGTAATGCGGGTAAAAGTATCTGTTAAATATTACTCAAAGTATGAGTATAAAGTAGACCTTTCAAAAGTACTCAAGAGCAGAGAGTAGTGAGTATTGCGCTGTAAAAAGCTGATCCATTTACAACTAATTTGTGGATTTGTGTGTAAACGTAACATTCTGTTGTGCATTCAGTGATTGCCCAGCAGGCACACAATGTCACAAGACGTTAATATTAGGTTAGATTTAGGTAGTGACATCAGGTGATCAAAATTCAATCTCTAGCCAGTGTCTAAGGACAACGTTATTTAGTTATTTTCGAAAACATTGTCAAATGACTTTGATATTTTATTGATCGTTGTGTTTGAAAGTGACTAAAATCCAACGTCAAGCCAACATCTTAAACCAACTTCATATTGACGTATACTAACATTTATTCGTCAGATATGACAACCAAAATCCAATGTTTGATAGACATCATGGTAACGTCCACACAACGTCAAGCTGTGACATCATTAGACCTTGATATTTTGCTGTTTTTAGGTTGTGTTGGAAAGTAATCGAAATGGAACATCTGTGCAACGTTAAACATTGACGTCAGCCTGACATTGAGATCTGACTTTAACCCGATTTTCATTTTCAAACAAAATAACATTCCACGACACTGGGGTTCAACGTCAATCTGGTGTCATGTTGATGTTTGTGCCTACTGGGTTTTGTCATTTAGGAGAGTTTATTACAGTCTTATGCATTTATGTTTTGTCTGGTTTTAATATACATCTTTGCTTCAAATTAATTTTGCTGTCATTCACCTTTTAACTGTTTGGTTTGGTTCAGGTTTTACATGCCTTATAAGATTTTTTAAATAAATGGTAAAATGATACTTTCAGAAAAAGTAGACGGTCACAGACAAAAGTACATCTCTCTTTTTTAAACAAAGACACCAAGGTGTGAAACTGACGTCAGAAAAATTAAAGCTGAAAGTAAGTCGAGTTCTTCACATCTGAACAGTGTGCTTGGCCAGTGACTTGCATCTCTTATTCTACAACATTTGAGGAATGATCAAAGCAGCTCTATGATTACCTGCACTTTAGATTATCTGAGTGTCTGCCTCACTTCTGCATTTCCCTCCTCTCTTTTTTAACCTGAGGACAGGGAGGTTTCATAACCTTGTATGCAGATTTCTTAAGAGAACGAATGTTGTTTAAGGAGAATGTCCAATGTAGTGTCTCATCTTACTGAGACTGGCAGAGGTTCAGAGAAGCTTTTGGATGGTGCCACCTGCAACATATGCCTTTTTTGGCATCAAGAAAATGTACAAAAAAACTTATTTAAAAGGAGAAAATAAAAGTAAATACTGTAGACCATCAACTGGCTGGATTTGGAAATTAGCACATTCAACCTGTTAAATTTAAATACAAGCCTCAAACCCTCATATAAGATAAATCAACAGCTGCCAGTGATGTATTTTTACAGTAGGTTAAATGTTGGTTAACATTTTATCATAATCTATTTTTGTTCTATTAATTAAGTTTTTTTTCTGTTCCCATAATTTTTTTAAAGTCATGAGCCTGAACCAAAAAAAAAAAAAAAAGTTATGGGATGAATTACACATTGAAAACACACTTTTGAAGCAAAAAAGTATCTGAAAATTAGAAAATAAGACAAACAGTAGGTATAAGACTTTAACAGCTTTAATGAGACAAATAACTACAATCACACTGACTACGTTTACATGTGCATTAGTTATCAATTTTTTTGCCTTAATCTGAATAAGACAATAATATGATTAAGTTGTTTAAATGGGTCCCTTTCATGACCCAGTTTTATATGTTATAGCGCATAATTCGATGAACGTCATTGTGTCACCACTCTATCCATGTTTCCTCCGGAATTTCATGTAGTTTCGGGTGTTTCAGTTTTAATTTGACTTTAACTGCAGTTTGGCACTTTCACTTTCATTTAGGAACATTGCAAGCATGCCTCCATGACAAATGGGATATTGGATGCGAGTTTGAACTCCTGGAAAAGTGTTGTTTTAATTGAATTTAATATTGCATGCCAATAGGGAAAAAACTCAGTATTTTATGATACAGGTGTCTCTGGTCCTCCATTAAGTCAGTAGGTGCAGAGAATAGTGTCAAACAGCCATGTGTGTAGACTATCCTGTCGCAAAATGAGGCCAAACTCCTACACGACGGAAGTAGTTTGATTGCGGTGTTTACATGTCTGTACTGCACTTCAATAATGCCACTAAAATTGGCATATTTCACATGACTTAATCTGATTTCTGTTAAATTTGATTACCTTGATCAGATTAAATTAATTAAAAATTGCTGTTTACATGGTAGACTCTTAATCAGAGCATTGTCTTAATAGCATTAAAATCGGATTATTGGTGTCCATGTAAACATACTCAGTAGCTACGTTTCCATCCGCCTATTTTCATGCAGATTTTGGACATGCACATAAAAAGGTTGATGGAAACACCTAGATGCGTATAAATTTTAAAAATTTGCATAAAAAACATATGCTCGTAACTGAGTTGAATAAACTTCTTATTCAATAAGAAAAGATGCGCAGAAACTATGATAGAAACACTTTTACAGAACAAATTCCAGTATGCGCATTAAAAAAGTCATGTGATTTTGTTAGAAGAGATCATGCGATGATAAAAGAGTGTCTGAATGGACAAATCAGCAGGCTTAGCACTTTGTAAAACATCTGAAATATTGTTTTGGTCATTCTAAAATCTGTTAATTATTTCAGTGTTAGTGTTATTATATCATTGATTACCTCCAGAATCAATAGCTTCTGTGCTCTGTGTTTCATGCCGTTATTCATTTATTAAATGAAGAAAAGATTCACGCAGCTTCTCCTACCACAGGAAATTACGTTTTTACTTTTGATATTTGTCACAAGTTAATCAGGAAGTTACGATTGTGTTCCCTTTGACTCTTGCATGGAAACGTTGCTTTATTTGCACATTTGCACAACATTTACGCGATAATCCAGTTTTGCCCATAAAGTTAATTTGCATATTTGGATGGAAACAATAAGACAATCAAGTTGAAAATACAAATAGAGAAATACAAAACTATTTTTCTGCTTGTATATACAGATAATATTCTTGAAGTTTACTGCATAATTCAATAATTTATTTAGAAATATCCAAATATTTGGAGGCTGTATGGAGCTTCATTAGAGTGGGTGGAGATTTTCTGATTAGTGGAATTTATCTACATGGACAGGGGCGATTTTAGGATTCTCATTTTAGGGGGGCTCTGCTCCTTATAAGGTTATATATATATACAGTTGAAGTCAGAATTATTAGCCCCCCTGAATTATTTGCGCCCCTGTTTATTTTTTTCCCCAATTTCTGTTTAATGGAGGGAAGATTGTTTCAGCACATTTCTAAGCATAATAGTTTTAAAAACGTTTTCTAATAACTGATTTATTTTATCTTTGCCATGATGACAGTAAATAATATTTTACTTGATATTTTTCAAGACACTTCTATGCACCTTAAAGTGACATTTAAAGGCTTAACTAGGTTAATTAGGTGAACTATGCAGGTTAGGGTAATTAGGCAAGTTATTGTAAAAAGATGGTTTGTTCTGTAGACTATCGAAAAAAAATAGCTTAAAGGGGCTAATAATTTTTTCCCAAAAATGGTTTTTAAAAAATTAATAACTGTTTTTATTCTAGCCAAAGTAAAACAAATAAGACTTTTTCCAGAAGAAAAAATATTATCAGACATTCTGTGAAAATTTCCTTGCTCTATTAAAAATCATTTGGGAAATATTTAAAAAAGAAGAAAAATATCAAAAGGGGGCTAATAATTCTGACTTCAACTACTGTATGTATATATATATATATATATATATATATATATATATATATATATATATATATATATATATATATATATATATATATGCGATTAATTTTAAATAATTAACGCGTTAAAAAAATTAACGCAATTAACGCAGTTCAGGTTTTTTTTTACTTCCTGTTGTGGTGGATGTGTTCAACATGCAATAAATGTGGATAAGACCAAGGAAGCACTTTTTGAAGGCAAGTTCCAGTATAAAACAATTAGTTGCATCACAAGTTATCCAGAGTTTTATGCAATTTCGGGTGTTTCATTTTTAACTTTCGACATCTGTTGTAAGTTGATACCACATGGCGAACAGAAAGTCATCCGCATTTCGTGACTCGGTGTTCCTTTAAGGTAAGGTTCCTTTTAAGGCTACACGGTACAATTTTAATAAGAGTATTATCTTAATCATATTAAAATCGGAGTATTGGTGTCTTATGTAAATGTACTCAGAACGTCTGGTGAAGTCGCGAGCTGTCAAAGACAGGGCATTACTCTGCCTTTAAGCATGAGCCCTCCAAGTTTAGCGTGTTTCCTCATTAAACGCAACGAAAGCGTATGCTTCGCGTTGTTGTGTCAGAATCCTTGTGAAATACAGTAATACTTTAGGACGCATAGTTTAGGACCCTTAGCAAATTTGATGAACGTGATCATGCGTGTTGAATCTGAGGGGAGTCGCTCCAGTATGGAAGGCCGTTGGGGCCAAAACGTCTGCAGCGCGTTGTGTGTGTGTCTGTCTGTGTGTGTGTCTGTGTCAGGCCCGTTGAGGGGTGTCAGGGGTGGAATGAGCGACGTATCTGAGTAGGGGCGAGAGGGATGTGCAATGTATTTAACGACCGGTTTGCAAAAAATTATCATTCATTTGCAGGCATTTGGGAGTCTTTTTGCACTTGCGGGATACTCCTAGTCTTAGCAACTGGATGAATGTAAAGGAGGATTAAGCAAAATGGTTTCTACTCTATAATTAATGTTCTCAACTCACAGCATTAAAACTTTACAATGAGTGCAACAGTTTGTATTCTATAGTTTATTATTATAATTTTTAATTTTCCATATCTGCAATTCCTGTATTTTGGCATTTTTTTGCAGTCCACTTAGAATCCAACATGGAAATCAATGTTTTCTTTATTGGCATTGATTGTTTTGAAATTTAAATGT
Source organism: Danio rerio (assembly GCF_052040795.2). NCBI lineage: Eukaryota > Metazoa > Chordata > Actinopteri > Cypriniformes > Danionidae > Danio > Danio rerio. Next base: position 42,728,794 of record NC_141036.1, on the reverse strand, counting down.
CATTAATATGCCTGTGTTTTAATTTCTGTAATAAATATGGCTGTCAAGCCAGGATCGTGATGGTTTATTGTGGGTATTTTGTTTACATGAAGAAATCTGTGTTACAAGTTAAACAAAAATTCTATTAAACAATAATATTTTGAATTTAAATATTTTTTCTTGCGTTTACATTAATTTTACATTTAAATAGGCAAAATTACAAGTTTCAGTATTTTAAATGTGATTAATCACGATTAATCGCGATTATTTTTTTTAAAAAGGTGCGATTAATTAGTTAATTTTTTTAAATTGATTGACAGCACTAATATATATATAGGCCTAGCAATGCCCATGTTCATGGATAATGTATTTTTGCCGTGGTCATTTTTTTATATATAACTCGAGTCAATATAAAGTTATAATTTTATCTATTAATATTTTACTTTTAAAGCAACAATTTTAAATTTGTAAAGTCATAATTGTACTTTCAGCTTCTATTAAACGTGTAAATATTTGCTCAGGAAATGGCTTAAATAAACAAAAAAGACTAAAGCAATATATGACTTTCTGACTCTTTTTTTTTTTTCCCTTCATGAGTCTGATTTGTCTTTGTCACAGTCAGCACAGCCAGACAGAGAGCCAGCTTTTGATCTCCCATATAAACTGGACTTTATTTCTTTACTACCATTCCCGCCATTCCACCAAAACCTTCCCTTGCCTTCATTTGACTCTTCAATGTCTACTTCTATTCTTTGTTCCTTGGGCAGTTTCTGAACATTACAAAGCCACGAACTGTCCGATCATGGTTAATCTTTGTGTAGAGTGCATTTTTTCAGTTTCTCTCCAAACGTAGGTTGACATGAAAGTAAGCCATACAGATCTGGAACAACATGGTTCTGTAATGAATTGTTCTTGTTTGTTTTGGGGTGAAATAACCCTGTAATAAGAAAACATCTTCTGTCTGTCTTTCTAGCTCATCATGAAATTGAAGTGAAAGCTCAAACTGCATTAGAAGTGTGAAAAAGATGGGCTTACCTATAAATGTACAAATTTTCTGGTGCATTTCAATGTGTATGATGTATAATGTAGAGGTATTTCTTTGGCTATGACATGTAGTGACTTTGCTCTTCAGTAGCACTGTAGAGAAAAAGTTTAGCTAAAATGGTGGTCATTTGGCTGTGCATTGCCAACATGTGTGTTTTCTTTTATTTTGTGTTTTTTTTATGTGTGTGTGTTTTATTTTGTTTTGTGTTTTGCATTTTTCATGTTTTATTTTGTGTTTTGTTTTGTTTTACTTTGTGTTTTGTTTTACTTTGTGTTATTTTGTGTTTTGTTTTATTTTGTGATTTATTTTGTTTGTTTTGTTTTGTGTTTTGCATTTTTGTGTTATTTGTTTTGTTTTGTTTGTTTTGTTTTGTGTTTTGCATTTTTTGTTTTATTTTGTGTTTTGTTTTGTTTGCTTTGTTTTGTGTTTTGCTTTTTTATTTTTGTGTTTTTTGTATTGTTTTGTTTTGTGTTTTGCATTTTTGTTTTATTTTGTCTTTTGTTTTGTCTTTTGTTTTGTTTGCTTTGTTTTGTGTTTTGCTGTTTTATTTTTTGTGTTTTGTTTTGTTTTACTTTGTGTTTTGTTTTACTTTGTGTTATTTTGTGTTTTGTTTTATTTTGTGATTTATTTTGTTTGTTTTGTTTAGTGTTTTGCATTTTTGTGTTATTTGTTTTGTTTTGTTTGTTTTGTTTTGTGTTTTGCATTTTTTGTTTTATTTTGTGTTTTGTTTTGTTTGCTTTGTTTTGTGTTTTGCTTTTTTATTTTTGTATTTTTTGTATTGTTTTGTTTTGTTTTGTGTTTTGCATTTTTGTTTTATTTTGTCTTTTGTTTTGTCTTTTGTTTTGTTTGCTTTGTTTTGTGTTTTGCTATTTTATTTTTTGTGTTTTATTTGTTTTGCTTTGTGTTTTGCATTTTTGTTTTACTTTTTTTGTTTTATTTTGTGTTTTTTTGTGTGTGTTTCATTTTGTGCTTTGTTTTGTGTTTTTATTTTGTGTTTTGTTTTATTTTGTTTTGTTTTGCTTTGTTTTGTGTTTTTTTGTTAGATAATGATAATTATAGATAGTTAAAGATAATTATAATAAATATATTTTAAAAATCTGAACTTTTATAATAATAATAATAATAATAATAATAATAATAATAATTTGGACATAGAAAATATTTTAAAAATCTATATTGAAAGTTACTACTACTGCTACTACTACTTAAAAATAATAATAATTTTAATAATAATTTGGACAGAAAATATAAAACATTATTAGGTGATATTTTAAAAGTCTGAACTTTTATAATAATAATAATAATAATAATAATAATAATAATAATAATACAGTGAAAATCTATCCTATTGCACAAGAGTTTCTGTCCTTTACATTGTCTTCCACTTAGTATTTCTCCCCTGTAGGTTTATTGCTAATAGATTTGATCTTAAGACAAATTATTGTCAGATGGACATCACACAGAGAGGCATTAAACCAAAGAGGAAATCAGGCCATATGAAGACATCAATGCAGACCTCATTATAAGATAATCATGGAAAATCTAAAAAGCTATCCAAGTCTGATAGCAGTTACCAAAATTAAAGATGGCATTGTTCAAAATATAATGTAGCCTAATTAAACTAACGCCATAAATCCCGATTTAATTAGATCCGAGCTTATTGGAATGGAACTTAAGAATTAGATTCTATTCTGTGACTTTCCCCAGTTTCAGCTGCCAAATCAGTATTGTTGGCGTTATCGCATTTGTCAAACGATTGTTTTCTGCTTCGTCCGGAGTTACACGAGTGGCCCGTGTTGAGTTATTCAGGATCTCCGGGATTTCCATCCCATTTAAGATTAGCAGAGGCGTTGTGTTTGGGATTAGGTGCTCTTCCACTTGCAGGCCTCCTGACGCCGGCAGATAAGTTCCCCGCTGGAAAGCATGTGTGACATAAATAAAACAAATTGGGAAATTGCTTTTTTTTCTTTTTGGTGCTGTTGTTGGATTTACAAGTTTGAAGTTCTCTTTGTACCCACCTCAACTGCTCGGAGGATAGCTTTGATGGAGTGAACTTAAGAAGATGCGGAGCGACAGCAGTGGAGTTACTTTTCACACAGTGTCATGTGATAGCTGAATGCGTCTTTGCGTCTAAATCCTGAGGAGATTCTTGGGGTGAGAGATATTTTTGTGCTGCGTAGCGGAGGAAATTGACACCACATACTGTAGAGATAAAGATTAGAGAACAATTTTTAACACTTTTTAAGGACTATTGTAATCTTTATTGTCCAAAATGTGAAGTAATATTAATGGTACAGTAGCAATATATTTTTTTTTATAAATTGCCAAAATACAATCTATGGGTCAAAGTTATTGATTTGTTAAATTTTTAGAAATTGTTAGTATATTCATGTTTTGTGACTATATTTTCTAAGTTCCATACTGTAAATATATCAAAACTTGATTTCTGTTTAGTAATATACACAACTTTAAAGGTCATATTTTCAATATTTAGATTTTGTTAAACCCCATGATTGTCATATAGTTGTATCTCAACAAAATATTGTTGTGTTCTAACTCATCATAGATTGATTTAAATGTATTTGTTCAACTTTTAGATGATGTATAAATCTCTATTTTTTTTTTAAACTGACCCTTATGACTGGTTGTGTGGTCAAGGGTCCCACACAATGGCTTTGCAAGCAGTGAACTTGAATTTTAGGAAACTGTTGGTTGTAATTTGATCTCGATTTTAACCCCCCCAAAATACACAATCATTAACATAATTGTTAAAAACCTCACCTCGTGCCTCACCTTGTTAAAAGTGTGCCTCACACAGGTGAGTGATCTTGACAAACCACCTGTAGAAAACACGCTTTTATCTTTCTGATGCTGTGTGTGTTCACACCAGACGTGGAATGCACAAACAAAATAATTGCATGTAAATAGACACGTGAACATTTTGAGTTTATTTGCTTCATTCACGTGTAAAATCTGCTTAATTCGCGCATCAAATTTACTACACAATAGACAAGGGTTCGCATCATAGATGCTAAATGGCTAACATGGATATTGTTGAGATAGTAGCTGTGTTTTATGTGCTTTAGGAAGGGTGAAAAACAGCATATATTCGTTTACCGCCATGACCGAATCAACTAGATTCTTCCAAAGCTGCACCCAAATGTTCATTTGTTTTATTTAGAAAACAGTTTGTAATGGTAAAAGTAATATTTTATGTCTTTTAGTAGAGATATTAGATAAGGGATTTGTTTTGTTTACCAAATAAGTGGATCTAATTGAATTTGCATTGTAAACATTAAATAAAAGTTACTCCAAAAATTATTCAACATAAATCTGCAGATTTTTTTAGAAAATAATGCGCAGAAATATTCCAAAAAATAATGTCTGCAGTTTATGTCAGGTCCTACCAAATAGGCAACTGTAAGTTGACCATAGCAGTAAAATTGTTAATTTTGTTTCTTTAAAATGTAGTTTTAATGAATTGCTGTGGTTTAGATTTTTGTTTGTTTGTTTGTTTGTTTGTTTGTTTGTTTAATTTCTTATGAAGGTAGGAGTGACTTTGCTAGTACAGCAAAAACAAAAGTTAGCTTAAATTGTATTTGTAGTTGTTGTAAATTGTAATAATACTTATAATATTACTATTTTAACTGTATTGTGTGATAAGTGAATACAGCCTTGGTGAACTGTGTATCTATTTAAGGAATTTAATTGAATGATCATTATTAACAGTATATAAATGTAAAAAGTTTTTCTAAAAAATTTATTTCTATTCATTAAAGTATCCTCAAAGACATCCATCAAATTTTCTCAAAAATGAAACACATTTTTATTATCATTATTATTATTTATCATCATTTTTATATTACAGTTTTAAATTTTTACCAAGATAAAATATCATATTGTTTATATTATATTATATTATATTATATTATATTATATTATATTATATTATATTATATTATATTATAATTTACTTGATTTAAATCAAATCAAATCAAATAACTTTTTTGTCACATCATTAGCAGCACGTGTACTGTGATGAGTGAAAAGCTTAGGTGATGGCTCCAGACAGTGCACAATACAAGAACAGTGCAAAATACAGCAACATACTCCCGAAAACCAAAACAATATTAGCAATGTTAACAGTGATGCGTAGAAGACAATGAATAAGTGTACACATAGTCTGACAAATTATTGTAGGCAATATTGTTTTAAGGAAGGTCTGGTTAAAGTGCAGTGCATGCTACATCTTGATAGGATGCAGTGAGGGGTATGGAAAGAGTTTGTGTGAGGTGTGTTTAGTATTCATCAGCCTGATAGTCTGTGGGAAGAAGCTTTCCTTCAGTTGGCTGGTGGAACCGTCTGCCTGAGGGTAGCAGAGAAAAAACATATTTATTATACGTATTTATATGTAGCTTGATAATTTATCAGAATATTGTGCATTATTTTATTTTTGTACGAAAAAATATTGTAAGCACATTATATTATTCATTTTCCTTCAGCTTAGTCCTTTTATTCATCAGGGCTGGGTTGGCGGAATGAACTGCCAACTTATCCAGCATATGTTTTACACAATGGATGCCCTTCTGCAACCCAATTTAGCTTATTCAATTCACCTATAGCGCATGTCGTTTGACTGTGGGGGAAACTGGAGCACCCGGAGGAAACCCACACGCACACGGGGAGAACATGTTAACTCCATACAGAAGTGCTAACTGACCCAGCTGGAACTCGAAGCAGCGACCTTCTAGCTGTGAGGCGACTGTGCTAACCACTGAGCCACCATGTCACTTATATTAAAAAAATATATATATTTTTATAATATATTTATATTTATTAATATAAAAGTATATTATAATATAATTTTTTTTAAATATTATTATGGACCTCAAAGTTTTGAACGATTATATTAACAGCTAAGCTGAATTTTGGGGGAATGATCTTTGGCTCGTGATGCAAATCAAAGGCATAAATAGTCTCAGACAAAAGTTTGCCAATGGATTAATGAGTGAGTATTGAGCTAGATGTTTAAAGTGGATTGTAGATGAGAGACTGTGTGATAGAGTGTGAGGCTCTGTGACTGTGCTCTAATTGGCACCATCCATATTAGGGATGACAGTCAGACACTGCTCTGGTGCTGATCTGAATGCCAATGCCACACTTTACGTGCCACAAGCGCAGCTCCCCTGAGATCATCACAAATAATGCTCAAACCTCAGACAGACAATAGACCAATTTAACAAGTACACAGAATTACAAGTGATTTGCCTTTAAACAAACATTATAATGCTGAAACATGCTGAAGATTTTGATGTCTATTTAATAATTATGATTAAACGCATAACATGAATGATGTGTTTGCAGTCTTGTGCATGCAATGGACCTCCAAATACAATCATTCCTTTTTAAGGGGCTTCTCATGCTGATATTTGAAAGGCAATGAGCTATATTTTAAAGTACAAACACATTACTGTTCTGGAAAATATTTATTACAAAAATTAAATATTATTAGGTTTAATAAGAAAGTAATGTTTAATATTAATTTAATTCAATTTTCATGTATTTTTTCAAATTTCTACACAATTTTAGTACTTTTACTATTATTTATTTAGTTTTTTTGTTTTTATTCAGTTTGTATTTTTTTTAAATAAATTATTTAAATTATTGTTTTCTATAATTTTTTATTTTTTTTTAAATTAAATTATTTTTTTTTTATTATTGTTGTGTGGATTGTGGTTATATCCATGGACACTGCTGATATTCCGCGGGTCTGGTAATGTAAAAAAATACATTATGATCAATTGCGAGTGCACTCAAAAAAATATTTTCGCTGCTTATTTAACCTACTTATTTTTTATTACTTAATTGTGTAAAAACAATTAAGTTAACCTAATCAATTTGTGTTGAGACAACATGAAGGAATTGTGTGGAACAGCATTTTTTATGGTGTGGATGAGATTAAGGATTTTTGCTTTTTATTTTTTAAACACATTCTGTAAAATACGAATGTGTTTTTAATGCATTTTTAATCAGGCAATTGGGCCCCAATTTGCATGCTAATTATAATTTTTTTTTAAAAAGCACATAATGGAGGTCCATTTGTTAAAGCAGAAATGGAGGCGAAACAGATCTGAGAGAAGAAGTATCCAGCTAAGGCTTAAATCTGTAAGAATACAGTGTTTAAAACGGTTGATTCATCTATAAAAGAGTCGACTCATAGTGCTTCAAACGAGTCGCCTTGATACCGAGTCATTAGGTGTTTCGCCATGACGTACGAACGAAACCAAGTTATTCACGTGCAAGCGCAAACCCGGGAGATTTCAAACCTGAGGCCCCGCCCTCTGACGCAGAAACCCAGACACACACACACACACACACAAACACACGCACACAAACATGCCGGTCGATTGAAGTCACACTGCAGATGGACATTATCGATTCTCTACCCAGAGATGAAACCTCAGCATTATAACCAAGCAGTTGGAAACTTCTGGAAACTACAGGCTACAAAGAATACTTCATCTGCGTTTGTTAAAGGAAGGATCAGTAAAGATTAACTTACTAATGGACGTCAGGATGAGTTTCTTCCTCCATTTCTCAAATGTAAGTACGTGCGATTAAAGTTGCCTCGTTGACTCTAGCTTGCAAATGTATTTAGTTGTGATTTGTTACTTGTAACCGCGTGTACTGTATCAGGTTAACTGGCTATATTCTCTTATCGCGTGCAAAGTCACGTTAAAAACGCGACGCGTGCTGTTTGTTTACGGAGCTCCGTGGTAGAGGTCTGCATTCCCGCGGCTGTCCCCGCGCCAGATTTCTGCGGCGCGGGAATAAATTTCCGAATCAATCGCGGGAGCGGTCGGTAACAGGTTTAATTTGGGACGGGAGCGGGCTGTCTAGCAATATCGTGGATATTGCTATGCGAATGAGACTTTGCATGCTGAGAGCTTTGCCTGCCTGTGTAACTGCTTGGCGCTTGTGTGTATGTGTTAGTGCGCGCGTATGAGAGAGAGAGAGAGAGAGAGAGAGAGAGCTCTGTCTGGCTGTCTCTGGACTGTTTAGCTAGGTGATTTTCGGTTATGTTCTCCCCCGCTCTTTAGCGGGATCGGGCGCGGCGGGCTGAAAACGGGGCGGTTCGGGCACCGGGACAAGAAATTCTAAATATAAGCGGGAGCGGTCGGGTTCAGGCTAAAACCTGGCGGGTGCGGGCGGAAGCGGGAGCGTTGTCGTCCAGAGGTGTGTGTGTGTTTGTGTGTGTGTGTGTGGCAGCTAAAATCCATGCCTACACTATGGAGCGCGTATGAACTGTGATTACTTTTATATTGCTGATTAGCTATTGGGCATTTCATTCTCTGACTGAAGGCAGTCGACCAATCGTGACAGACTGTCATCGGTCCAATCAGCGCAGATTAGCTTCGCGCTAAGGAGGGGTTTGGGAACAAATGAATCACTGGACGATTCATACAGGAGTCGCTGGGATAATTAGGTAAAAATAAATGCAGATTATAAGACCATGAAAGTGTTTTTTGACTTTGCATGCATATTAGACTGTTTTTGGAGACCCTTACAACCAAGATATGACCCTATTTCATGTATAATATGGGCTCTTTAAGGACACTTAATATAAAGTGGGACCGAATTATTAAAGTGACGATGAGGTGCAGGTTGAAGACGGATAAACACATCCAATCAAATTTTGTGTGCGAATGGGTGGCGGGTTAATGATTAGTGTAAAGCCAGGGTGATATTTCTGCTGATCTGCGTATATCTATTACTTATATTAGTATTTTTTAATTTTGTCAAATTTTGTTATTTTGTATTTTTGTATACTATTCATTTTTAAATAATGTAAATGTGTATATATAAATATTATTATCATCAATAATAAAACATTTAATTAACAATTTATATATCTATTTATTTAATTTATATATTTACTTATTAATTTATTTAATTCTTTCTTTAAACAATTTTACTTATATTTTGCTCTAAGCTTTTCCAGCATTCTCTTGCAAAAATGTGTCCCTTGCCATTCCCAGTAGTTCATCAGACCCCAGTTTGACCCCAAGCTACAAATCAAAACTCGGATTAAAAAAAAAGACAAAATTGCTCCTTCGGCTGAAGCTTTAACAGTAAACCATACACTCTGGACACAATATATTTAGCTCCCCTCATAGCATCAGTTTTCTGTCAGAATATTTCATAACAAATAAGAAACCATTTTGTCCAAGCACGTTTTTCTTCCTTCCAACAAAACAGTAAAAACTTCTGTCATTATCTAGCTCTCACAGTAAATTGGCCTCGCCGGCAATTCCCATGTAATTGTGTCCTTTGACTTAAAAGTACCCGCACCCACAGTCGAACACCTGTTTCATTATTATCAGGAGAACAAGGACATAATGGAGTCTTTTTTTGGGGGGAGGACTAGAAAAGACGGTGTAATTACTGAATGCTTTGATTACCTTTCGCTCAGCCTATTTGGAATGCTAGTTCAATATCTATTACTTTGAACATGTTATAATGGCTCCTAGTCGCTCCCACGGTAAAGGCAAGAGGTTAAAGAGGACAATAGTCGCAGATCACGCTGCTCGCTTCATACTTCTCTTCTCTCACACCTATCGATTTCGGTTGTGGCGAGCAGATTGACTGCCTCGGCAAAACACAAGTGCAGATGGAGAACCGGCAGTTATGTGCTGAACGAAGGCTGAATATATTATGCCCCTTTTCATAGACTGTAAAAAAAAATCTCTGGTGTCCACAGAATGTGTCTGTGAATCATCATCTAAAAATAACCCACAGATCAGTTTTATATATTGTCAAATTTGTGCCTATTCGAATGTGAGCAACAAATTAAATTTTTTTAAATGTTAAATTTCTGTTAAATGCAAATGATATAGCTGCAGAGCTGTTTGGGTTGACGACTTAAATCGAGTTAAGTGCAGTTCTTGCCATAAAAGGGTGGTCCAGAGTTTAATTTTAAGGCCTGGTTGAGTTTATAAGATGTAAAGCAATCTTTGCTCATCAATGTGCGGATTAGCTCCATGTCACCAGGAAAAACATCATGCCTCCACAAGCATGTGCTTTGCCCCAGTAGCTGTTAGCTGTATCAGTTGAACCTGAATCAAACAGAAAATGAAAAGGATAAACCTCATGCCTGCTCTCTAAAATAAAATCTGACAAGTTTTTTTTCACATATATTCGGGATAAGCATGTGTAAGTAACATGAAATGTTCACATATCTTTTGGGAGCTTCTTATTTGAGATGTAGAATGCATAAAAAAACATCCGAAAGAGACACTGCAGTGCTGGTGAAGATTGTGGGTGTTTACAGTAGGGATGGGAAGATTAATCGATATGTATCGATACGCGGTCATGCGCGTGCACGATGCGAGTGCATCGGTTGAGCAGCAGAGGATGAATGAAATTTTGGAAGCAAATCGAGATGCATCGGTTTTTGCGAGATGCATCGGTTTTTCCGAGATACAGCTTATTTTTTTAATATAGAATGTATTTTTTATTTATTAACAAGTGTTGTTAACCTGTTTTAACCTGGCGCATAATTTAATCAACCTACATAAAGTAAGCCTTAGCAACGGATTTGCGGATGTGTACACCTACACTACAACTCAGTGTATCAGGTGTGCGGATGAAGCTAGTGGTGCGCCCTCAGAAAGCGCGAGAAGCAAAACAAACATTTTATTCCCCACTGAGTTTTAAATCTAAAGTATGGCAACATTATGGATTTAAGGATGGACGACTTGACAGGACAGATGCAATTTGCAAAATGTGCCGCGCATCTATAAAATACGCGGGCAGTACGAGTAATCTGAAATCTCACTTGAAGCGGCGCCACGGTGTTGTTGTGAAAGCATCTTCCAGTGTTCCTACATCCCCGGCTTTCACACTGCTTGAACTGTAGCTACCAGCTCCAAAAGTGGTGAGAAAAGCATTGCAAGTTTTTTTTTCCATGCGCAAAAGTTTTGTGCGCTCTATGCCAATAACGGATGTTATTGCATTGTTCATCTGCAGGGCCGGAGCAAGCTGAACTGCTGCTCTAGGCAGAGGACGATCACGCCGCCCTCAACCCCAATGTGAAAACGAAAGTGACCGGTTATGAAAATGAAGTGACGTGTCGCGGACCTCTATTCTGCCGCCTTATGCGCGGATATAACTGAGGACGCGCGGGTGTCACGGACCTCTATTCTGCCGCCTTATGCGCGGATATAACTGAGGACGCGCGGGTGTCGCGGACCTCTATTCTGCCGCCTTATGCGCGGATATAACTGAGGACGCGCGGGTGTCGCGGACCTCTATTCTTCCGCCCTATGCGCGGAAATAACTGAGGACGCGCGGGTATCGCGGACCTCTATTCTGCCACCCTATGCGCGGATATAACTGGGTGTTGCGGACGCCGCCCTCTCTATACTGCCGAACTAGGCGGTTTTAAACACCTCCTCCTGTTAATTTTTATTTAATTATAATAATAATAATAATAATAATGATAAAAATAATGGGTGTCACGGTGGCACAGTGGGTAGTTTGACCACCTCACAGCAAGAAGATTGCTGGTTTGTTATATTTTTATTAGCCTGTTGTTTACAGTGATAGTGATGTTTCAAAGCAGCATAACACTGCTAGTTCACAACCTTAAGTTTTGAATAATCAGTGGCAAAATATATCTTTGTAAAACTTGTTTTCATAGTTGAAAAGTTAAATCACAATTCTTGTTGTGCAATGCTAAACCTTTATGTTGAAAGAGTGCAAATATATATATTTTAATATATATTGCACTTATACATTCTGTTTATCTTGAAAATACTTAAATAATATGTGCTATAGGTTCTAAAATGGCCCTCTACTGTAAACTGACACTCTGGCTCTGAGAGAAAAGCCAGTTTGTAAAAAAAGTCTTGGTTTTGCTTGGTTAATAAATAATCAAACTCATTCAATGGCACAGCATCCTCTTTCACATTATCTCATAAACTTGATTTAATTAGTTAGTGCTGAATTATCGCATTGTATCGTGATATGGGTGTGAATCGTATCGTGTCGCATCGCAATATGTCATAAATGTATCGCTAATATATCGGATCGTGTTCTTTGTATCGAGATGCGTATCGGATCGGCATTATAGCTTAGATGCCCAACCCTAGTTTACAGGGGTTTGATGGATAAATATGAATTTGTTGCTAAATTATTAAGGGTGCCAAACAGCATTTCCCATTGTTTACATCTTTGTTTACATACTTGCTACAACAAACCGTTAATGCTAGACCCTAAAGATCAATTTTAACAAATAAAAATACCTACAAGTTGTGGCTCACAATCCACAGCTTCTTCTATTATGGTTATAGCTGCTCCTTTGAGGAGTTTTTAGCTGTATCCAGCACTGAACTGGGAGAGTTACTGGAAGTCCTTTGTCAAATGCTGGAGCTTTATCTTTACGATAATTCTCTGGAACATAATTGGCTAACACTTTATTTTGATGGTCCATATGAGTTTTAGTAGACTGCCTGCTTAATAGTAGACTGTCTCCTTCAACAGACAGTTAACTGACTTTTAGAAACTTTGCAAGTACATGTCAACTTACACTAACCCTAACCCCAACCTAACAGTCTACCTATGATCTAATAAAAATTAGTTGGCATGTAGATGCAATGTAACTTAAATTCAACAAACAGACCATCAAAATAATGTGTGACCTATAATTAAAATTCAATTGTAAGCACTTTTCTCTTTGTCGTGTTCTTTGAAGCCCAAATAAAGAAACAGTCTAAGCTCTGTAGAAATAGTAGCATTTGGATGACATTTTATTTTCTCTTCTATAACATTACATTGCCTCTGACCACGGCCTTATGCTGTGCGGGGTGCATGCGTGTGGTGAATGTGTGTAACCTAAAGCATCTGTGTTCTCATTTATCTGGATGTATTTTTTGTAGCCCTCAAACTTTATTTACTGTAGGCTTTGCTAAGCTAACTCTGTAAAAGCTTATGTCTCCATTTGCATTAACCTTTGAGCATATTATATTCAGAGATGTTGTTTATGTTCATACAGCTACATTACACATCAGTGGACCAGCCCTTTAATGTTTCTGTCAACTCAAAAAAAAAAAAATAGCTACAAGTTGTTTTACAATTTTAAGTTGAGTCAACTTTTTATAGCGTACACTGTTCTGACAGAAACAACAAAACAATTGAAATTAATAGTGGATTAAATTTTTACATGTTCAAACTGTAAATGAACAATGATGTAGAGGAAGAGGTTACAATTTCTAGACTGCACAAAGATGTTTCTAAATGATTAGACAATGCATTTATAGTTTCTGGGGTAGGGTGATTAATCTCATTGACTAGCACGCTACTGCTATGTTACAACATTTTGCCTTTACAAATTAACATTGAACTCTAATTATCTTAATATACTCTGGCATAAATATATTTGCCCAAATATACTGTATAAAAAATTTTATCACAATCCAAAGATTGAAATTTCCTCAGTGGCCTGTATGTCAAGAGTCTATGAAGACTCTTATGTTCACTAATTTATGATGTTTTGTTGTTGTTGTTGTTTTCTGGCACATCTGAAGCTGCTACAGCAAATACACAGAAATGACAACTTCTACCAGAAAGACCAGGGAGATATTGATTTGCATTTATTGATGAGTATTATTCAACTAATCATTCAACAAAACAAAAGATTTCTTTAGAGGAGGCCCCATCTGTAGCTTGGTTTGGAAGCTTTTAGATCCATCTATGACTGCCTAGGACAAAGGCAGGGGCAGAGCTTTCCTCCCTGGACAGGGTAAACCAGGTGGGGGTAGAGAGAATGGTGGGTGAACGTCTGCGTCTGTACCTGCAACCAAACGCATGCAATAAATGGACAGCTTATGTCGAGTTTAGACTGCATGGTTTTCAAAGTAATAGTGTCACGAATGTTTTCCCACTGCATGATTATCTGGGCTAGCATTGTGTCGCTGCTTTGTTTACACTGCAAGATGGATCGGCGACAGGGGTCTTACACTGCATGACTTTGTCCAAACTACGTGTCATAAACAAAAACACAATGTATATCCTTTGTTATTAACTACATAAAGAAGTAGAAGCCTTTAATGGGGTAGAAAATGTGCATATTTGCTCACCTGGGTTTGAAGGGAATTAGCAATTGTTTTACCCGGTTGTGATATTGCTCAGATGACACATCAAACACGGGTGCTCCTTCAAAATTTCCGCTAGTTTTCCTTCGTTACTTGGGTCCAAATAAACTGAAAATGAGCACTTTTAACTTCTCCCCTAACCTAACACTGACCTGCAGGTACCCACACTAGTGAATGCTGCTCTCTCATTGGCTGTCGATAAACACTGATGTTATTTTCAGTCAAAACTCATTTCACACGGCATGATTTGAATCGCCGTTCAAAATCGGGGCTAAAATCATGCAGTCTGAACTCGTCATTATGTATTCCTTGTGTCTCTTGGCTATTGGCTATTGTGTCTCTACATGACATTAGGTCTTCCTGGTAGAACTAGTGCTAAAAGCTACATTTCTACAGCAGTCCCATAGGAAAAAAAAGTGCAATTTAAGGACCCTTTTGTTTTTCGTTGTCCATTTGATGAACTAAGTGACGTTAGTTGTTCTTAAACACTGTATCATCCCCACACTGCAGTAAACAGGGATGTAAATGTGTCATATGTGACCCCCAAAACACTACATCGATTGCGGCTGAGAGAAAAAAACAGCAAACAACCTCCAGACTTTTACACAACTAACAAGAAGCACCACCACTGTGTGTCACATCTTTACATCACTTTCCATTTTCTGTGGAAAGACACAGATGCAACAATGTTTAGAACTTTAAAAGATGTGACTTGATGTGGTGTTGCTTTTCGTTCAGTGTGTGACCCCCTCCTAGTCTTTAAAAACTCTTTTTCACATTTTCTGCATTAGGTAGATGTACCAGGGTCCTGAATATGACACTTAAATGGAAAAAAATATATATTTGTATGATAAGATAACAATTTTTATCACATGTCACCTTTAATGAGTTCATGCTCTCTGAAATATTAGTTTCACTTGCTGTTTTCACAGCTAAAGACTTCACACGGTTTGATTTGATTTTCTTCCCAAAATGTAAACTGCAACCAACCACATCAAACTTCAACATGAAATTTGCCTAATCCCTGATGTGCTTGCATGCGGTGATGGAAGATTGAATTTGAGGTAGATTGATCTAACATTTAACATTTTTAAAACACAAGAAGTAAGAAAGAATCCCTAAAAGTATCCCATGTACCTTTGGAGAAAAACATCTCATTTGAAACCTGGAGATTATGGAGGTGATTACATGCCAAAGATAATCCATTTGCATAAATATTAAGTGAGAGCATTTTATAGCCACCAAATCACTATTTATTATTTTTTTATGATATATTGATTGATTAATGGTGGCACTGTGGCTCAGTGGTTAGCATTGACGCCTCACAGCAAAAGGTTTGCTGGTTCGAGCCCTCGCTGGATTGGTTGGCATTTCTGTGTGGAGTTGGCATGTTCTCCCCGTGTTCGTGTGTGTTTCCTCGGGGTGCTCCGGTTTCCCCCTTATTTCAAAGACATGAGGTACAGGTGAACTGAATAGACTAAATTGTCCGTAGTGTTTAAATGTTTAAGTGTGTGTGTGTGTGTGTGTGTGTGTGTGTGTGTGTGTGTGTGTGTGTGTGTGTGTGTGTGTGTGTGTGTGTGTGTGTGTGTGAATAAGTGTGTATAATGTTTCCAAGTACTGGGTTGTGACTGGAAGGGCAACCGCTGCATAAAACATATGCTGGAATAGTTGGTGGTTCATTCTGTTGTGGGGACCTTTGAAATAGATTCCAAGCCGAAGGTAAATGAATGAATAAATGAATAATTATACACAGGGGAGGGATATATTTAGCAAAAGTTTCATTATTGTCATCATTAACTTTTCTGCAGCAACAACATTTAATATTTTCAGACACTGTGTCGTTTATATCGCCACTTTCCAGAGTAGCTCAGTGTGCACACCACGAAAACAACACTCGAAAAAAGTAAAAGACAGCAAAATAGGAAGCGGAAGGAGGGGAAAAAGTCTTCTAGGTTTAGACATCAGCTTTCCTCCTACTTCAGTGTGTTGGTCTTTGATAAAGACCTGTTACCGGGCAACACAGACCTAATTCACAGACTCAGAGCTGTCACACACTAACCTCTGGAGGGGGTTGGGGGGGGGGGGGAGACGGTGGATGGGGGGCAGGAGAGACAGTTAATTACAGAATGCAAATTACGTTGTCAGAAGAGCCATTCAAAAAAGAGTCTGCTCCTGCCTTTCAGCTCCTCCCCTTTGGTGCAGGTTTAATAAGCGACTCTTTCAAGCGGTCCTGCCTGTGGCTTTCAGAGACAACTGGAAATAATCTCAGAATGATGAACAGAATCGGATTGCCTCTTCCAGGCCTTGACAACCTAATTCATGCAAAACAGTGAGCTGTGGGTAAAAGCCACAGGCATGGGACTATCTTCTTACAAGGTGCTGAACAACATCTACCCCTGGGCTCCTCTGAAATTCCTATTCCCTGCACACTGTTTTTTTCTTTCTTTCTCTCTCTCTCTCTATTTAGTTTGCTCTTTCCTACTTTAACTTCTCTCCTTTTTACCCATTGTCTCCTTTTCTTAGCCCTTGGAAATGTTCCCTCGTGTAATCCTCTAATTGTGTTTGACTTGTCACGGATGAAAGAAGTTTGAGGTCCGCTGGATGTTGAGTGGCAATCCCACTGCTTCGTATTTAGACAGACTTAAATCAAGTTCAACGTACTGAATATTAATAATAATGGTGGTGGGAATGAAATACTACATACTTAATTTTTGAGTGTTAAATAAAATAATAAAACTCGGTGAATAAAATGATGTGACCAGATAAATTTTGCCTTTCAAAAACTATTCAGCAGAGGGCAAATGAAGTGAATTACAATCAGGAAAACAATGCATTAACAAGAGTCAATGTGTGAATGATGGCTACCTTAATTACTTGTTAGCACATGTTGTTAATTAATGTATTAATTAACATTTAAGTTTAAGCTAAATGTAACCAACAAAACCTCATGAGCTATTAATGTATAATTATGTCATGACTTTACTTGGAGGGGCACGTTCATTAACTCATCCTTAACTGCTCATGAATTTCTGTGTTTAAACTGTTCATGTTAATGTTGACAGAACACATTTCTATTGTTATTCAGTGTAAATGCAGAGTTAACAGGTGCTTTTACAACATAGAAACATTTTCACTGTTTCTTTAACTATTGACAGAAATATTCTCTTTTTGGCATGTTTGCATCACAGGAACTGGAAAAGATTGTAGTCATATGAACAGCTTTTTGAAGGAGCTACAGTAAATTAACTTCTACTACACAGGGTCTAGTCCTGGTATATGTGTACAATGATTGTGCAAATTCATGCCACATGAAACATTAGCATAGCTAATTTGTGTTAGAAGTCCTAGATATAAACATACAGAAAAAAAGTTAGCAACATTTACCAGTTGACTTACCTGTCTATGCCATTGTTTTCTTTCTCTACATCAGTAATATGTAGCACTGCAAGTTATCATAAGCAATTAAATCCTTTTTTTTTTGCTTCTTAAGTGGTGAAGTTTATTTATAAACTCATGTAGAAAGGATCACATGCTTATGATTGACCATGGCTTGGTCACACATTAGCTAACGCATGATTCACCAATCAGATGATTGCTAACTAGGCATGGGCCGGTATAAGATTCTGACGGTATGATAACCTTGGATATAAATATCATGGTTTCACGATAACTTTATTAAGACAATTGCTCTAAAATATATTCTTTTTAAATGTATAAGTTAAATGCAAAAACTTTTTTTCCTTTTGAACACAATATATTTTATTTTGAGAAACATTTAAAATAATTTGTAAGATTAAATATGTCAGGCTAAATGAATTATTGACTTCTGCTGTCTTCATTTGTTTCAAAAGCAGATTTTTTTTTAAAAACTGCTTTCTGCTGAAGATACTGTTGTCCTAAAAAAATGTAAATAAAAAATTGTACACATACCTTAGAAACAGTATTGCAGAAAATGTTGATGGTTTTAAAACCTTGACTTTTCCCAACTGCGGTATACCTTGAAAACGGTTATCATCCCATGCCTATTCCTAACTCACTACAAATAACCAGTTTCTTAACTCAGTCATCTTCGTCTTGAACAATCTCCCTTTTCACCCCTACTCATAACCCCCTTTTTATTGACAGGGTGGCATGGCGGCCCAGGGGTTAGCACTGTTGCCTCAAAGCAAGGTCACTGGTCCAAGTTGACATTTCTGTGTGGAGTTTACATGTTCTCCCTGTGCTTGTGTGGGTTTCCCAGGGTTCTCCGGTTTCCTCCTGCAGTTCAAAAACTTGCGACTTATAGTTGAATTGACCAAACCAAATTGGCTCCATAAATGAGCTCTTAATCAGCACTATATCTCTCAGTAGCAATCCCTGATTTGTCATTAAAAAGCCATAAATTTGCCATAAAAAGCAGGGGAGTTCTCAAAACATACCTAAACTAAAACTTCCCTCTTGCCCTGCAAACAGGAGGGACCCCCGGGCTCAGGGATCTTATGAGCTCAAGGCTCTCTCCCAGTACAGCATGCCAAACACAATTTATAATCAATCATCATCATCAAAAGTGTAATTACTTGAAATAACTTGAATATGTAAATACGTCTAAAATCCATCCTCACAAAACCCAAAACTCACAAAAAAAATTTTAAAAATAAAAAATAAAAAAATAAAACACAGATTAGATCATGGCATCCTGTGTCCTCCATTTATTGACTTCATTTCATATGCTTTTATAGTGATAGTGTAAAAAGGAAAATGTCTCAAAAGGAAATTTAGTAATCATGGGACAGGCCTTACAACTACACTACCTGACAAAAGTCTTGACGTCAATCACAGTTGTAAGAGTATCAAATAACAACTTGACTTCTAGTTGATCATTTGGAAAAGTGGCAGAAGGTTGATTTATCTGATAAATCATCTATTGAACTGCATCCCAATCATCACTAATACTGCAGAAGAACTATTAGAACCCGTATGAACCCAAGATTCTCACAGAAATCAGTCAAATTTGGTGAAAGAAAAAATCATGGTTTGGAGTTACATTCAGTATTGGAGTATGTGAGAGATCTGCAAAAAGGATGGCAACATCAACAGCCTGAGATATCAAGACATTTGTGCTGCTCATAACATTACAAACTACAGGAGAGGACAAATTCTTCAGCATGATAACGTTCCTTCTTATACTTCAGCCTCCACATCAAAGTTCCTGAAAACAAAGAAGGTTAAGGTGCTCCAGGGTTGGCCAGCCCAGTCACCAGACATTATTGAGCATGTCTGGGGTAAGATGGAGGAGGCATCGAAGATGAATCCAAAGAATCTTGATGAACTCTGGGAGTCCTGCAAGAATGCTTTCTTTGCCATTCTAGATGGCGTTTTTAATAAGTTATTTAAATCATTGCAGAAATGTATGGATGCAGTCATCCAAACTCATGGAAGTTATACACAATATATATATATATATATATATATATATATATATATATATATATATATATATATATATATATATATATATGTATATATATATATATATATGTATGTATATATATATATATATATATATATATATATATATATATATATATATATATATATATATATATATATATATATATATATGTATATATATATATATATATATATATGTATATATATATATATATATACACAGCAAATTCATCAGAGTTAAATTCTCGGTGTTGAAGCATTTCAGAGTAAAGTGTTGACGTTAAAGAGTTAGATTTTGATAAATGAATATAATAAGAGTTAGAATTGATTTTATTCAGTGCAAAATCAAGGAGTTATCTTTTTTACACTTGGTGGTGTTATTTCCAACATCCGGGAATTCATGCAGCCCCTGTCACTGAAGAATTTTCCAGATGCCATTTTCCATCTGAAGTTTAGAACAGCAACTGGTGAGTCAAACTACCTAAATGTTGGTATTTTACTGACTTTCTTTAAGGAAATACAGTTGTAAACATATTGTTAAGTTAATAACTTTAGAATGTAGTGACAATTTTAAACTTCTGCGGTTCATTCATGGTCGTTTGTGTATCTAGCTTAACTGCATTACTATCGACTTCTTTTCAAGAATGTTTTTATATATGCAAACGGATACATAGTGCATAAAAACATCAAATGTACATGTTCAACACATTTCTGTCACGCTTAATGGCATTTTGTGCGTTGTTACCCATCTGTAAAATAAAATCGACACTTCTCCTTTAATTCGAAGCAAACTAGCGAGGGAATTCCCGGAGCAGCCTAGCCTACTCTGCCCGGATGCTAACTGCAACACAGGACGGTTTCCATAAGCTCTGGAGAGTTTCTAAAACATATCTGGTGAGTAAATGAACAGATGCTTACTTGTAAAAGGCTTCCTGACTAAAACATATGATTGTTTGTTATCCGTGTATGTTAATTTGGTTATTTTAAACACCGCAGCCCTTTTAAACTGGTTCATTCGTGGCCTTCCATATACCGTTAGTCCATAGACCCGCGTGATAACGTAAGCTTGAATCATATTAAGTGTTGACAACCATTAAAGTCGGAATGTTAACATTAATGTCTTTAAATGACCGCGTTTGCACTTTCTCAGACATTTGACGTTACAGAAGTCTCCCGGAAGTTGCGGGACTAACGTTAACGTTATCCCGCAAATGCACAGAGACTCCCAGATGCCCAAGTAGATGCCCGCAAATGAATGATAATCTCCCGGAAATCGCGCGTCTCCCGCCCGGTCATTAAACACTTTGCACACCCCTCTCCACCGCATCCCTCCCAGCTCTTCAGGTACGTCGCGCGCAAGTCACCCCCACCGCTCTTCAGGTACCCATCTCTACCGCTACCTCCCGCAAATCTACTCTGTATCCCCCGAAAATGACTTTTCCCAACTCGGGATGTCTGACATTAGTAAGTTAGGCTATTTCTGTAGTCAGGAACATCTTAGACAAGCTTTTTCTCCCGCATGATATTGTGCTTAAAACTATAGGCTAAACTTAGCATGTATTGTACACAACATTTCCGTTTTATTAAAGACAATTTAGTACGTTGTAAACAGCCACCTGTCTGTAAAATTAATCAACTGATTCATATTTGAGCAGCCTAATGATGATACAGGTTTGATTTGTAGAT